>NC_135807.1:124418331-124752697 GCF_964213995.1 Mustelus asterias
TAGCAGATATAAACCTAGCCTGTTCAACCTTTCTTCATTAGACAACCCATCCATTTCAGGTATTAGTCTAGTAAACCTTCTCGGAACTACTTCTAATGAATTTACATTCTTCTTTAATAAGGAGACCAATAGTGTACACACCAGTCCAGATGTGGTCTCACCCATGGCCTGAAAAATTGAAGCATAACTTCCCTACTTTTGTATTCAATTCCCTTTGCAATAAGCATTAACATTCTATTAGCTTTCCTAATTATTTGCTGTAACTCCACATTAATCTTTTGCAATTCATGCACCAAGCCACCCAGATCCCTCTGCATCTCAGAGTTCTGCAATCTCTCACCATTTAGATTATGTGCTTTTTTTATTCTTCCTGCCAGAATGGACAATTTCACATTTCCCCACATTACACTCCATTTGCCAGGTCTATTACCCACTCATTTAATCTGTCTATATCTTTTTGTAGCCTCCTTATCTCCTCTTCACAACTTGCTCTCCTACTTATATTTGTGTCATCAGCAAATTTAGCAATCATACCTTTGGTCCTTTCATCCAAGTCATTTATATAAATTGTAAAAAGTTGAGACCCGATAACTGATCCCTGGGGCGCACCAGTCATTGCATCATTGCCAACTGGAAAATTACCCATTTAAACCCTGCTATAACATATTGAATAATAACTTTGCATCATTGTCAACTGGAAAATTACTCATTTAAGCCCTGCTATAACATATTGAATAATAACTTCTAACATTTTCCAAATTTTCTGCCTTCCATTTCCGATTTTGTTTTCCTTTTGAATCTATTCTGAGATTCCCATCCATCTCTTGTACAAGGTAATGTCCACCCAGCAGTAACAGGACTTCCTCTCACTTGAAGAAATTCAGTGAATTAACTTTCATTGGTGAGCTGTGTCTGGGAAAAGATACATCTCCTAACGCTGTTATTCCTAACCTATTCAGTTGGAACAATTAGTTTACACAAATAGTCTAGTCCCTTAGAAACCTGGATCAAATCACTCCCAAAGTCTGCACTTCTCCAAAGTATGAAGATAGGAGCCTATTTGATACTTTAAACTGGGTGTAAATCTTGTGACCCCTTGAACCATTTCTAAAACCCCAATATCACCCATTAAACAATGTATTCTAACTGAGACTTGTACAAGGACCAAATGGTATGCTTTATTTCAGAGAAATTTCCACCTTTTATTTACGGAATTCCACCCTTTGAAATATTTTTCCGACCTCATACTCTCCATTAATTCAACATCATTATCAACAAGCGCGGGCCCACTCCTGTTTATAAACACCTCCTGCCTTCCTCCTCTCAGCAGGAGCCGCGATATGCTTTGCTATTTTGAAGCTGCTGCTGAGTGGCTAGAACCTAAGCTGAAGATATAGGGGAAACCTACCGCCCCCCCAGCCTGTGACCGTGCCAGCAGTGAGTTTAACCCAGCAGCTCGCAGATGGACTATTTGAAAAATAACCAGAACAGCTCAAACTGCCTCTGCCTTCGGCCCAGGGAGATAGATAGACACCATAGTTTAGAAAGCCCACCAATGCCTTTACTTTCTCAAAAGACTAAGGAAATTTGGCATGTCAGCTACGACTCTCACCAACTTTTACAGATGCACCATAGAAAGTATTCTTTCTGGTTGTATCACAGCTTGGTGTGGCTCCTGCTCTGCCCAAGACCGCAAGGAACTACAAAAGGTTGTGAATGTAGCCCAATCCATCACGCAAACCAGCCTCCCATCCAATGACTCTGTCTACACTTCCCGCTGCCTCAGCAAAGCAGCCAGCATAATTAAGGACCCCATGCACCCCAGACATTCTCTCTTCCACCTTCTTCGGGAAAAAGATACAAAAGTCTACGGTCACATACCAACCGACTCAAGAACAGCTTCTTCCCTGCTGCTGTTAGACTTTTGAATGGACTTACCTTCCATTAAGTTGATCTTTCTCTACACCCTAGCTATAACTGTAATACTACATTCTGCACACTCTTGTTTCCTTCTCTATGAACGGTATGTTTTGTCTGTATAGCACGCAAGAAACAATACTTTTCACTATGTTAGTACATGTGACAATAATAAATCAAATCAAAAATAGACTGATGATGATGATATTTCTGACCACGATGCCCAATCCATTTTTCTTTTAAACCATTTTCTGTTTCTGCAATTGTGCAGGGTTTTTGTATCTGTTGATATTTCAAAATAGCATAACCTAGGCTCTCTTCAGTCTTAACTTTGAGCCTCATGCTCTGAGAGTAACATTCCCACTCGCTAATGGGAAGCAGCATGATGTTGCAGGCATTTGGACCAGTGTGTGTGAGGGAGAGGCTTGGTTGTTAGAATCACCACAACAGCCATTTGTAAAGCAGAGCCGATCATTCACAAAAAACATTAATCAACAGCTAATGACCATCACCAATAAGAGACACTCTAACAACTGTTCCTTGACATTCAATGATGTTACCCATCACTGAATCCCCCACTGTCAACATTCTTGGGGTTACCATTGACCAGAAACTCAATTGGACTCACCACATAAACACTGTGGTTACAAGAGCAGGTCAGAGGCTAGGAATACAGTGGCGAGTAACTCACCTCCTGACTCCCCAAAGCCTATCCACCAACTACAAGGCACAAGTCAGGAGTGTGATGGAATACTCTCCACTTGCTTGGGTGGGTGCAGCTCCAACAATACTCAAGAACCTTGACACCACCCAGGACAAAGCAGTGGGATTAAAAAGTGACTGGTGCAAATCCAATGAGAGGCGAAAAGTACAGCATTGATTCAGTTCACATTTAAATACTTACAAGGTTTAACTTTTTATGTGTGATGTGTATATATTTGTTTCATGGGATGTGGGCATTGGTGGAATGCCAGCCTTTGTTGCCCATGCCTAATTGTCCTTGAGCAGGTGCTGGTGAGTTAAAACCGTGTCGCATTAGAAAATAGTTTACAAAGCACCGTCATAGTCCTTTGCTTGGCTTTACTTGTACATAATCCAGCAAGGTCATGTTCTGTTGTTCGTATGAGTTCAGCCCTGTTTTACATGCACGAACGGCATTGAAAGCTGAAATGTTGAAATCACTTTGGTGATTTTATACAAATCCATTGACAACTAATGTTTCTGCCCACTTGAACTCTAATAATTCCACACATTTGAAATGGCATAAAAGTATTTGCACTTCACTACAGGCTGTTAAAACTACTATGTTTTCTTGTCACAAAAAAATTCAGACCTTTTTGTCTTTGGCTACTAACACGCTTGCTGTTACCTACTTACTATAGCTTCCTGGTGTTAGTCATGAGCTTTTTCAGGTTGATGTATTGCAATGCCAAAGTTTGCTTTTCTTTTTTCTTGTCTTTATCATTATTTTAATTATGTTTAACATTTGACCTGAAACATCTATAACACTATTTTTCTAAGCTAAATGTAACTTGCCAATCGTGAACCCAATCACTCAACACTTCTAGATCTGGTTTAGTTTTCAAACATCATCTATTGTCCTAACTCTTGTACACATTTTATTATTGTCTGCAAATTTGCAGATTATTCCCTCAGCGCACAAATTAAATGAAAATTAGTTGGCTGATAAACCCAGGCTGCAAATGCACATCTAAAGGTTGTTGAAAGAATTGGTAGCAGATCCCCAAATGTTTTTAGTCGAGAGGGATATGTAGTACGAGACCAAGTGAGGGGAAAAAGGAAACAAAATATGGTACATTAGAGCACAAGGTCACAAATGAAACGATAAAGCTGCTACTGTACATTTCTTAATGTCTGATCTCGTGGAGCCATTGGTGGCTGGAAGAGAGTTGGTCAACTATAGTTGGCATGTGAACAAGGAAGAAACATTTTCTTTTTTAAAAAGAGCAGCAGTTAATTTAAAAATTATACAAAATAACCATTTATATTTGAATTAGTTTTACTCATTTGTTTGCCGTGCTCAGATTTAGAATTACTAATAGCTATTGCCTATTAAAAGGGTATTCTATCAGTGAAAACTTAACATTGCATGTGATAAGGAAGGGTTAGGAGAGAATTGAAACTCCTGCACTCTTCCTTTACTTTCTTACTGTATGGTTTTGGAAAGGAAGATGTGTGTGTTTCTTGCCCCTGAAGTATGTGCATCCAATGTAAATAACAATGGCACGCTTTTGTGGGTTTAAATAAAAAGTATTATTTATGCACACATCCACTCCAATAATCTAAACGCTATGTCACTTGCTCTCGGACACAGTTATTGCTCTTTTGCAAGTTGTAAGCAAAAGAATGGTTTGTAGTTCACGGCCAGAATTCTCCCATCCTGCCCGCCACGGGAATTGTAGGGGGTGGTGGGGCATGCAAAGGTCCATTGATCTCGGGCGGGATTCTCTGATTTTGAGGTGAGCACAGCCGGAGAATCCCATCACCCATGTTTGGCTGATAGCAAAAGCAGTTAAAATCCCTACAGTGCAGAAGGAAGCCATTTGGCCTATCGAGCCTGCACCTACAACAATTCCACCCAAGCACTATCCCCATGAATTTATGTTGCTAATCCCCCTGACAAGGGGCAATTTAGCATGGCCAAACAACCTCACCTGCACATCTTTGGAGTGTGGGAGGAAACCGGAGCACCTGGAGGAAACCCACGCAGACACAGGGAGAATATACAAACTCCACACAGACAGTGACCCAAGGCCAGAATTGAACCAGGGTCCCTGGAGCTGTGAGGGAGCAGTGCTAACCACTGCCACCGTGTTGCCTTGTCATGGGCCTGGTGAAGGTGGCGGTTTCACTCTGAGAGAGTAGTTTAGGTAGATATCAGGGATTATTGTATTTCTCCCTCAAAAATTAGATTTGCAGTCAGTCGCTTGTAGTTTCTTCTTACCAGGATATCAAGTTTCTTTATGAGTGGACTTGGAGTGAGAATTGGGCTGGGAGATCAATTAGATGCAACAGTCTCCAGGTTTAAATAGGAGTGGCCTTTAAATAGGACTGCCTTTCTCCTTCTCATGTCTTGCAGCTGGTAGTCTGAAGACTGACTGACTAGTTTTTTTCTGGTTCTTGGATTAATAAAAAAAGGCATAAGAAGCTAGTTTCAGTCAGATGGCAAGTGTTACATTGTCCACATAATGGATTGGAGCAAGGATGCATGATACAGAATGGGGGAATAATTGGCAACTCATTTACATACCAGCTACAATTAGCTCACTGGAGTACCTTACTTAATGTTCCACCCTCATGGCTCCAACACATCAAAATTAAATAAAAATGTATTTTGTGTTTGCATCTCAAGTGGAAGGGCAAGTATCTGCTTCTTGAGATATTAAATCTTTATATTCTTCTTAATTTTGACAGATTGGCTACGTTGAGGGGCATCCTGACAGAAGTGGTGTGTTTCCAGTGTCATTTGTGCACATTTTATCCGATTAACAGCCTATGAACTCCAGCGTCACACCTTCACAGCTGTGGATGATTCCATTTGATGTAAAATGGCTGCAACTTCCTTATTCATGTGCATATGTTGTACATAGATGATCAAGAAAATCATTTAAGATCCACCTCACGAGGTGACTGTATTGTAAATACTGTGTTACTTGCCTTTGCCAGTATTATAATAGCCTTGGAACCAGACACGCCTTATTTGGTGTTCTGCAGCCATCCATGGCACCTAGCACTTACTAATCTTACCTATGCTGTTGATGGGATACATCTGCCTGCTTGTCAAATTATAGGCAGTCTCATTTAGTAATTTAACTATATAAGCTTGACTTTTGTTCTTGACATCATCTCAGTATTTTGAATAAAGTAAAATTAGTGGTTTTGCTGGGGATAGGTTCAGGTTTCAGTTTGCACTGATCCTCTTTGTCCTTCTGCTTTTAACATGGATGCTGTGCATACTGTTCTTAATGTACTCATGGGATTATATGTGGTTTTAATTGTAAGTGATCAGACAAAGTTACTTGAGACTGAATGATTGAGGAACTTGTTAAAGTTTCTTTTACCTCATTCTGAGGAGACAGATGTTCAGAATTCCGCACAAGGATTTATTGTCTGTTACTGATAAATGGTTTAACAGGCTAAGTTATTCCAAGAGAGTCTTTCGGAGGATCCATTGAGAATAAATTAAAATTAGAAATACATTTGCAGTTTTTCAAGTCTGGTGTTAGGATTTTAGAGCAGTGCTTGAATTCCCCGGGTTAGGTGTTAGAGCTGAAACATTTCCACTTCCTCCTCATCCATTCACTTTTTAAATGTTATTAGCTTAAATAAATAGGTTACGTTCCATCTCAATCATCAATGCAATTGTGCTAGTTTAATTTGTAACAACAATTTGGAAGTCCCTGAATAACCTATATGATTTTAGATATAGCTGATTGTGTTCCAGGACATTAGCGCAAGTCCAGTTTAGCTGTGACAGACGGAATGTCACTGCCGCCTGCACCAGAGAGATGGATGATGTTGTTACCTCTTCGCTGTGGCAACAACACCTGAGAGTGGAGACCCTCAAAAATTGATGTTTAGTCACAGATTATTCAAATAATACACAGCGCAGGAGCAGCTGTACACACATGAAATGTGTACAGTTCTCAATTTTAAATATATATATATTATATATATATAGTATTGCATATGTTTACATCATTTGGAATAGTACATCATTGCACGTGAAAGTTAGTTGAAGATATCATTCTAAACTCTGTCAAATACTTAATCCTCCTCCTCCTTCCTTCTGTTGTTATTCAAAATACATTACCATCGGACACTATAAAGTGCAGAGTTTCATTGCAAATATGATTTTGAAAGTTGCTGTTTGTGATATAGCATACATTCACATGAAACAGACATTGTCTTTGAATGTATTAACTTAATCATTGTGTGGCTAATTGGCCATTTTGGAGGGAGAGAGAAATAGAGGCTTTACATATTTTTAAACAAAATGCCTACAAATTCAAACTGGCTACTTGTGCTCTGTGTCATAGAGAATAAATTGCATTATTTGCACAAATCCTGAACTGCTTGGGGAACAAAGTGACAGTGGATCTTTAGGTTGCTTAAGGCTTTAATGACTATACAGCTTCATATTCATTACTGATATTCAGTTACTCCAACTCATTTTAGGGACCAAAAATAAAATATAATTCTGAAAGGAGGCCTGCTTACATTTCATACCTTTCCAAGAAAAAAGTAGGTCTTGATACAATTAAAATATTCAGTTAGTGTGGGGTTAAGCTTAACTCTAATGACAACTGATAACATTATTCTTTATAAGGATGTAATTTAATTCTTAATAAAGGTACCTATTTGTTTAAGTAAATTTAGATGAAAATGAATAAAAATTAAATTGAATATCATGTATTACCTGTATGAGATAAGACTTCTAGCCTGGTGCTGCAGTGGTCTTGTACAATGCTGAACTGTTGCCAGTACACCTATATACAGTCCTCTCAAATGTTCAGGTCAGCAGAATGTGGCTGGGTCCCAAACCTTTTCCCCCAGCAATTTGAAATTTTCAGTTGTTTAATTTTGTCTTATTTGCTTCCCAAATGCAGACATGAACAAGTTATTGATTATGGATTTTGTGATGCATTCATTACACGCAATTGCCATAGTTACTGCATCAAATTGGCGGAGTTTGGTTAGCCAGAGCTTATTATACAAACCAATGTATGTAATCATGGACAGCTGAAGATCAATATTTGGTTAACCACTTCCAAATTTGAATTGATTGTGCTTAAAGCTACAATTTTATGCTATTATTTCAGATGAATTTAATTCATTTTAAAGTGATTCGAAATGGTTAATTTCTAATCAGATACAGAATGATGAGCAATTATTGTGGACTTCAGCACTTTGCTCTGATTCTTTCAACATTGTTTGCCTTTTATCCTGGATTAGGCTTCCCTTAAAGTATATATTCAGTAAATCAGGCGGTACAGTCAATCTACTGGATGTAAAGGTGTGCGATATGACCACGGCTTACCATATCACGTGTTTGCAGTCTGTTTTTTTTAATTATGTACAAAAATTGCTATGGGAAGATATTTTAAAAAGCAAAATTGTTTATGTTCCAATGTTATATTGCAACATAAAATCCTATGACATGTTCTAAACTGAATGTAGTTATCTTTTCTCATTTGTTCCTTACCTAATCAAAACTAGCAAGGAGTTAGAATGCATTCTTCCTGTTTCCATAGACAGTGCTACATACAGCAATCAGTCACACAAAATATTGTCTATCATTCCAAGGCAAAATTTGGTAAATTGCTAAATAATATAGCAGTTGGAGTCTATGTCAGTGTTGAAATAATTGTTTATACAACAGAATATCATGAAACAAGATAATCACATTAATTGCAGTCATTTTTCCAATTCAGAGGGAAGTAGCACAGGTTTAATCAGTAACTCTGCTTAAAGTGTACAACAAATCCATTTAATGGCGTTGCCGTTTCAATTTAAATTTACATGCTTGAAATTGTAGTTTGAAAAAGGTGTTAATTAGTAGCTGGAACTACTGCACAGTCAAAATGTATGTTACAGTTCATGCTGACTTTGGGTTTTCTTTTTTGCTGATGACTGTAAATGTATTAAACATAAATAACTATGAATGAACTGCTTAATTCCAAACAGTAGAGTGAAATTTGTACTGTCACCTTCTTTTGATTTTTTTACCAGTTGCCTGGTTTTTTAAGAGAAAAGGGGCACCATAATTTCACATTGTCTGTTTTACCTGATATGGCAAACAATGGGGGAGAATTTTCCTGTCCCACCCACCACGGGAATCATAGCGGGCAGGGTTGCGAATCATGCAATGGTCTGCTGACCCCGGGTGGGATTTTCCGGTTTTGGAGCAAGCGCAGAAGGAAAATCCCACCCAATGATTTTGAGTCATGGTCAACACAAAGCTTAAACACACTACTAATATTCAACCCTGACTATGCATTAAGCAAAATTGACACACTGGATTTAAGTTTAAGTTACACAAGCAGTACAGTTTTGACAATGAATTTGCATCTTATCTACCTTTACTAAATATAGTTAAATACTTGACGCATAGAAAAAGTTAACTCCAAATACATTTGGTATGATGCCATACCAAAATCAATTTTTCAGCAGAAAGCTTTACCATACATTGATCAGATTTGTACCTAAGTAGCTTTGGAAAAGAACAATTCTCTTTGAGTATGTAGATACTACGGTGTTAAAATTTGACAATCAAAATATATTTAAAAGTCTATTTTATGAATCTAAGCCTTCAGCAATCCTGCTGGATTTACATAACAGGAAATCATAGATAGAACCCTAGAACCATAGAAAATTACAGCTCAGAAACAGGCCTTTTGGCCCCCCTTGTCTGTGCCGAACCATTTTTTGCCTAGTCCCACTGACCTGCACTTGGACCATATCCCTCCACACCCCTCTTATCCATGATCCTGTCCAAGTTTTTCTTAAATGTTAAAAGTTATCCCGCATTTACCACTTTATCCGGCAGCTCATTCCACACTCCCACCACTCTCTGCGTGAAAAAGCCCCCCCCCCCTAATATTCCCTTTAAACTTTTCTCCTTTCACCCTTAACCCATGCCCTCTGGTTCTTTTCTCCCCTAGCCCCAGCGGAAAAAGCCTGCTTGCATTCACTCTATCTATACCCATCAAAATATTATACACCTCTATCAAATCTCCCCTCAATCTTCTACGCTCCAGGGAATAAAGTCCCAACCTATTCAATCTCTCTCTGTAACTCAACTTCTCAAGTCCCGGCAACATCCTTGTGAACCTTCTCTGCACTCTTTCAACCTTATTTACATCCTTCCTGTAACTAGGTGACCAAAACTGTACACAATACTCCAAATTCGGCCTCACCAATGCCTTATATAATCTTACCATAACGCTCCAACTTTTATACTCGATACTCCGATTTATAAAGGCCAATGTACCAAAGGCACTCTTTACGACCCTATCCACCTGTGACGTCACTTTTAGGGAATTCTGTACCTGTATTCCCAGATCCCTCTGTTCAACTGCACTCTTCAGAGTCCTACCATTTACCCTGTACGTTCTACTTTGGTTTGTCCTTCCAATGTGCAATATCTCACACTTGTCTGCGTTAAATTCCATTTGCCATTTTTCAGCCCATTTTTCTAGTTGGTCCAAATCCCTCTGCAAGCTTTGAAAACCTTCCTCACTGTCCACTACACCTCCAATCTTTGTATCATCAGCAAACTTGCTGATCCAATTTACCACATTATCATCCAGATCATTGATATAGATGACAAACAGCAATGGACCCAACACCGATCCCTGCGGCACACCACTAGTCACAGGCCTCCACTCAGAGAAGCAATCCTCCACAACCACTCTCTGGCTTCTTCCATTGAGCCAGTGTCTAATCCAATTTACTACCTCCCCATCTATACCTAGCGACTGAACCTTCCTAACTAACCTCCCATGAGGGACCTTGTCAAAGGCCTTGCTGAAATCCAGGTAGACAACATCCACCGCCTTCCCTTCATCCACTTTCCTGGTAACTTCCTCAAAAAACTCTAATAGATTGGTCAAACATGACCTACCACGCACAAAGCCATGTTGACTCTCCCTAATAAGTCCCTGTCTATCCAAATATTTGTAGATCCTATCCCTCATCACACCTTCCAATAACGTGCCCACCACCGACGTCAAACTTACTGGCCTATAATTTCCCAGATTTCTTTTGGAACCTTTTTTAAACAATGGAACAACATGAGCCATCCTCCAATCATCATATTCATCTCAACAGACAGAAAACCATAGGGAGTACACCCATAATTTCCCAATATGCACTGGTGGGTGAGAGTCTGTCAAAAGTACTGATCATAAAGTCAGTCCCAGTGTGTTATAATGAGTAATGCACTATAATTAGTGTTTGCCTTATATTAATACTGACTGACTTTGTTCATGCATATTTTATTGATGAATTGCCACTTGCGCTATTTTGAAAGGCAGCATCTTAAGATGTACCCAAGTTCTCATTAAAATGCCCTTTTGTTTTCAGTCAATGGGATATAGTTAGAAGCCATTGAGCTAGTTTGGTTTCTGTTTATATGCAACAAGCTGTTAAAATGGGCAATGCCACCTTTGCTATGCCTATTTAAGGAGATAGATAAAGGCAACCCTGTTTCTTTTCATACATTTAAACAAAACTGGTCATCATCTATTTGAAGCTGGATCTTTCTGAATGTATACAAACCAAGCTGTTAAAATGGCATTCAAAATCTTGATTCACCGGATTTGCCTCAAATAAATAGATTTTGAACACGCAAGTGAACAATACCATTCATTTTCTGCATGTATATTTTGGGATCTTCAACAGCCACATCAGCATTTCTAAGGACAGTGTCTCCTTATTTCTCCTGGATTGTCGGCCAGATAGCATTGAAACCTTGTCGTGTGCCTACAATCTTTGGACTGAAGGTGAGAATGCTACCATTTGAACTTGGCTGGTCATCAAAATTGAGTGCAAAATCTTTTAATTGCATTGCTGTATTTCTTTTAGGTAACAGTGCACTTCAACATGTATCCAAAAGAGAGTTTGGTTATCCTAATTTAATTCAAGATAGCTTGGGGAATGCCTTTAACCAATCTCACATGATACTTTTCACCAAACTAATTTTTCACTTCATGGAAAATGTTTCAATTGCTTGGTAGTACAGAACTTGAATATTGCTGAAAAGAGATATATATTGCTGAAGCTTTTCATCTTATGCTCATCAGGACAAACACAAGAATGTCAAATTTCAAATGCTGATAACACCACAGGAGAAAAAGGGTGTTAATTAGTTGGCAAGTCAACTTGGAATGGCCAAAGTGTTGCCATAGAGAAAGCAATGGGAAATAAGCTCCCCAAGATCTCTGTTAATTCAAATAAGGTATAAGGCTAGAACATATGCCATTTGTTTGCAGTGAAGAAGTTCGTATGTATGAATGTATACTACTACTAGCAAGGGTAAATGAGGCATGTTACAAGCTCAACTGATCATAAATTGATAGCGTAGCTTTCAGCAATCTCAGGATTGTTCAGTACATGCTACCCAATTGTGGAATCATATCTAACTAGACGTTTTCTTTTGGGTTTAGTGAGTGCAGGCTTGAGTACAGTCTTTACTCTGCCTATTATTGACAGCTGGAGAAAACATGTTGCTTGGTTCGATCAGTCAATAGTTGGGACACAGCCTGTGTACCTGGCATTACACTGGCACTGAAATTCATACAATGTTGCTCAATTGTGTGATAAGAGAACACCTTTTTGGACCAACAGCAGCATCCAATGGAAAATACTGCTCATGAGGCTACTGCGTGGTTACAAGAAACGGTTTGTTTAACCTGCTGTTTAAACTTTTGAGTTACTTTGCCTTTCCAGAGTAATGAGGTGACCAGACACTTTTCAGTTCCAAAAGTGACAGCGTTTGGCCCATTTATGAATTGTGTGATTACAAGGCAAACAATGATTTGATCAGGATAGAACAAAGAACAATACAGCACAGGAACAGGCCCTTCGGCCCTCCAAGCCCACGCCGCTCCCCGGTCCAGGATTGAATCCTGAATCCAGGATCCCCACCCAATTTTCCAGCCTATCTACATACTAATATCCTATCCACCGAGCTGTCCCTCACAGCTACGATGCTTTGTTCATCACAACCTATTAGCTCACCCCCACCCCCCCCCATTCCAGACCATGTGATCTCCAGGGAGAGGCGAAAACCCCAGGGCCAATATGGGGGGAAAAAAATTTGGGAAATTCCTCTCTGACCCCCTGAGGCGATCGAAACGAGTCCAGGAGATCACACTGGCCCTGATCGGAAAATGCTTCCCAACCCTATTCATTTCCACTTCCACGAACACCATATGAATTCCCTGCCCCCGAGACAGGTTCCCAACTATCCGCAGTCTCGCTCTGTACTGGCACCAGCAAGTTGATCATAGAATGAAGCCTTGAAACGAGAAACAAAGAACAATTAGCCCGCGCCGCTCCCTGGTCCAAACTAAACCACTCTTTTGTATCCCTCCATTCCCACTCCGTTCATATAGCTGTCTAGATAAGTCTTAAACGTTCCCAGTGTGTCCGCCTCCACCACCTTGCCCGGCAACACATTCCAGGCCCCCACGACCCTCTGTAAAATATGTCCTTCTGATATCTGTGTTAAACCTCCCCCCCTTCACCTTGAACCTATGACCCCTCGTGAACGTCACCACCGACCCGGGGAAAAGCTTCCCACCGTTCACCCTATCTATGCCTTTCATAATTTTATACACCTCTATTAAGTCTCCCCTCATCCTCCGTCTTTCCAAGGAGAACAACCCCAGTTTCCCCAATCTCTCCTCATAACCAAGCCCCTCCATACCAGGCAACATCCTGGTAAACCTCCTCTGTACTCTCTCCAAAGCCTCCACGTCCTTCTGGTAGTGTGGCGACCAGAACTGGACGCAGTATTCCAAATGCAGCCGAACCAACGTTCTATACATCTGCAACATCAGACCCCAACTTTTATACTCTATGCCCCGTCCTATAAAGGCAAGCATGCCATATGCCTTCTTCACCACCTTCTCCACCTGTGACGTCACCTTCAAAGATCTGTGGACTTGCACACCCAGGTCCCTCTGCGTCTCTACACCCGTTATGGTTCTTCCATTTATCGTGTAGCTCCTCCCTACATTATTCCCACCAAAATGCATCACTTCGCATTTATCAGGATTGAACTCCATCTGCCATTTCCTTGCCCAAATTTCCAGCCTATCTATATCCTTCTGTAGCCTCTGACAATGTTCCTCACTATCTGCAAGTCCTGCCAGTTTTGTGTCGTCCGCAAACTTACTGATCACCCCAGTTACTCCTTCTTCCAGATCATTTTATATAAATCACAAACAGCAGAGGTCCCAATACAGATCCCTGCGGTACACCACTAGTCACAGGCCTCCAGCCGGAAAAAGACCCTTCCACTACCACCCTCTGTCTTCTATGACCAAGCCAGTTCTCCACCCATCTAGCCACCTCCCCCTTTATCCCATGGGATCCAACCTTTTTCACTAGCCTACCATGAGGGACTTTGTCAAACTCTTTACTAAAGTCCATATAGACAACATCCACGGCCCTTCCTTCGTCAACCATTTTGGTCACTTCTTCAAGGTTAGTGAGGCATGACCTCCCTCTCACAAAACCATGCTGACTATCCTTTCTAAATGCGCATACATCCTATCTCTAAGAATCTTCTCCAACAACTTCCCCACCACGGACGTCAAGCTCACCGGCCTATAATTACCCGGGTTATCCTTCCTACCCTTCTTAAATAACAGGACCACATTGGCTATCCTCCAATCCTCTGGGACCTCACCTGCGTCCAGTGATGAGACAAAGATTTGCGTCAGAGGCCCAACGATTTCACCTCTCGTCTCCCTGAGCAGCCTTGGATAGATTCCATCAGGCCCTGGGGATTTGTCAGCCTTTATATTCTCTAACAAACCTAACACTTCCTCCTTTGTAATGGAGATTTTCTCCAACGGTTCAACACTCCCCTCAGAGACACTCCCAGTCAACACATCCCTCTCCTTTGTGAATACCGACGCAAAGTATTCATTTAGGATCTCCCCTACTTCTTTGGGCTCCAAGCATAAGTCCCCACTTTTGTCCCTGAGAGGTCCGATTTTTTCCCTAACAACCCTTTTGTTCCTAACGTATGAATAAAATGCCTTGGGATTCTCCTTAATCCTGTCTGCCAAGAACATTTCGTGACCCCTTTTTGCTCTTCTAATTCCCCGTTTGAGTACTTTCCTACTTTCTTTGTACTCCTCCAGAGCTCCCTCCGTTTTTAGCTGCTTGGACCTAACATACGCCTCTCTTTTCTTTTTGACCAGTCCCTCAATTTCCCTGGTTATCCACGGTTCTCTAATCCTACCCTTCCTATCCTTTTTTACAGGCACATGCTTGTCCTGTAGCCCTAACAACCGTTCCTTAAAAGACTGCCACATACCAGATGTGGATTTACCCTCAAACAGCCTCTCCCAATCAAGAGCTGCCAATTTCTGCCTGATCCCAATAAAGTTAGCCTTCCCCCAATCCAACACCTTACCCTTGGGACACCACTCATCCTTTTCCATCACTATCCTAAAGCTAACAGAATTGTGGTCACTATTTGCCACATGTTCCCCTACCAAAACTTTGAAGACCTGACCGGGCTCATTCCCCAGTACCAGGTCCAGTATAGCCCCCTCTCTAGTCGGGCTGTCTACATATTGTTCCAACGAACCCTCCTGTACACATTTTACAAATTCCTCCCCATCCAGAGTCCCTGCCCTCAGTGATTTCCAGTCTATACCAGGGAAATTGAAGTCTCCCACTACAATAGCTATTGTCCTGGAAGATAGCTTTGATGTGCTCTATTTCTTCATCAAGCTTGCAAGGCAAGCAAATGGCGAGGGTTCTACTTTCAAGATTTCTAATGACACCAATCTTCTAGCATATGGAGGTACACAACTCCTAATCTGTATATTGTCTGGTGAAGGTAGGCTCACCTTAGACTAGTGGAGAAACCATTAGATATCTTATCTAGCCAAAGGAGCCAGTTTAACTGCTCCATACTAAAAGTGAATTGAAGCGTTGGATGGAGCACATTAAGGTGTGTAAGGAAAATCTTACAAATGGGAGCAAATCTATCAACTACATGTCAGAGACAGGGTCGGCGGTTGGGCCTTATTGCATGAAGAATGCCTTTCCGTGGAAACCAAAAATGTTGGGGAATGCTGAACCCTACCAATAAAATGGTATGGGAGAATGTAGGAGGAAAGTATAGTTAAGGAAAATATGGTTTTGTATTGCAGGAGAAAAGGGTGCCAAATGGCTGGCAAGTCAACCCAGACTGGCTGAGGCATTGCCACAAGTCACTGCTGAAATCAAGATGCATTATACAGACCACAATCTTTTCCAAAACCATATTTTCCCTAACTATACTTTCATAGAACAGTACAGCACAGAACAGGCCCTTTGGCCCACGTTGTTGTGCCGAGCTTTGTCTGAAACCCAGATCAAGCTATTTCCTCCCTATCATCCCGAAGTACTCCATGTGCCTATCCAATAGCTTCTTAAATGTTCCGAAAGTTTCTGACTCCACTATCACTGCAGGCAGTCCATTCCACACCCCAACCACTCTCTGAGTAAAGAACCTACCTCGGACACCCTTCCTATATCTCCCACCGTGAACCCTATAGTTATGCCCCCTAGTTACCACTCCATTCACCCGAGGAAATAGTCTTTGAACGTTCACTCTATCTATCCCCCTCATCATCTTATAAACCTCTATCAAATCTCCTCTCAACCTCCTTCACTCCAAAGATAAAAGCCCAAGTTCCCTCAACCTTTCCTCATAAGACCTACCCTCCAAACCAGGCAGCATCCTGGTAAATCTCCTTTGCACTCTTTCCAGTGTCTCCACATCCTTCTTATAGTGAGGTGACCAGAACTGCACACAATATTCCAAATATGGTCTCACCAAGGTCCTGTACAGTTGCAGCATAACCCCACGGCTCTTAAACTCAAACCCCCTGTTAATGAACGCCAACACACTATAGGCCTTTTTCACGGCTCTATCCACTTGAGTGGCAACCTTCAGAGATCTATGGATATGAACCCCAAGATCTCTGTTCCTCCACATTCTTCAGAACCCTACCTTTGACCCTGTAATCCACATTTAAATTTGTCCTACCAAAATGAATCACCTCGAATTTGTCAGGGTTAAACTCCATTTGCCATTTTTCAGCCCAGCTCTGCATCCTATCTATATCTCTTTGCAGCCTACAACAGCCCTCCACCTCATCCACTACTCCAATCTTGGTGTCATCAGCAAATTTACTGATCCACCCTTCAGCCCCCTCCTCCAAGTCATTTATAAAAATTACAAATAGCAGAGGACCAAGCACTGATCCCTGTGGCACTCCGCTGGTAACCGGTTTCCAGTCCGAAAATTTTCAATCCACCTCCACCCTCTGTCTTCTGTTAGATAGCCAGTTACCTATCCAATCGGCCAAACTTCCCTCTATCCCACACATCCTTACTTTCTTCATAAGCCGACCATGGGGGACTTTATCAAACGCCTTACTAAAATCCATGTATATGACATCAACTGCACTACCTTCATCTACACACTTAGTTACCTCCTCAAAAGATTCTATCAAATTTGTGAGGCAAGATTTGCCCTTCACAAATCCGTGCTGACTATCCCGGATTAAGCTGCATCTTTCTAAATGGTCGTAAATCCTATCCCCAAGGACCTTTTCCATCAACTTACCGACCACCAAAGTAAGACTAACCGGCCTATAATTACCAGGGTTATTTCTATTCCCTTTCTTAAACAGAGGAACCACATTCGCCACTCTCCAGTCCTCTGGCACCATCCCCGTGGACAGTGAGGACGCAAAGATCAATGCCAAAGGCTCTGCTATCTCATCCCTTGCCTCCCAAAGAATCCTAGGATATATTTCATCAGGCCCAGGGGACTTATCAACTTTCAGTTTATTCAAAATTGCTAGTACATCTTCCCTCCGAACATCTACTTCCTCCAGCCTATCAGCCTGTGACACCCTCTCTTCCTCAAAAACATGGCCCCTCTCCTTGGTGAACACCGAAGAAAAGTATTCATTCATCACCTCTCCTATCTCTTCTGACTCCATGCACAAATTCCCACTGCCGTCCTTGACCGGCCCCAACCTCACCCTGGTCATTCTTTTATTCCTCACATGAGTAAAAAGCCTTGGGGTTTTCCTTGATCCGACCCGCCAAGGATTTCTCATGCCCCCTCCTAGCTCTCCTAAGCCCCTTTTTCAGCTCATTTCTTGCTAACTTGTAACCCTCCATCGAGCCAACTGAACCTTGTTTTCTCAACCTTACATATGCTTCCTTCTTCCTCTTGACAAGACATTCCACCTCTTGTGAACCATGGTTCTCTCACTCGGCCATTTCCTCACTGCCTGGCAGGGACATACCTATCAAGGAAAGTTCCACTTTTCATTAGTGCCTTTGCCTGACAATTTTTGTTCCCATCCTATGCTTCCTAATTCCCGCCTGATTGCATCATAATTACCTCTCCCCCAATTGTAAACTATGCCCTGCCACATGGCCCTCTCCCTCTCCTTTGCAATAACAAAAGACACCGAATTGTGGTCACTATCTCCAAAGTGCTCTCCCACAACCAAATCCAACACTTGGCCCGGTTCATTTCCCATTACCAAATCCAATGTGGCCCCACCTCTTGTCGGCTTATCCACATATTGTGTCAGGAACCCCTCCTGCACACACTGCACAAAAACTGCCCCATCCAAACTATTCGACCTATAAAGGCTCCAATCAATATTTGGAAAGTTAAAGTCCCCCATGACAACTACCCTGTGACCCCCACACCTATCCATAATCTGCTTAGCAATTTCTTGCTCCACATCTCTATTACTATTTGGGGGCCTATAGTAAACTCCTAACAACGTGACCGCTCCTTTCCTATTCCTAACCTCAGCCCATATTACCTCTGTAGGCAGATCCCCTTCGAAATGCCTTTCTGCAGCCGTTACACTCTCCTTGGTTAACAATGCCACTCCTCCACCTCTTTTACCAGCTACTCTACACTTACTGAAACATCTATACCCCGGAACTTCCAACAACCATTCCTGTCCTTGTTCTATCCATGTCTCCGTTATGGCCACAACATCGTAGTCCCAAGTGCCAATCCACGCCCCAGGTTCACCTACCTTATTTCGGATTCTCCTTGCATTGAAGTAGACACACTTCAACCCACCTTCTTGTCTGCTGGTACCCACCTTTGACCATGATACCCTTCCTAGTCCCGGACGACAACTCCTTTTCCCATCCCCCTGACAAATTAGTTTAAACCCCCCCCCCCCCCGAAGAGCTGTAGCAAATTTCCCTCCCAGGATATTGGTGCCCTTCTGGTTCAGGTGCACCCCGTCCTTTTGGTACAGGTCCCACCTTCCCCAGAAAGTGGTTCAAGTGCACCCCGTCCTGTTGGTATAGGTCCCACCTTCCCCAGAAAGTGTTCCAATTATCCACATAGCTGAAACCCTCCCTCCTACACCATCCCTGCATCCATGTGTTTAACTGCACTCTCTCCCTGTTCCTCAACTCGCTATCCCGTGGCACCGCCAACATACCAGAGATGACAACCTGTTTTGTCCTGGCTCTCAGCTTCCACCCTAGCTCCCTGAATTCCTGTTTTAAATCCCCGTCCCCTCTCTTACCTATGTCTTTGGTGCCGATGTGCACCACGACTTGTGACTCTTCCCCCTCCCCCTTTAGAATCCTGAAGACACGGTCGGAGATGTCACGGACCCTGGCATCCTGGAGGCAACATACCATCCGTGAGTCTCTCTTGTTGCCACAGAACCTCCTATCTATCCCTCTAACAAACGAGTCCCCAATAACTATAGCTCTACTGCTCTCCCCCTTTCCCTTCTGAGCCACAGGGACGGACTCAGCGCTGGCGATCTGGTCACTGCGGCTTACCACTGGTAGGTCACCCCCCTCACCTGTATCCAAAGTGGAATACTTGTTGCTAAGGGGAACGACCACAGGGGATCCCCGCACCGACTGCTTCCTCCCAGCCCCTCTCACTGTCACCCATCTATTTTCATTCCCTGGAGCAACTATATCCCTGAAGCTTGTGTCTATGGCCCTCTCTGCCTCCCTGATGACCCTAAGCTCATCCAACTCCAGCTCCCTAACGCGGTCTTGGAGGAGCTGCAGATGGGTGCACCTCCCACAGGTGTAATCAGCAGGGACACTGACGGTGTCCCTCACCTCAAACATTCTGCAGGAGGTACATTGCGCTGCCTTCACTTCCATCCCCTCCATATAACTTACTGCTACAAAGAAAAAGAATTGTTCCAATGGAACACTGAACCCTTTTTCCCCTTCCTCAGAGTGCACTGGGAAAGAAGTTTAAAAAGCAGGAACACAGAGCGGTGACAGTTTAAAAAGCAGGAACACAGAGCGGCGACAGATGAAACCCAAACAACAGAGATTAAACCCAAACAACAGAGATTAAACCCAAACAACAGAGATTAAACCCAAACAACAGAGATTAAACCCAAACAACTGAGATTAAACCCAAACAACTGAGATTAAACCCAAACAACTGAGATTAAACCCAAACAACTGAGATTAAACCCAAACAACTGAGATTAAACCCAAACAACTGAGATTAAACCCAAACAACTGAGATTAAACCCAAACAACTGAGATTAAACCCAAACAACTGAGATTAAACCCAAACAAACTGAGATTAAACCCAAACAAACTGAGATTAAACCCAAACAACTGAGATTAAACCCAAACAACTGAGATTAAACCCAAACAACAAATCTGGAAAAGATTGTGGTCTGTATAATGCATCTAGTATTTATTGCAAGAGTAGAGTCGAATACAGGAGTAGTCAGAGTCGGAGGTTTCCCTTCGGCCCAAGTTGTCCATGTCACCCAGTTTTTTTACCATTAAGCTAGTCCCAATTGCCCATGTTTGGCCCATATCAATCTTACCTACGTAACTGTCTAAATGTTTTTTTTTAAAAAGACAATTGTACCTGCCTCTACTACCTCTGGCAGCTTATCCCAGACACCACCATTTGAAAAATTTGCTCCTCTGGACCCTTTTGTACCTCTCCCCTCACCTTAAATCTATGCCCTCTCATTTTAGACTCCCCGAAAAGATGTTGACTATCTAGCTGATCTATGTCCCTTATTATTTTATAGACCTTTATAAGATCGCCCCTAAGCCTCCCACGTTCCAGGGAAAAGAGTCCCAGTCTATCCAGTTTCTCCTTACAACTCAAACCATCAAGTCCCGGTAGCATCCTAGTAAATCTTTTCTGCACTCTTTCTAGTTTAATAACATCCTTTCTATAATAGGGTGACCAGAACTGTACACTTGTATTCCAAGTGTAGCCTTATCAATGTCTTGTAGAACTTCAACAAGACATCCCAACTCCTATATTCAATGTTCTGACCAATGAAACCAAGCATGCTGAATGCCTTCTTTATACTCTGTCCATCTGTGACTCCACTTTCAAGGAGCTATGAACCTGTACCCCTAGATCTCTGTTCTATAATGCTTCCCCAATGCCCTACCATTAGCTGAATAAGTCCTGCTCTGGTTCAATCTACCAAAATGCATCACCTCACATTTATCTACAACTCCATCTGCCATTCATCAGCCCACTGGCCCAATTGATTAAGATCCCCTTGCAATCCTAGATACCCTTCACTGTCCACTATGCCACCAATCTTGGTGTCATCGGCAAACTTAATAATCATGCCTCCTAAATTCTCATCCAAATCATTAATATAAATGACAACTGTGGACCCAGCTCTGATCACGGAGGCATACTGCTGGTCATAGGCCTCCATGTAGATAACATTGACTGCACTCCCCTCATCCAACTTCTCGATTACCCGTTCAAATTGGTGAGACATGATTTTCCACTCCAAGCTATGCTGACTGTCCCTAAGTCAGTTCTTGTCTCTCTAAATGCATATAGATCCTGTCTCAGAATCCTTCTAACGACTTACCCACTAAAGACGTTAGGCTCACTGGTCTGAAGTTTCCAGGCTTTTCTCTGCAGCCCTTCTTAAACAAAGGCACAACATTTACCATCCTCCAATCTTCAGGCACCTCACCTGTGGCTGTCAATAATTGAAATATCTCTGCAAGGGGCCCACAATTTCCTCCCTAGCCTCTCAATGTCCTGGGATTCACCATCAGGGATTTATCCACTTTGATGTGCTTTAAGACTTCCAGCACCAGCTCCTCTAATATGTGCACTCCAAGTTAAACCTTGCTTTAATCATTTAGAACCATGGTTAGAGCCCACTTGGAAGTGGTGTGTGCAGTTTTGGTCCCCTTGGAAAGGAATATCATTGCACAACAAATGTTCATAAGACTTGGAGAGATTGCAGAAACGGAGTCTGTGTTCTCTAGAGTTTTATTAAATGAGAGCCAATCTCACTGAAGCCTATACCATAATTAAAGGGATAGACAGGGTAGATGTAGGTAAGATGTTTCCCCTTGTTGGAGAGTTTAGAACTTGGGGGGCACAATTTCAAAGGCAGGGAGAAAGCCACTTCGGACTGATTTTTTTCTGAGGGTTGTAAATCTTTGGAATCCTCTATCCCTGTCAGAGTATGTTTAAAACAGACAATAACAAATTTCGAAATACCAATGAGAAAGGACTGGAATAATGTGGAAAAGGCATTGAAGTGGATGATCAGCTATGATTTTGATGGGGTGAATAGCCTACACCATCCCTTCCACAACTGTTCTCCTTTCACCACTGATGCAGTGATTTGTACTATTGTACAGTGATGCACTGTAGGAGCTCCATGGCTCATTAGGCCCCTGACCACTACCTCTATGGCAAGGGCAGCAGACACATAGGAACACCATCACCTAGAAATTCCCCACCCACCCAGATTTGGAAAGATATTACCATTCCTTTACTGTTGCCATGTCAATCAATTAAACAGGTGGGATTCCCTGCACTGCTTGATTAGTTATTCATTTGAAAATCTTAGTGAGTAGTGGTAGGCTGCTAATGGAGACAAGATAGCAAATAGTAATTTCACCCCTCCCACCCATGAAAAAGCATGCATTATAAATAATGTTCAATTTCTTTGCCAACTAGACCAAATACTTAAACAAGTGATCAGGAAATTGAAAGCAGCAAATAATTCCCAAGAGTGCCCCAAAAGAAGTAGTTAAACTGAGCATTGGTCCCACAGTGAGGGAGACTGAGGAATTAAGAATAGGAAACAAGGAAATGACAGACTTTGAACATATATTTTGTAATGGTCTTTACAGAAGTGACAAAAAGCATCCCAAGAATAGTGTAAAAGTGGTGCGGTGCGGTGCGGTGCAGGGTGTGGGGTGGGGGGCAAATGGAGCCTGGGGAATGACAGGCATGACTGGTTGATAGTGGCAGTTGAAATGTATGCATGCAGCATTCACCTACCCTTCATTGTGTGCTGCTCATGGCTGCTCTGGACTCTGCCAAGAATGTGCAGGCAATATCAGTGGGAAGATAGAAGCAGAGGAAGAGAACATAGCACAAGCCAGATATGGCAGTGCACACAAGGTGCTTTTGGCCATCATTTTCCAGAAGGATGATGGCAAATAGCTGAAAGGAGCCTCTTTCACCAGCACCCTCTATGCTGGATCTACCTTAACCTAATCTTCATGTCAATAGCTCAATCTTGGAATATGTAGTTACATTTTCACAGTCACAATGTCCTCAGCCTTGGAATATGATGCGGTCTCTGGAACATGTGGCCTTTTGGTATGGAATAATAACTGCAATGGCACATTTTGAGTAGAGTTGAGCCTCTTCAAACATCTTGCCAACATCCCACTGCCTATGGCAGCCTTCAAGAGGCAGAAGCAGCACTGCAATCTTCAGTGCACTCATTGCATTATGCCTGCAGTCTGGCAAGGAGCCTTGAGGACAGTCAGTAGTTCTAACCTTCATGGAGTGAGGTTGATTCTGAATCCACACTGATATCTCTTATGATTACTGTGCAGAGAACAATCATGTTCAAGACACCAAAATGCTATTCACCTATACCAGAGATTGACTGATCATTTTTACCACCATCTTATTCCTTTCATCCTGCTTTTTCTGCACCCTATACTGCGAGTTAGCAGCAAGGGTTTCTCATGCATTGACCATCAGAATAGCTGGCGAATCCTGCCATGGCAGGTGGTGGAATTTAAATTCAAATAAAAAATATCTGGAATTAAGAATCTACTGATGACAGGAAGGAAATCTGCTGTCCTTACCTGATCTGGCCCACATGCAACTCCAGAGCCACAGCAATGTGGTTGACTCTCAGCTGCCCTCCAAGGGCAACTAGGGATGGGCAATAAATGCTGGACCAGCCGGTGATACCCACATCCTATGATTGAACAAACAAGTTGACACATAAGGCAGCTATCTGCACCAGCTAAGTGCTATTCCCTTGTATTTTCTCCATACCTCTACACATCTACAATCTAATGACTTGATTGAACCTGCCTCAACCACACTTCCAAGTAGTGCATTCCAGACATGAACCACCTGAAGTTTCTCTTTAAATGTGCTTTTTTGCAAACCACTTGTACTCAGATTCTCAATTCTTTTGAGAAGGAACAGTTTTGCCTCATCTTTTGCCCCCTCATGGAATACCAACCATACCATAGGCATCAAATTGTTCAAAGCAACTTATGGGGAGCTGAATGGAAAATGGCCATCTACGGCCCACTTGGTATTGGCATGCAACTAATAAGTTGCCTTTGTCTGTTACAAACACAGAGACCTCAAATGAGATTGTGGATTGATTACAAAGATACAACATGGAGTTCTGGAGGGGAAATTGTTTAACTTGAAGTTTTGGGTAACAAGAGGGTTGAGGAGGTAATAATGGTGTGGTGCACGTGGAGACATTTAGAACAGCACCACACAAACTTGAAGTTAATAGCTCATGGAATTGTGGATATAAAATTGGCTGAATAAGCAGTGATGATCAGTGGATTTTTGAGTGGGAAGATATGTAGTAGTGGTGTTCCCCATGGGTCAGTATTGGAACTGTTGATGTCTGGTGCTCATGACAATTTCAAAATTTGCAGATACAAAATTGTAAACTGTTAAGGACAGTGTACAACTTCCAAGGATAGAGACAAGTTGGAAGTGGGCAAATAGGTGCAGTTCAGTGGGGAAGTGAGGTGATGCGTTTTAGTAGGACTAACATGGAGAGACTATAAAATAAGGGATATAATTAAGGGGATGAGGAGCTAGGGAAATATGTGCATAGATCATTGAAAGTGGTAGGACTGGTGGAGAGTGCAGCTAATAAAGCATATAGTATTCTGGACCAGGGTATAGAATACAAGAGCAAGGTTATGTTGTAATTATACAAGACACTAGTTGGACTATTGTGTTTTCTTGGAAGGTTGTCTAGAGATTGCAGAAAAAGATTACAGGATGGTTCTAGAAGATAGATTGGAGGGGTTGGGACTCTTTTTGGAGAGAAGGCTCTAAAGGAGATTTGACGCCAATGTTCATCCAAGATGGGAAAGAGGTTGTTTGGCCACTTTTAGCTTACTTAAGTTGTAAAGGTGGTGTCAAGAATACAAGCCTGATACACAGCTTTGTATTTTCAGTTAGCTTGTTGGTCCACACAACTTCAGAAATGACAGTTGTGACTTTCACTAGGCAATCCTGTATTCAGCATCAATTATCAAGCTACTGATAATTGAAACCTTTAGTGACATCCATAATCTTGGTTGAAAGTGATTTTGACATCCTGGCCTATAACTTCAATCTTCGAGATGTGGATTATTGGTCTAAACATCCTAGACAATGGTTTCATGCAGTGGGGTAGAATGGGTTAAGTGCAAAGTGTCATTTTTTTTTTACATTCAAGAACATTCCATGGGGCAGATGCCATTAAAAGAAAAACAAGCGCCTGAGGTGATTGGGACATCAAACCTTCAGACTTCCACCTTTTATGTAAAAAGTGATTCCCACATTCTGCAAGAGTTTAGACTGAATCAGCTCCTAGGACCATAGTTATGGGCCAAGATGTTAGAGACTCTGCCTTCCAACATGAACCAGGCAAGGCTTCGCATAAATCAGCAACCTGTCTCCTGCTACAGAGATCAGCAGCAGGATTGACAATGACAGGTCACCAGGCTGAGAAATCAAAAAAAGTATGCAAATTGAAAGTTTGAAGCTATGTACCAGCCTTGTACTCTTAGCACCAACTTTACAAGAGCAAAACATGGGCAGTTTATGCAAGCCAATTAAATTCATTGTCACAAGTAGATGTATATTAATACTGCAATGAAGCTGTGAAAATCCTCTGGTCACCACACCTTGATGCCAGTTAGTGTACACCGAGGGAGAATTTAGTATGGCCAGTGCACCTAACAAGCATGTCTTTCAGACTGTGGGAGAAAACCCACGCAGATATGCAAACTCCAGTAACCCAAGCTAGGAATCAGCTGCGAGGCAGCAGTGCTAATCTCTGCCTCCATGCCACCAGGAAAAAGCAACTAAACAGCTTCTATCAGCACTATGAATACTGTGCATCTCTGGCCAAGATGCCAAATCTAGTAGACCTGCACACAGGTGCCAGCATGTTGGTTGCAGAGGTGTCACTGTTGCAGAAGTCAGAGCTGAATGGATGATTGCCATATCCCCAATGATGTGCTCTATGTAAGGCTTGCCATTGGCAAGAGCTACAGGTCAACTTTGCCTGCAATACAAGATGTTTGTAGGCAAGGTCCACATACAGTTTTGGTCACCCATCTTATAAAAAGATTGCCACTGGGAGACAAGTGATTTACAAGGATAAGATAAATTGGGAAAGGATCTACAAGCTGCGGCAACTCAAAAAAAGGCTGGAGGTCTTCAAAATTATGAATTGTTTGGATAGAGGCAAGGTTTCTTCTGGTGGGCAAGAGCACTAGAGGCAATCACTCAATTTAGAAATTTCACCAAAAATTTTTATGGAGTGATTGAAACAAGTAATTTAGATGCATTTAAAGAAAGCTTTGGTGACTAATTAAACATGCTAGAAATTTGAACTTTGTTGGAAATATTGGGGCAGGCAGCATTGAAGAGTTAATATTTCAGGTCAGAACATAGAGAAAAGTGTTAAGCTGACTCCATAAAAATTAAATACATGCACAAAAGGTAAATTGCTTAAATCCTGTAAAAACAGTAGGCCATAGTAAAAGTGAGCAAAGACCACCTCCTGACAGCAATTTGACTGTTACCAGTCATCAATGATCCAGGGGCTTCTAAGAAAGTGACATCAGTTCCAATAAATTCAAGGGCAGGAGATCTAGGATGGAAACCTATATTTTTACATCAGAGAGCCCTCCATGGGTGAGGCCCCACAGATCAAAAAATTAAAGATAAAATGAGCTCTGTACATTCTTTGGAATTTGGTAAACATGTTCAATTTATGGTTTTTATACCTTACTTTACATCTGATAGCATGATCTCGGTGAACATCCAGTAATGTTAATGTACACCAACTTATTCCCTGCACACAAGGTTTAGTCTATAGGATCTGTGTGCTTGTTGCAATCAGCACAATCAGAATAAAAAAGCCAAGGAGGTATGATCAGCAATTTGCAGATGAGGAAAGTCTCAGATAGATTACAGGATGATATAGATGGCAGAACAGTGGCAAATGAAATTTAACCCTGAAAAGTGTGAGGGGATGCATTTGGAGGACAAAAAGGCAAGGGAATACACAATGAGGACCACAGGGACATTGGGGTGCATGTCAATAGATCCCTGAAAGCAGCAGGGCAGAAGGCATCGAATACGCAGGTTATGAAGCTGCACAAAATCATTAGGCCAAAGCTATAGAACCGGTGTGCAATTGTCACCATACTATAGGATGTGATTGCGCAAGAGGGTGCAAAGAGATTCACCAAGATGTTGCCCAAGGTGGAACATTTCAGCTATGAGCAGAGACTTTGGGGGGGGGGGGGGGGGGGGGGGGGCGGTGGTGGCAGAAGGAGCTGGTTCCTTAGGGCAGAGAAGGCTGAGGGGGGGGATGGATCAGATCAAGGTGTACAAAGAAAAAGAGGCACTAGATAGGAAAGGACTTCTCCCTTTAGTGGAGGGGTCAATACCAGGGGGCACAAGACAGGAGATTTGAGGAAAAAGTTTTTTCAGCCAGAGGGTGGTGGAAATCTGGAACTCACTGCCTGAAAAAGGGCGAGGCAGGAACCCTCAGGAACATTTAGATGCGCACTGGCATACAAGGCTATGACCCAAAGGGCTAGAAAATGGGCTAATAGATAAGTATTTGATGGTCAGCATTGACACGATGGACAAAAGGGTCTTTTTGTGCTGTCTATTAGCAAATAGATGGCAAACCTGGAATTCTATACACTAGATAATCCTAACATCTTCTGCCAAGATTTTCCTTCAACTTACTACATAACTACTGCTGTCCTATGCCAAGTGATTAAACCACCTCAACAGCTTCCACTGCTAACCATGCATGTTTCTAGATGAGCAAGACAAATTCAAACAGCAATGCACACATTAGCACAGTAATCCACTGCAGCACATTCCACCATGCACAATGAAGCCAAGTTGCAGATTTCTCAAGGCAGCTCATGTTTAGGTGACTAAAACATGTTAATATTGCAAGTACAACATTACCTCAAAACAGAAATCAAGCCCGACTCCCATCCCATCTTGGCTTTTAAGTATGGTATGGTTGGTATTCCATGAGGGGGCAAAAGGTGAAGCCAGAAATCCTAGTCCAGTTGGGAAACTTAAATCAGGTATCAAGAATATAGAAATGTCTTTATGTATCACATTTCATAACCACTGGATATTCCAAAGCACCTTTTTTTGAATCGTCATTCTGACATGGGAAAAGCAGCAGCTAATTTATGCAGAAAGCTCCCACCTGATATTACAAAGTTTGTGTTGTTCGAGGGATAAATATCGGCCATAAGAGGGGAAGCTTCCCTGCTTATTCAAAAAGTAAAAAATCTTTTGCATCCACTCACTGAACAAGCGGGTTGTCAGTTTTAATTTCTCAAGTGAGAAATACTGCACTGAACCTACAAGTCCTGTCATTTTTAGTTTAGATAGATATTGTTCCTGAAATTTCTTAAGCAGGGCCTCATGGATAAAAAAAGTGTCGTCTTTTACTCATTGCTCCAACAGTCCTATCCACATTTCTCTTGATCACAGTAGCTCTGACAATTGCTTCTGCCACATTCCATGACGGTGGATGTTCCTGTCTATTTAAGATGGTGGGTGAGAACGCAGAGCTAACAGCCTTCTGCAAGTCACTTGCCTGTTCAGTTAACTTACCTACATGGGGACAGGCTACTTACTATACATTACACATGGGTAATCATTGCAACAATCAAGAAACTAGACACCATCCAGATCAAGTCAATTATGTTATACACACCATCAGTTTAAACATCATAACATCTACAGTATTCACAGAAAATTGTCAAGGCTTCTTTGACAGGGCTTCTGCCACAAGGCATGGGAACACCCACTTTCCAATCCAACAAGGTACTGCTGCAGATAAAAGTTCAAGGGTGAAATCTGTCCAAGTCCAGCAGAGGAATATTTTTAAATTAAGCAGAGTGCACAGTAATTATTTAAGTAGGCTATAGTTGAAGCAAGTTTAAGAGCTGGATTATGTTCAGTTCTGGGCATTGCATCTCAGGATGATAGTAGCCTTGGGACAAATAATGATAATGTCACAAGGATAGTGATACAAATGGGCAGGCCATAGACGAGGCAAAAACTGTAAAGGCCTGACTAGTGCAAGTGAGAAATCAGATTAAAGGGATTCCCAAGATGAATAAATTGACGGACCTGATTCTACGCCTCAAACACTACCTCAGGCTCATGTTCTGCTGAACCACCGCTCCCCCAATTTTCAACACATCATCCCATTTGCACAAGTTCAAAGGTTTGTGGGCTTTGGCTGGATTGTCAAGTATTGCTGCATTTCCCTTGTAATTTAAGAATTGAGGGCAAGAACAAAGTCCCCCAAAAACTCTTCAAATGCCAAGTTTTTATTGAACACACTGATTTGGTGGTGATTACGCTATGGATAGACAGTGAATGAGCATTAACTTCCAAAATTGGAAATGCTGAAACCTACAGGAGAAAATATGATCAGACAGTTAACACATCACATGCACAAGTTTATTGTTTGTAGCAGACAGTTGGAGAAAGCACTGATAATTACAGTGCAAAACAGCTCATTGCCAAATTTTTTGAACAAAAATCATTTCAACCCAAATTTTAAAAAAAGGATCTGCTACTTCTGTTTGGTTTCAAGCACCAAATTATATCTAAAATACTTTAACTGGCTTCTGCATCAGCTTCTTAGCTCTTGAATTTTTATCCACAGACTTAATGACGCCAACAGCAACAGTCTGCTTTAAATCTCGGGCAGCAAAACGACCTGAGAAAAAAAAAGATAAGTCTTGGTGTTATAGAATGCACTAGTCAGATCACAAGAAGCAGACTAACAAAGACCAGTATCTTTTATAATCTGTGGACATCCAAAAAAGAGTCAATTGTGTAGTCCCTTATAATCTAGGAAACATTGCCATCAATTTGCACATAGCAAGGTCTCATGAATCATAAGATGTTGGTTTGAGGAATAGAAAGTTGGCTGGGGAGCCAAGAACATCTTGCTCCAAATGGCATGGGATTTACACTCAATCTGCAAAGGCAGAAAAGGACTTGGGAATAGTGTCTCAGCAGAACACTGCCTCAGCCATGCAATGGAGTGACAGCCTTCGATTTTTTGCAAAGGACTGGAGTGGGGAATTGAACCGATAAGCCTGGTCTGACACTAGAATGCTTACAACCCAGAAAAAAAAAAGAGGCCAAATGTTTGCATTTGTGGATGTTTATCTGCAAGTGCAACTCCCTCACCAAGACAAGCATGCAGTCTGGATTTTGCACTAATTAGCAAGTACATCAAAACCAGTTATTCAAGTAAATCAGACCAAATTTCAAACTCATCCACACACGCAGTTTAAAAGGGTGTGTCAGTTGCACTGCTCTTCCACAAACTTTGCTACACTTTAACTCACACAAGGTAACTGAATTTTAATTATGGCACTGCCAAATTACTGAAAATTTAAGTGGTTGTTAATTATTTTCCCCAAAACTCAGTTGGCTGGCCATGCAGTTGCTTGCTCTACACAGCACTTGGATTTGGCTTGGATTTACAGCACAGTCTGGATAGTGTGAACAATTTGTTTGCTTGCTGCAAAGTCCAGGAGAGGAGTGAAATTCTTTGCCTGCTGTAAGGGTTCTATTGCTCAGTTAGACAGCTGATGTTCTTAAACATGCTTTGATCAAGCAACAGCCACCAATTCAGCCTTACACTTTTACCAACTGATCCTGGAGGTTGTTCATTTAAATGCAGAAGAACTACAAATGAAAGTTTGTCAATTATTCTACATCAATCTAAAACAATAAAGGTTGAAATAAGTAAGTCTTACCCAGCTGGTCAGCATTTGTATACTACTTTCTGCTGAGTGAATAAACCCAAAATACCCTCTGGACAAAATGACTATTCTAAGTTTTAAATGCTACAAATTTATTTTCTTGTGCTGTTTGTACAGATTGGATAAGCATATTGTTCAAATATCAGTGGTTCAATCAGGATGCAATAAAATTTTGGCCAAAAGTAGACATTGTGGAACGTGATATTTTCTCCATGGAAATGGAGGTCTGCTCCCCTGTTGAAGGAAGTGGTACAACTTCTGGAACCAAAATCTGGCTGCTTATGCTCCTGGTTGAACAGGAACCAAGCAAAATAAAGTCAAATTTAATGCTCAGTTTAAGCAAGAGCTAGCTGGTGCAGAATTGCAACATTTCTCCTTCAGGAAGTTACCCTAAAAAAAGTATTGATCATTCTCTCTTCCCTTCTCTCCCCCCTCCCCCCCATCTCCAAGTTAACTAGCCAGCCGTGTTTTATCCAGTTTGATTGCAGGAGGATCAATTTCCCTATTCTAATCCTAGGGTAAAGAGGCCAGTTCTAATTACCAAAATGCCACTTCAGCCTTTTTTTTGCGCACAGGTACAGAACCAAAACTCTCCCTTTAAGCTAGGTACAAAACAATAGACAGTTTTGAATGTGAAATTTACCATTACATCAATGCCTTGAAGTGTAGGCAATGGCACTTACCAAGAGGCGGATATTCAAAGAAGGTTTCAACACAAAGCGGCTTTATTGGGACAAATTCCACTGTGGCAGAATCTCCAGACTTCAGCATCATAGGATTATCCTCTAGCTTTTGGCCAGAACGCCGGTCAAGCCTTTCCTTCAACTCAGAAAGCCTGCAAGTAATGTGGGCAGTATGGCAGTCTACCACTGGTGAATAACCAACCTTGATATACCCTGGATGATTGAGGACAATTATCTGCAAAAGGGAATACATTAAATGAACATTCCAATGATCAGCATTACTTTACTACCAATAATTAATTCTGAATGGACAAGCATGTCTCAAGTCGGACGATGGAAGCACAGCAATAATTCCTCCAAATGAATCTGGTTAGTCTCCATAGTGCATGCTGATGCGCGTTATCACACACAAGGCTTGAGATGCTCAAGGAAATAAAGGCTTTTATTTACTATTACAACGAAGCTACCATGTATAGTACACGATCCCAGACTGAGGGGTCCCAGACAGAGCAGTGACCTTTATACCTCTCCCAGGAGGCGAAGCCCGACTGGGATGTACCATAATAACTATAATACAGGTGTAACAGCCCAACCCTAACCCCAACAGCAACAAGTAGAACAACCCATCCCTAACCCCAACAGCAACATATATACATACTCGTAGTACTGGCCAGACCCTGGCTCAGTACTACCTAGTGGGAACCAACGATGGTTCACCACACATGCCATCCCACCAAATAGAACACAAGGATGCAAAGCTCCTCTCTACAGTTTAGCAGCTTGCAAACATTAGGTATTGTGGCAAGGTAAACAACTGTTGCTTTAAGCAGAGGACTAATAGCATTCAATTGGAGGAATTATTGCCATGCTTTTATAGTTTGATGAGACATGGATGTCCATTCAAAATCAAAGCAAGTCAAGGCTTGGCATTGTAATCACAGCCTCCCATCACAATCATCTTTTGTTTCTTACCTAGCAGATGGCTCACCACTGCATCTCCACTTGGTCTGGGATCTGCTAATAGTTGACAATCATGACAGGTTGACCTCTTTTTAGGGCAAACCAAATAAACAAACTCAGGTTAAGTCAGGACAAAGCAAAAGGGGCAGCTCCCCAAAAGGAGGGGAAATGCAGAGCTTTTAGCTGAAGGAAATCTTGGTTTGCCGGTAGTTCTACCAGGTTTCTGCATAGAACGACCGCGACAAGACCCGAACCTGCAATCTTCTGACAACATAGTCATGATTAACGAAGGAAAACGCCTTACCCATTAGGCCACGCAGTCAACAGATAGCATACTTCCACTGCAATTTTTCATTGTCACCTCGTGTAAACACTTTAAGGGCTGGTAAAATCCCAAACGTTATTGACCCTTTTACAAATTCCTTTAACTTCCTTCCAAAGAGCAAGTCTGGCGAAACCTAACTTACTGTTCCAAAGGTCCAACAAAATAACCTTTAGCTTCAGTTACAATCCCTCATCCCCAACCCCCAGAAATATATCCAAGTTCCTGCACCACAGTATCAAATTTGGTCAAGTTCATCTCCTATTTGTTTCTCTCCCCCACAATTTTGATTCTTGGGTCCTAATCCACATTCTAACAGGAGATTAGCCTGTGTTTTTCAAAGCTACTGTGGTCACACACCTGTGCAGTGAAGCAGTTGGTCTCAGTTGGTGGATCATTTCTGCAGTTTCCAGCCACATTACCACGACGAATAGCCTTCACGGGTACATTTTTAATGTTGAAACCCACATTAAAGCCAGGGAAAGCTTCAGCAACAGGTTCATGATGCATCTCAATCGATTTCACTTCAGCTGTCAAGTTCACCGGAGCAAAGGTCACCATATTACCAGGCTTCAAAACTCCAGTTTCTACCCTTCCGACAGGGACTGTGCCAATACCTTAAAAATACATTTTTATATAGAATCATTTCAGCAATATCTTTTGACACATTCTCTTTTAGATGAGATGCAATTCAAAGGAGTAGGCCATTCAGGCTCAAATCTGTTGTGAAATTATGGCTGACTTGTAGCCCAATGCCATATACCACCTTTGTCCCATATCCCCTTAATAAAACTCAGATTTCCATTGCTATTTGTATGTCTTTTCACACCAAGTAAATGAACTCAAATTAACTCGAGGACAAATTAAAAGGGGCAGCTCCCCAAAAAGGGGGAACAGCCCGAACCAAAAACAAAGTCGAAAGGAAACTTAAAACATCAAACCAAAAGATGATCAGGGTCGATAATACACCCCAGCCCGTGGTGCCCAGCGGGTGTGGAAGGTGTCAACTGCGCCCATGGACACCACATGCTCCTCTCCAGGGACACCTGGCCACGAATGTAGCCACGGTAGAGGGGCCGACAGTCAGGATGGACGACCCCGTCGATCGCCCACTGCCTGGACCCATTGATGGTGCGTCTTGCCAGGCCCAGGAGCAGGTTGCCACCCTGACTTACCCCTCTCCGCACCAGGTGCCCATAGATTAGGAGCATGGGACTGAAGTGCGAACAAAACATCAGCAAAAGGTGTTTGAGGAAACCAAAAAGGGTGTGCAATCTAAAACATAGACACGGTCCACGGACTCCGCAAGGCCACAGAAGGGGCAGTCTTGGGAGCCTGTGAACCGGTAAACCTACGGTTGTATGGCACTACTGCATGCAGCACCCTCCACCCAGGTCCCCAAGATAATTGGGGGAGATCCCTCCGTAGAGGGACCTCCACCCGGCGGCAACAAGGCCCAAGGTGTATCCGGGCGACAGGCGAGGACGCAGTAATGAAAGGTGTGCAGCAGCAGCCCGTACAGGAAACGCCTCCATGTGGTGGAAAAGGGCACGGAGGACATTTCCGCGAGGTGGCACATGTAGTGGGGCACCTGACCCGGGGGGGGGGGGGGGGTGGTCTAGGCTTTGGGCCAATGTGAAATTCTATCCGAGCAGGGGAATGCTCGGGCGAGATCCCACCACACACCTGTGACGCCTCGAGACCGCGTGTGCGCTCGGGGCCAAGCATGACCGTCCCAAGGTCTTGGATGGCTTTGGCCGTGCGCCAGACAGCCACCCCCACACGCTCAGCCAGCACGTGGGGGCTCATCCAGCCCGTTCCTCCACCATCCAGCAGGTCCCTGATCTTGGTCACCCCGGCATCCACGGCCCTCCTCTCCGCCAGCCACCTGAAGTTGTACGGCTGCAGGTGCGGATTCCTGAGCAGCGGCTCTCACACGAGAGCCGCTACTCCTGACAGGGGAGAGCTGCGTCATGAGGAGACCGCGTTCCAGACCGCAAGGAGGTCCTGGTAAAAGACGGGCAACTCCCGCAAGAATGCCCCAGGTTGATATGCCCCAGGAACTGCACGTCATAATTGAGGCCGTGCAACTGGCGGAAGAAATACGTCGCCAGGGCACGCCATCGTGGAGGAGGCTCGATGTAAAGGTATCTCTGCAGGGTCTGGAGGCAGAAGGTCACTTCCATTGCTATTTGTATAACAGCTTTCCAAACTTCAACCACCCTTTGAAGAATTTCCAAATTTCACTGCTGAATGATCTGGTTCTATTTTAGACTAGTCCTAGATTGCCTACCCAGCAACCCCATCCCCCTCAGCAATAACTTCAATCAACTCACCCTTTAACAACCCTCATATCTTTTCACAATTTAGCCTCGAGTACAGATATCAGATCTATGCTGCAGTCCTGCCCAAGTCCAATAAATCCTTAAGGTGTCCAGAATTACTCCAATATTGTTGAGTAATGTACCCTTTTGTATTCCACTCCCAAGTAGAAACCCCAGCTTCAGCTTTTGATCTTCAGTAGCTATTCAATAATTGGACCCACAAAATCTTTCCACCTCCACCATATCAATGTCAGGTCCCAAAAAAATGAAACTTCATTTGTGTGCATCAAAATCCATTTGCCAGTGTTGTAATTTTAAACTTCCATCCAGACAGTTGACTATGCCTCCCACTGTGATTTTCTGTCCTGCAAGCTAATGTGAATAGTTGAAACCTGAAAACAGACCTTGAAGGCCATCACTGGTCATATGCTGCCAAATCCTTTTCAGCAACTGACATGTTATTGCCATTGCTTTATCTTGCAATCAAGACAATTTATACTACAGGAAAATAGGGTGACCAAGTTTATTGAGTAGCCAAGGAAGTAAAAGTAACAGACTTCCAGGTAACAAAAGCTTGAACATATTCTTTTAATATTCTGAAAATTAAAATGCATCCTTTCTAGCAAGTGTAAATGAGCTACATTACATACTTCAATTGGCTGTAAATGTAGCTACTCAGGAGTGTTCAGTAAGAGTTTGATTTGGGTTTTGCAAGCATGAGCTGCTCGAGTATAGTCTGTACTCCCTATAAAAACAGAACAAACATGCAGTTTAATTGGACCAGCCCATCACTGGCATCATATTAGCACTGAAATTCAGGCAAAATGTTGCTCTATTGTAGTAGGCAGAATGCTTTTTTGGATTGTGGTAAACACAAACAACTTGAGGAAACCCATTGTTCGAATTGAAGTACTCGTTTTTCCAGAATAATTTGAGGTACACCAGACATGTAAAAAAAAAGTGTTGAAACACAGCCTGAATTTGTCATTCTGCCACAATGTCTTAGCAGGTTTCTACTTTGAAGCAGATTACGTAACGTTCAAGAGGCATCTGGATACATACATGAAAAGACATGGGGATTATGGACCAAGTAGAGGCAAGAAAATTAGAGGGGGGCATCTGTGTTGGCACAGACTTGGTGGGCCCAAGGGCCTGTTCCTGTGCTGCTTTGTTCTTTCCCCTCATTCTGCCTGTTGCTTTTTTCCCTGCTCAAGCCCCACTTTACGTACCCGGTTTATCCCAATGCATGCCTCGCAGCAAGGACCCTGGTTCCAACCCTGCTCTTGGAGAGATTTTCTGTACAAATACAGCATTTCAAAATTGAAGGCATCAAGCCCCATTGACGGCAAGGGTTCCTGAAAACTATACACATTCAAGTTGCGTTATTTATAACAATCTTCATCTGAGATGTGTTTGTGGGGCTCTCGGAAGCTCTAACTGACCCAAAGCCCATAAAATATTCTTGTTTTACATTCTTGACACTACTGTACCCGTTCACCTTTAGAACGGGAACCAGTGTTAAGAGTGCTTCAGAGTTAATACTTTATCAAGCTCTGGGCACAGTTTACCTCCGATTTTGTAGACATCCTGGAGGGGCAAACGCAGGGGTTTCTTCAAGGAACGCCCGGGAGGAAGAATCGAGTCCAGTACTTCCAGCAGAGTTTGGCCACTCGCATGTCCTTCTCTCCGTTTTATTTTCCACCCCCTGAACCAGGACATCTATGAATAATCATTGAACCGATGTTACAGGAGCGTAATTACATTAAACAGGATTGTAAAAACCAAAATTCCGACCCCAGTGAACATCAAGTTTCTAGCACAGTACAACACGGTGACAGGATTTATAACTACATCAGAACAATCTCGAATAGCTACTGAATCATATTGCAGATATTAATAAAGCTCTTCCTTTGAAGTGATAATATGGATTCATCCTCGCTAGATTTGAACTGGCACTTACCCTGGCACTGGGGGTCAGCATGTTCTCACCACTCCACCCAGAGATAGGGATGAAAGGGACACTTGCTATATCATAGCCAATCTTCCGAAGATAAATGCTCACGTTCTTCACCACTTCCTCAAACCTTCCCTGGCTGTACGGCGGTTGAGTCACATCCATCTTATTGACACAGACAAGGAGTTGTTTCACGCCGAGTGTGAAAGCGAGGAGGGCATGTTCCCGGGATTGGCCCGACCGAGAGATCCCAGCTTCGAACTCTCCTGGGGCAGCCGAGACAACGAGGAGAGCAACATCAGCCTGCACACAGACAGACAGGAGTATCAGCCAGTATACATTCAGCCAGGACAACAGCATCAGCCTGATGTGTGCGCAGAATGAGATAACAAACCACTAATTAATTTAAAAAACCGACATTAACTAGACACTTTACTTTCAGAAGTCACTAGTTCTTTCAGTAATTAAAGCACAAAATGAAAACTCAGGTAATGTCCGTATAGAGAAAAGTTAACATTTCGGGTCTGTAGTTTCTCTCCACGGGTACTGCCTTTCCATCCGAGTATTTCCAGCAAATTTCATAGCATCCACAATATTTGACTGTCCCATAATCCAGGGGGTGGAGGGAGAAGGGATAAAGAATTATAGCCGAAAGGTTATTTGTACCTGAGATGTTCCAGTCAGCATGTTCTTGATGAAGTCGCGATGGCCTGGAGCATCTATTATGGTGAAGTAATATCTCTGGGTATAAAATTTCCAGAGTGAAATATCTATCGTGATGCCTCTTTCCCGCTCAGCCTTTAGTTTATCCAAAACCCAAGCATATTTGAACGATCCTTTCCCAATCTGCAAAAACAACTCGGGGAAGTGAGTTTAACTTTAAACAGTACAAACACCTACCTTATTGGAAAGGGCAATAAATCATTTTGTAGACGTTTCGTTGATTTACTAGAATTACAGACATTCAACATTAGAACAATTGAATTATAAACAGTCACACAAATATAAAGTGGGAACGTACTCCACAAATGTACGTTAGAATAAGCCCACCTGCACCGCTGCTTGTTCTAGTTTCTCGATAGTGCGCCGCTCAATACCACCGCATTTATAAATAAGGTGGCCTGTCGTAGTGGATTTACCAGAATCGACATGGCCAATTATTACGAGATTGATGTGCGTTTTCTCTTTCCCCATAGTTTTCTTTTATTAAAAAGAAACAAACGTTTGTCCTTTCCGTCGAGTTTTTATACCTGAATCAAATCCTAGGGCTCAGTAAGGAGCCTGAGATTGCACGTGGAACCATCACAAGGCTGATGGACAAAGAAAACTCAATAAAGGGAACCAGAACTCACCCACTTCCCCAATTGAGAAATTTCATTTGAAATTCTGTTGCTGATGGACTTGGTCTCAGACTAACTGGGAATTTCTCGCCATCTCCTTTAGGAGAATGCTTCCAGCTGATACAGATTAGTCTCGTCCAGTGATGTCTAAAATCAGCTTGTAGGAACGAAATTGCCATCGAAACAAAGTTGAAGGAAGATTTAAACAATTAAAATTTCAATCAGTTTCAACTGGCTATGGTTTATTCAGAAGTATTTTATCTTACACTGACCATTAATTCACATACTTGGTTAGTAAAAAAGATTGACCTTAATTTATAAGCAACACCTTGCCCTTAACATAGTGTCCTAAGGGTGGTTTTAAACCCAATTTGACACTGGCTGGAATGGTGATGTGAAGGAAATATTTTTAAGTTGAAAAATATACATTTAGTGAATGTTGTTTTCTTTTGAACTATTATGTTTCATTCACTTGAAATTGGATGTGTTGAAATTGTGTTTTTAAGACGGGAATTGTTTTTGATATACTTCTGAACTAATTTCATACAAAAGATTGAAAATGTGTTAAACAATTTCTTTGGGGATGAGTGAGTTTTCTGCAGGTGTTTGGTAAGTAAGTAGGATCACTGTCCAAAAGGAAATATCAAATGTGCTGTTTAAAGAAAAGCCAAATACTAAATACCCGGGGTCTTAATTATAGTTACCTGACTTACTGGCACTCTGGAACATAACTCTGCTAGCCTTCACATCAAAACATGATGCTAAAATTAACATTCCCTCCTTCCAGGGTTAAGGCTCAATGTTCAGAATAATAAGGCTGAATAGATAAAACAAACAGTGTGAAGTTAGTAGATTGGTGAAGCCAGCATTATAATCTTGAGCATACATTTCCTCCTCGTGCTAAGTTTTTATATTTTGCTGGATTTACACTGGTCCAGGGTTATCAATGAGCAGTGCAGTAGATATATGTACACAGTGTTGAGTTTTTATACTCCCTAATTTGTGATAGTGTAACTGAGGTAGTTATAATCTACTGGAATGTTGCACAATCAAATAGTGACACTTGTGCACAGAGATCTAAAGAACCAAAGAGTGAATATATAATTTGGTGGGTAAAAGGCAGCAAGTGCTCATTTGGTTGCGTTAATGTTATTTGCCAAGAATAAAAAGCAAGGAACAGGGCAAAAGACTTCAATGAGCAGCTATGTAAAGATAACTGCTGGAGGAGTTTAGTATTGTAAATTACTGGGTATTTTGTAAAGGAAGGGGGACCTGTATGTAACTAAATAGGAGCTAAGTTGTTGGTATAAATCATAAATAAGATGTATTGCATTAAATTATATAACACTAGAAGAGGGCACTCAGCCCACTGTGTCTATGCTAGCTCTTTGAAAATGCTTCTTAATTAGTCTCACTCCCCTCTTCTGACCCTGTTTTTCTGCAAATTCACATTAAAAATTTTTTAGAGGAGACTATGCCATTGTGTGGGCAGGTGGCATTTCCATTATAAATACATGAAAAAGGAGGCTGAAGAATACTTGTTTTCTCTAATACCAGGAATATTAAGAGTAAGCTTGTGAAACTGGAGGCATTTGCAGTAAATGAATCATGGCAGTTTTAATGTAGTAAGTGACAAAAGAAGCTTCAGAATTGAAGCAGGTACTGAGTAGAATTACAGGATAGTACAAAGGCATGTTCAAAAAGATGGGTCTTCAGGCAAGAGAAGTTTTTTAAAAACTGAGCTTTCAAAGAGTTTGAATCTAGTGTCGCTCAGGAGGGTATTAGGAAAGCAGACCTGTTGGAAGAGGGGCAGGCATGTACTGGCACATCTGGCTGAAGAAGCTTATAAGCATAGGGTGGGTAAACAAAGGGATTTTCAACTTGATGTGTTTGGGACCAAACAAAGTAGGTGAGAATAGAACATTAGAAAAGTGGGATTTGATGCGAGATAGATTGTATAAAATGGAGTTTTGGAAGTTGAGACTTGAAGTACAGTGAGCTGCTGATGAATATTGGGGAAGTTAAGCTTGTCTCTGTGACTGAAGCATGTATAGAAGAGTATTTTGATGAAAGAATAACATTTCTAGGTGAGAAGAAGCTTGTGGCAGTTACTAAAGAGTAGCTTAAGTTGTCGACTAAATTATATCCCACTTAAGTTTTATAAAAGCACATTCCTAATGCATGCCTTCAGAACCCTGCGCTAATATATTTCATAAGAACATAAGAAATAGGAGCAGGAGTAGGCCATCCAGCCCCTCGAGCCTGCCCCGCCATTCAATAAGATCATGGCTGATCTGAAGTGGATCAGTTCCACTTACCTGCCTGATCCCTATAACCCCTAATTCCCCTACCGATCAGGAATCCATCTATCCGTGATTTAAACATATTCAACGAGGTAGCCTCCACCACTTCAGTGGGCAGAGAATTCCAGAGATTCACCACCCTCTGAGAGAAGTTCCTCCTCAACTCTGTCCTAAACCAACCCCCCTTTATTTTGAGGCTGTGCCCTCTAGTTCTAGTTTCCTTTCTAAGTGGAAAGAATCTCTCCACCTCTACCCTATCCAGCCCCTTCATTATCTTATAGGTCTCTATAAGATCCCCCCTCAGCCTTCTAAATTCCAAGGAATACAAACCCAATCTGCTCAGTCTCTCCTCCTAATCAACACCCCTCATCTCTGGTATCAACCTGGTGAACCTTCTCTGCATTCCCTCCAAGGCCAATATATCCTTCTGCAAATAAGGGGACCAATACTGCACACAGTATTCCAGCTGCCTTTACAACCTTCACACAGATTGCATCAGAAGTGTGGGATAAAGTGATCAGTACAATGTCTCCACAAATTGTATAATACATCTTTACTCTCCTTGTAAATTCTGACATCATGAAAGCAAATCTGAATTGAATTTTAAACCTGATAATGTTAATACTTGGTTCCAGTATAAGTTGTATACTACTGCAGTATGCCTTTTCATTTAAGCCATGGAGGGGTTGTGGCCCAGTGTCATCATCTCAAATAAATTTAACAAGAAGTGTCCTCTTTGAGGTAGTGTTGGAGGAAGTCAGAAAACCCTGGGATTGAAAAACTAATATTACTAAACAGGGGAATTTAAAATAAGGACCAAAATGTGCCTTACTTATTTTGTACAAAGGTACTACTTCCATAGGCACATAACTACTGCTATAGAAATTAAACAAGTATTTTAGAATGTATTGTGCACCTTGGCCAAAATGCAAACTGGTCTGGAGCATAATGGGGAGAGAGTTAAACCAGACAGGCCACATTCTTTGGGAACAATGAGCCACAGAATACAGTTATGTTATCAGAAAAAGTCATGGAAAGTACAAATTCTCATACTTTAGAAAATGAATAGAAGTATTCATAATGTATATAAAGTATTCAATTCCTACTGATGATAAAGCAGAATGAGGCAGTGGGAACATCACCTTTTCAACTCTGGCTTAAGATGAGAAAGCAACCTTTGAACCTTACGGATTTATGTAAGCGGGGTTGTTTAGTGGGTAGGAACTTCCAGGTCCTATAGGCCAATGAATTCCTAATTCTGTTGGAACGTAGGATGCAATTGGCCAAGTTTAATAATGTGCACCAATGCGATTGGAGCATCCAATTAGGATGACAGGGTAGGCAGGAGAAATGAAGTTACAAAAATGTATAACTGTTTTGCCATCGCACCTCAGAAAGGAGTTGCCGTGTCCAGATGCCTTTCTTCCAGCATGTGTTGGTCAATAAAGAATGTCTTTAACCAGCATACTGTCTTTCGTGAATCTTTGTATTTAGTTGTTCAGCTCAATACTTAGCAACTGTGAGAAAACCCCTGCTTCAGGTAGCAATGAATAAAATTCAGATCATTAAAAAAGAAACCTATCAAATAATTTTATCATGGGGTATTCCTTTTGAAATTCGGAAGATGTAACATGATTTATGTTCTTTGAGGATGATCCCAGCAGGATAGATAAAGGGGAATCAGTAGATGTAGCATATTTGGATTTTCAAAAAGCATTTGACGATGTGTTACATAAAAGGTTACTGTAAAGATAAGATCTTGTGATGTTGGGGTGATATATTAGCATGGATAGAAGATTGGCTAGCGAACAGGAAACAAATAGAGATCAATGGATCATTTTACGGTTAACTAGTGGATTGCCATAGGGATCCATGCTGGACCTCCATAATTTGTGATCTACATTAGTAATAACAATAACATCGTTGCCAAATTTGCACATGCTAAAAGATGAGAGCAAGTTTTGAGGAGACGACAAATAGTCTGCAAAGGGATATAGATAGGGTACATGTGTGGGCAAAAAATTGGCAGATGGCATATTATATGGAAAAATGTGAGATTGTCCACTGACAGGAATAGTAGAAAAGCAGAATATTATTTAATGGAGACTGCAGAATGCTGCAAAACAAAGGGGTGTTGGTGCCCTTGTGCTTGAATCACAAGTTAACATATGCAGATACAGCAAGTAATTAGGAAGGCAAATAGAAATGTAGCTTTCATTACAATGGGGATAGAGTAGGAAACTAGAAGTCTTGCTATAAATGGCAGGGCATTGCCCTGGTGAGACCACATCTGGAGTAATTGACATAGTTTTGGTCTCCTTGCCTCAGAGGAAACTACTTGCAGTGGAAGCAGTTTGGAGAAAGTTCACCAGGCTGATTCCTGGATTAAGGGGTTGTATTATGAAGAAAGGTTGGGCATAGAGGTCGGGAGTTTAGAAGAATGAGAGGTGATTTTATTAAAACTTATAAGATCGACGAAGCTTGACAACAGGGTAAATGCTAAGAGGATGTTTACCCTTATGGAGGAATCTAGAACTGGGGGCACAGTTTAAAAATAAGGGGTCTCATTTAACATGGAGATGAGGATTTTGTTTCCTCCCAGGGGCTTGTTGGTCTCTGGAATTATCTGCCCCACACAGAGTAGTTGATGTTGGAGTCAAGGGTCATGGGCACAGGTGCGAGAGTGAAATTAAGGCCACAATCAGATCAGCCATGATCTTGTTAAATGGCAGAATAGTCTTAATGGGCTGAATAGCCTATTTCTTAGGATCTTAATTGGACCCACAGTCTTGTCCCTCTGACTAATTTGCACAATTGTTTTCACTGGTGTAAAATATTCTTTGCTGTGATGTATCCACATCAGCTCATGAAGCTGACAAGACTGCAGCAATCTAGCTGGTGCCTGAGTACGATTTTTATTCCCATCGTGGGCAAAAACCCAGCAAATGCTATCTGTAATTATTTCATAATATTGAGTTATGTTCCAGTCAACAGTGTAATCAAACTTTGCTATGGTGCTTTTTATGTTTAATTATCAGCTTCTAAATCAAAAGACATGCTGCTTAAAATGTACCACCCTGCTTTGTCATTATGCAACAATTCTATTTTAAACTGTATAAAATTTGCAGGAGTTTGAGTATTTCTGCATTAAAATTAGGCTTTGAACATGGGATTTCAAACATGAGTCTCACCGTCATATGAATTTTGACCACACTTATTCTTACAATAGTAAATTTCAAAATAGATTTACTTCTTTGTTAACCTCATCACGAGCCAACAACTAATCTTTGAGGCAGGGGATGTTGGATATTTCTGCTAAATTTAAAATGAAATTTTGTAACATGTCCAAAAATGATTCCCAGCCAATGAAGTCCCTTTGAACTGTTGTTACCATTTATAATGCAGGGATGCAATTGAATAAAACTGATTAGCTTTGTTCATCCAAAGCTGGTCCAGAGAGGCAACTACAGAGCCAAATAATCATTGTTTAACTATTTCAGTAAGCTGAGTATGTACGTGTTCCATGATTTTACTAAATGAGCTATTCTAAAGTCCAGGCTTCTTGATATAGCTGGGCAGGATGTGTATCTAATTGCATGCACATGTCTTTGAGCCTTGGAATTATGCCAGGTGATGCTCATTGCTTTACTTGAAACTTCCTGAGATTAGTGTTGGTGAGCAGTGTATGTGTTTGACTCCTTTCTTTCCCTCAATCTGACAACTGTAATTTAAATTACTCAATTTCTGCATGGACGGACTTGTTATTAGTGGCCTAGATGCTCCTATTTGCGATTGTGCGTAAAATTGATTGGAGCCAAAATGATGTCAAAAAGTTTAAAAGGACTGGTGCTAATTCCAACTGAATGGTAATGAACCATTTGCTGAATTGTTTCCTATGTACTTTAACAAATATATCCCGGTGCAGATTTGGGCTCGCATATGGAGCACTCAACAGTGAATGAAATTTAAAGAGATGGAAACAATTAAGTGTCAGTGTGAGGATGATAATTTGCAAGGTATCATCCACATATGAGAAAGTTAATTGATGCACAGAAGATCTGTATGCAGGTTTGGAACTATAACTGAATGTTGGAACACAAGTGAACAGTATAGTTCTGCTGCCTTAGACCATGTGAAGATTCCTGCCCATGTTTAAAAACAATTGCTTCAAAATTCCATTATTTGAGTGCATATGGTTTTAGATTGGGGCTTTGTTTTGCAAAAGTTGAAAGTTAAGAACAAGTTCCCTAACAGATGTAGGATGATCATTTACAGTTGGACATAATGTAAAAAGGAGTCTTGCACGCATTGACTAAGAGGTCGTTAAATGCCAGCTCTAGAAATGAGAGGATCCAGATCACTGTACTCCCCACAAGGGATGTGATGACTTCCTCGGAGATGCCTTTTGCTCGGTCAACATTTTCTTTCCCTTTACTGTTTTTTTTTCCCCTGGAGTTTGTGCAACACCACCTAGTTATTTTTCCCCTGGAGTTTGTGCAACACCACCTAGTTATTTTACATAAGAACATAAGAAATAGGAGCAGGAGTAGGCCATCTAGCCCCTCGAGCCTGCCCCGCCATTCAATAAGATCATGGCTGATCTGATAGTGGTTTAGTTCCACTTACCCGCCTGCTCCCCATAACCCTTAATTCCCTTATTGATCAGAAATCTATCTACCTGTGACTTAAACATATTTAACGAGGTAGCCTCTACTGCTTCAATGGGCAGAGAATTCCAGAGATTCACTACCCTCTGAGAGAAGAAGTTCCTCCTCAACTCTGTTCTAAACTGACTCCCCCTTATTTTGAGGCTGTGTCCTCTAGTTCTTGTTTCCTTTCTAAGTGGAAAGAATCTCTCTGCCTCTACCCTGTTTAGCCCCTTCATTATCTTATATGTCTCTATAAGATCTCCCTTCAGCCTTCTAAACTTCGAGTACAGGCCCAATCTACTCAATCTCTCCTCATAAGCTAACCCCCTCATCTCTGGTATCAATCTGGTGAACCTTCTCTGTACTCCCTCCAAGGCCAATATATCTTTTCACAAATAAGGGGACCAAAATTGCACACAGTACTCTAGTTGCGGCCTCACCAGTACCTTGTACAATTGCAGCAAGACCTCCCTGCTTTTATATTCCATCCCCTTCCTGATAAAGGCCAACATTCCATTTGCCTTCTTGATTATCTACTGCACCTGCAAACTGAGTTTTCGCGATTCATGCACAAGGACCTCCAGGTCCCTCTGCACAGTAGCATGTTTTAATTTTTCACCATTTAAATAATAGTCCATTTTACTATTATTTCTTCCAAAGTGGATAACCTCACGCTTGTCAACGTTTTATACTCCATCTGCCAGATCCTCGCCCACTCACTTAGCCTATCCAAATCTCTCTGCAGACTTTCCGCATCCTCTACGCAATTCGCTTTCCCACTCATCTTTGTGTCATCCGCAAACTTTGTTACCCTACACTCTGTCTCCTCCTCCAGATCATCTATGTATATGGTAAACAGTTGAGGCCCCAGCACCGATCCCTGCGGCACGCCACTGGTCACCAACTGCCAACCAGAAAAGCACCCATTTATTCCAACTCTCTGCTTCCTGTTAGATAGCCAATCCCCAATCCACGCCAACACCTTACCCCCAACTCAGTGTACCCTAATCTTCTGCAGCAACCTTTTGTGAGGCACCTTATCGAATGCCTTCTGGAAATCTAAAAACACCACATCCACCGGTTCCCCTCTGTCAACTGCACTCGTTACATCTTCATAAAAATCCAGTAAATTCGTCAAACATGACTTTCCCTTCATGAATCCATGCTGCGTCTGCTTGATCGAACCATTTTTTTTCCAGGTGTCCTGCTATTTCTTCTTTAATGATGGATTCCAGCAATTTCCCAACTACGGACGTTAAGCTAACTGGCCTGTAGTTACCCGCCTTTTGTCTACCTCCTTTTTTAAACAGTGGCATCACATTAGCTGCTTTCCAATCAGCCGGCACTTCCCCAGAGTCCAGCGAATTTTGATAAATTACAATCAACGCATCTGCTATTACTTCTGCCATTTCTTTCAGTACCCTGGGATGCATTCCATCCGGGCCCAGGGACTTGTCTACCTTTAGTCCCATTAGCCTACCAAGCACTACCTCTTTAGTAATAGTAATCGTTTTAAGGACCTCACCCACTACAGTCTCACTACCGTCAATTTTCGGTAAGCTATTTGTGTCCTCTACCGTGAAGATCGACACAAAAAACTTGTTTAAGGCCTCGGCCATTTCCTCGTTTCCCATTATTAAATCCCCCTTCTCGTCTTCTAAGGGTCCAACATTTACTTTAGCTACTCTTTTCCTTTTTATATATTTGTAAAAACTTTTACTATCAGTTTTTATATTTTGTGCTAGTTTAGTTTCATAATCTATCTTTCCTTTATTTATCGCTTTCTTAGTAGTTCTTTGTTGTTTTTTAAAGCTTTCCCAATCTTCTAATTCCCCACTAGTTTTGGCCACTCTGTACGCATCGGTTTTTAATATAATACTCTCCTTTATTTCCTTAGTTATCCACGGCTGGTTATCCCTTTTCTTACATTCCTTCTTTATCACAGGAATATATTTTTGCTGAGTACTGAGAAAATCTCCTTAAAAATCCGCCACTGTTGCTCAGCTGTCCTACTAACTAGTCTGCGCTCCCAGTCTACATTAGCCAATTCTGCCCTCATCCTATTGTATTCCCCTCTGTTCAAGCAGAGGACACTGGTTTGGGACCCTACTTTCTCACCCTCCATTTGTATTAGAAATTCAACCATTTTGTGATCACTCATTCCAAGAGGATCCCTCACAAGAAGATCATTAATTTTACCTGTCTCATTACACAGCACCAGATCCAAGATAACTTGCTCCCTTGTAGGTTCTGTAACATACTGTTTGAGGAAACTATCCTGACAGCATTCTAAGAACTCTTCCTCAAGTCCACTGCGTCCGACTGGAGTCAACCAATCAATATGCAGGTTAAAATCCCCCATGATTATTGCTGTTCCGTTTTTGCACGCATCCATTATTTGCTTGTTTATAGCACGACCCACCTCAGAGTTATTATTTGGGGGCCTATAGTCCACGCCCACCAGTGACTTTCTCCCCTTACTATTCCTTATCTCCACCCAGAACGATTCCACATTATGCTCCTTCGAGCCTATATCGTGTCTCACTACCGCCCTGATATCTTTCATTAACAGAGCTACCCCACCTCCTTTTCCTTCCTGTCTATCCTTCCGAAATGTCTGATACCCCTGGATATTCAGTTCCCAGTCCTGGTCACCCTGCAACCACGTTTCTGTAATGGCCACTAGATCATACCCATTTGTGCCATCAACTCATACACTTTACCTGAATGCACGTAGCATTCAAAACAAAGTGTCTTTATGCTAGCCTTTATATGGACCCGATTTTGTTAGTGCATTCTTTTGATTGCATGCTCTGTCCCTACCTGTCGCAAACTGGTTATCCTTCTCCAGACCATCTCCTTGCACTGCGTTGACCACCTCCCTTCTTGTGTTTGTCACCTTTTTTACTCTGCCTGAGCCCTTGACTCCTTTAACTAGATGAATGTCCTCATCATTAACCTGCACTCGTTCCCCCCCCCCCCCCTCCAACTATTTAGTTTAAAGCCCTATTTACAGCCCTGGTTATACGATTCGCCAGGACTCTGGTCCCAGCACGATTCAGACGAACCATCCCATCTGAACAGGTCCCATCTTCCCCAATACTGGTGCCAATGTCCCATGAATTCAAACCCATTCCTCTCACACCAATCTTTGAGCCACGCATTTGCAAGACTAAAGCAAAATACTGCAGATGCTGGAAGTCTGCAATAAAAACAGAAAATGGTGGATGTACTCAGCAGGTCAGACAGTATCATGGAGAGGTAAAAGACTGACAGTGGATTTTGATACCACTGTAAAGAGGGATGACCAACTACATTGTTCACATTAAGCCAATATGGTGTGAAAAAGAGGAAATGTTGGGTCTTGCTATGGTACATAACACATTGTTATTATGGTATATAATGCATTGTTATAATAGTATAATTATCACAGTAATGGTTTTATGTTTATTTGTACCAAAATTTATCTGCACTAGAATTCATTTCTTGAGCACTCATGGCAGACACTCCAGTACAATTTCCATACCCAGAAGTAGCTCTTTGTCTGAAAAGCTTGCCCACTCCTGACTAGGTGGCCATTCTTCATGTCACTATAAATTTCAGTAAGGGGAAACAAGATGGAAACAAATTAAAACATGCTACCGTGCAAAGGGACCTGGGGGTCCTTGTGCATGAGACGCAAAAGCCCAGTCTGCAGGTACAACAGGTGATCAAGAAGGCAAATGGGATGTTGGCCTATATTGCGAGGGGGATAGAATATAAAAGCAGGGATGTCTTGATGCACCTGTACAGGGCATTGGTGAGGCCGCAGCTGGAATACTGTGTGCAGTATTGGTCCCCTTATATGAGGAAGGATATATTGGCATTGGAGGGAGTGCAGAGAAGGTTCACCAGGTTGATACCGGAGATGAGGGGTTTGGATTATGAGGAGAGGCTGAGGAGATTGGGTTTGTACTCGTTGGAGTTTAGAAGGATGAGGGGGGATCTTATGGAGACTTATAAGATAATGCGGGGGCTGGATAGGGTGGAGGCGGAGAGATTCTTTCCACTTAGTAAGGAAGTTAAAACTAGAGGACACAGCCTCAAAATAAAGGGGGGTCGGTTTAAGACAGAGTTGAGGAGGAACTTCTTCTCCCAGAGGGTGGTGAATCTCTGGAATTCTCTGCCCACTGAGGTGGTGGAGGCTACCTCGCTGAATATGTTTAAAGCGCGGATGGATGGATTCCTGAGTGGTAAGGGAATTAAGGGTTATGGGGATCAGGCGGGTAAGTGGTACTGATCCACGTCAGATCAGCCATGATCTTATTGAATGGCGGGGCAGGCTCGAGGGGCTAGATGGCCTACTCCTGCTCCTATTTCTTATGTTCTTATGTTCTTATGTGATGGCCTAGTGGTATTATCACTAGACTATTAACCCAGAAACTCCGCTAATGTTCTGGGGACTCGGGTTCCACCACGGCAGCTGGTGGAATTTGAATTCAATAAAGAATATCTGGAATTAAGAATCTACTGATGACCATGAAACCATTGTCGATTGTCACAAAAACCCATCTGGTTCACTAATGCCCTTTTTTAGGGAGGGAAATCTGCCATCCTTACCCGGTCTGGCCTACATGTGATTCCAGAGCCATAGCAATGTGGTTGACTCTCAACTGCCCTTGGGCAACTAGGGAAGGGCAATAAATGCTGGCCAGCCAGCGATGCCCATGTCACACGGATGAATTTTTAAAAACAAATTCAGCATTAACAGACTTCCAACTGTGGAGGGCATCACAGCTACACCCATGGCTGTTTTTGACCAACATTTGCATACCAATTCCTCCTGAGCAATTTTTAAAAATACTTTTCCAATTCAATCAAATCAAGTCCAATTCCGAGTCTCAGAAAGTTGAGACATTCCCTGATCCAAGCTGACAAGACAGGGTCTGCAACCCCTGTCTTGGGCCTGATCTACATGAGCCAAGCTGATTGGAGTAGGCGCAGGTCGTCTTCCTCCAAGGCTTGATCTCATTTGTATCTTAGCCAAAAGGCCGAGATGCCGCTTTTAAAAATTGCTTCATATGAATATGAAGCTTAAATGTAACCTAATGACCTCAACCAAGTGCAGCATCCTCTACATACTACACTTGATCTTAGCCAAAAGGCCGATGGATGTATCAGGAACAGGGTCTCTGGCTGAAATTTCCTTTCTCTTATCCATATGAATCATTTGGCACAATCCTACTGCTAGCTCTTCTAACTCAGCATGTTTTTTAGATTGTGTCATGTAACATGCAGCTTATGAAACCTAGAATGGTGCTTTTCTCCCTATGAACCACCAAATCTAACGCCAATCTCTCGCTTGTTCCTGATACACTGTAAGATTTCTCTTTATTGGACTCTATTTTATCAACAGTTTGAGATGGGTAATTCCACATTCTAACAAGCCACTGTGTATGCATGCCTTTTTTAAAAACTTCCCTTTAATTTTTAAAATGTTAAATTTGTGCCCTCTTGCTTTTTGATTTTGAAAATGGTGGAAACAAAAACAACTTGCAATTATGGAGCATCTTCAACATAAAAATGTCCCAAAGTGCTTCGCAGGGATGTAAGGAAATTTGAGAACCAAACCAAAGGGAGGGAGAGCATAACCAAATATATTGCTATAGAGGTGGATTTGAAGGAGAAAATGGGAGGTGGAGAATCAGAAGGATTTAGGCAGGGAAATCTAGAGTGGACTTTGGGCCACTAGAGGGCGATCTCTAGGTGGGAATCACTACTGACCACTCTAGCTGCAAATGGTGGCATAGAAGGTGGATGTGACTGAACTCGTAATCCAGAGGCCCAATCTAATGCTCTGGGGAGGCAGGTTCAAATCCCATCATAGTAGCAGTGGAATTTGAATTAATAAATCTGGAATATAAAGTCAGTCTCAGTATTGTTTTTATTCATTCAAGGGAAATGGGTTTCATTGTCTATCCCTAATTATCCGTGAGAAGGTATTGGTGAGCTGACTCCTTCAATCGTTGCAGTCCATGTGGTGTAGGTACACCTATGGTGCTGTTAGGGAGGGAATTTCTGGATTTTGACTCCGTGACGGGGAAGGAATAGTGATATTTCCAAGTCAGGATGGTGAATGACTTGGAGGGTGAATTCCAGATGGTGGTGTTCCCAGGTATATCCTGCCCTTGTCCTTCTAGATGGTAGTGGTCGTGGGATTGGAAATTGCTATTTGAGGAGGCTTGGTGAGTTTCTGCACTGCATCTTGTCGATGGTATACATGGTGGTAGAGGGAGTGAATTTTTCTGGATGGGGTGCCAATCAAGCAGGCTGCTTTGTCCTGAATAATGTTGAGCTTCTTGAATATTGTTGAGTTGCACATAGCCAGGCAATTGGAGAGCATCCCCCCACACTCCTGACTTGAGCCTTGTAGATGGTAGAGAGTCTTTGGTGAGTTACTCACCACAGGATTCTCAGTCTCTGATCTGCTCTGGTAGCCAGAGTATTTATATGGTTAGTCTGCTTCTGTTTCTGGTCAATGGTAACTCTCAGGATGAAGATAGTGGGGGATTCATCAATGGTAATGCCATTGAATATAAATGGGAAATGGTCTGATTCTCTTGTTGGAGTGGTCGTTGCCTGGCATGAATATTAATTGCCACTTGTCAGCCCAAGCCTGGATATTGCCCGGGTCTTGCTGCATTTGGACATGGACTGTTTCAGTACCTGAAGTCATAAATGGTCTTGAACATTGTTTAGTCATCAGCAAACATCCCCACTCTGAGCTTATCATGGAAAGAAGGCCATTGATGAAACAGCTGAAGATGGTTGGGTCTGGGACACTACCCTGAGGAACTCCTGCAGTGATGTCCTGAGCTGAGATGACTGACCTCCAGGACCACAATTATCTTTTGTTAGATATGACTCCAACTAGCTTTGATTCCCATTGACTCCAGTTTTGCTTGTGCTCCTTGATGCCACACTCGGTCAAATGTGACCCTGATGTCAAGGGCAACCACAAATTCAGCTCTTTTCAGTTTGAGCCAAGGCTCTAATCAGGTAAGGAGGCGGGTGGCCCTGGCGGAATTTGAGCTGAACGTTAGTGAGCAGGAGATTGCTGAGTAAGTGCCACTTGATGGTGCTGTTGATGGCCCCTTCCGTCCCTTTGCGAATAATCAAGAGTAGATTGATGGGGCAGTAATTGGCTGGTTTGGATTTGTCCTGCTTTTTGTACATGGGGTGTACCTGGGCAATTTCCTATATTGCTGGATAGGTGCCAGTGCTGTAGCAGTACTGGAACAGCTTGGCTAGGGGCACAGCAAGTTCTGGAACACAAATCTTCAGTCTTATTGCTGGAATATTGTCAGGGCTTTTTTTAGCAGTGTCTTCAGCCATTTTTTATCATGTGGAATGATTCAAATTGGGTGAAGACTTGACATCTGTGATGCTGGGGACCTCCAGAGGAGGCCGAGATTGATCATCCACTCAGCACTTCTGGCTGAAGATCATTTGCGCTGCTGGGCTCCCCATCTTTTGAGGATGGGGATGTCAATAGAGCTGCCTCCTTTTTGTGATTTGTTTAATTGTCCATCACTATTCACAACTGGATGTGGCAGGACTGCAGAGCTTAGATCTGATCCATTGGTTGTCGAATCGACAGTCGTAGAAACTATATTTGACTGCCATTAAGACCCATCTGGTTCACTAAGGAAATCTGCTGTCCTTTCCCAGTCAGGCCTACATGTGAATCCAGACCCACAGTTAAGTGACTTTTAACTGTCCTTTGAAATGTTCAGTTCAAGGGCATTTGGGGATGGGCAACAAATGTTGGCTTTGCCAGTGACACCTGCATCCCATGAAAGAAAGGGGGGAAAAAAAGAGGCTGCTTAAAGGAACAGCATAATTATAGTAATCACTAGTAATCCAGAGACTGGAGTAATGTTCCAGAGATGTGAATTCAAATCCAACCCACAGTTGGGCACATTTAAACTCCGTTAATAAATTGGGATTAAGATGTTAGTCTCAGTAGTAATGATCATGAGGCTACTGGATTGCTGTGAAAACCCACCCTGGTTTACTTGCGTTAGGGGAGGAGGAAGTTGTAGTACAGGTGATAGAACTGAAGGGCTGGAATTTTATATAGGTGGGAGGAGAGAAGTTCATAAACTGAGAAAATTATATTTGAGGTTTTGGAGGACAGCCAATTCGCCAGTCAATCAACAGGTGTGATGGGCAGTCTCTGTACAGGATACTGGCAATACTTGAGCTTAAATGTGTTGACATTTTGAGGTGATAAATCAAGAATGAGTGTTTTGGCAGTAGATGGGCTGAGGTTGAGGCGGAAGTTAAATGTGTTTTAAAGGTGGAAATAATTTTGATAGCAAGCATACTGAGTTAAAAGGTGAGTTTAAGGTGCAAAAGAACACCAAAGTGGTGAATAGACTGGCTCAGCCAGAGACAATAGCCATGGAGGAGAATGGTTTAATGAAACCTGGACTTACCTTGGTCTGAAGGTCAGAGGTTGGGAATTCCAGTTCCGAATGAACATTGGGTCTTCCCACGTGCACCAGCAGGGGACTAACCCCACGTGCGTAATCTGTGTATTTTATGCTCTTCAGGAAGAAAAACGGCACAAAAATACAGATTAGATGGCCTGATGCAGAGAGCTATTATCTACTAGGTGTCCCAGGCAGCAGGACATGGGAGGGTGACGGGGAAAGGTTCCAAACCAGAGAGGGGCCCCTAGAGGATAGTCCCAGAGGCTCCAAATTAAAGAGAGTTGTAGGGAGTACACTTTAAGCAAAGCAGGAACAAGAGAAGCCCTTGAGAACACAGCCAAGGTTGGGGATTCTGCTGCAGAACCGGACAGACCATCCCAGCATTGATCTTGGATACAGAAATGATAAAGATACACTCTGCCCAGCCCAGTTGACCATGCAAAGTCCTCCTTACTAATATTTGGGGACTTGTGCCCAAATTGAGAGCTGTCCACAGACTAGTCGAGCAACAGCTGATATATATGATATATGAGGGCGGCACGGTAGCGCAATGGTTAGCACTGCTGCTTCACAGCTCCAGGGACCCGGGTTCGATTCCCGGCTCGGGTCACTGTCTGTGTGGAGTTTGCACATTCTCCTAGTGTCTGCGTGGGTTTCCTCCCACAGTCCAAAGATGTGCGGGTTAGGTTAATTGGCCATGTTAAAAAATTGTCCCTTAGTGTCCTCAGATGTGTAGGTCAGAAGATTAGCTGGTAAATATGTAGGGATAAGGGGGTAGGGCCTGGGTGGGATTGTGGTCGGTGCAGACTCGATGGGCCAAATGGCCTCTTTCTGCACTGGAGGGTTTCTATATGATTCTATGATATAGTTTTACTCAAATCATATTTATATCTTGCAACCAATTTCCCAGACTCACCACATCTGGATTTTTCCTGTCCGACTGGCAGGAGAGTGACCAAGATATGCAGCCATGAGGGAGTGGCCCTGGAATTCTCAACATTGATTCCAGTATCATGACCTCAAACCAAACATAAGCAAGGAATCATCCTGCTGACTACCATTGCTATCCTCCCTTAAGTGATGAATCAGTGCTCCTTCTTGTTGAACAATATTCTGCTTGGGGAACTTCAATATGTATCATCAAGAGTGGCTCAGTAACAGCACTACTGACCAAGCTGACACATCTGCCAGACTAAGCCTGCAAAATGTGCTCCGGGAGCCAAGCAAAATGCAAAAACCCATTAGATCTTGGGTCTCACCGATTTACCTGTTGCAGGTGCACCTGTCCATTACATTATGGAAGCAGCGATCATCTCAGTCATTTTGGACATAAAATTCCACCTCCACACTGAGGACAGCCTCCATTATTTTGTGTGGCACCATCGCTGTGCTCAATGGGATACTCTGACTTAGCAGCTCAACACAAGGCATTCATGAGGTGCTGCCGGTCATCAGCAGCAGCAGAATTGTATTCCACCAAAATCTCTGCTCATGACCCAGCATATCCATCATTCTGATTATTACCCAACCCCAGTTTAATGAGTGTAGGAGATCATGTCAGGAGTAGCATGGAGTCTACGGAAATAGGGCAAACAGGTAGGGAGGTCATGGAAGCTTTACAGATTAAAGGGGAGGAGGTGCTTGCTGTCTTGAGGCAAATCAGAGTGGATAAATCCCCAGGACCGGACAGAGTATTCCCACGGATCTTGAGGGAAGCTAGTGTTGAACTTGCAGGGGCCCTGGCAGACATATGTAAAATGTCAGTATTCACGGGGGAGGTGCCGGATGATTGGAGGATGGCTCATGTTGTTCCGTTGTTTAAAAAAGGTTCCAAAAGAAATCTGGGAAATTATAGGCCAGTCAGTTTGAGCATGGGCATGTTATTGGATGGTGTGATAAGGAATAGGATCTACAAATATTTGGATAGACAGGGACTTATTAGGGAGAGTCAACATGGCTTTGTGTGGAAGAAGGTCCGTGGGAATACTCTGTCCGGTTCTGGGGATTTATCCACTCTGATTTGCCTCAAGACAGCAAGGTCATGTTTGACCAATCAGAGTTTTTCGAGGAGGTTACCAGGAAAGTGGATGAAGGGAAGGCGGTGGATGTTGTCTACCTGGATTTCAGCAAGGCCTTTGACAAGGTCCCTCATGGGACGTTAGTTAGGAAGGTTCAGTCGCTGGGTATAGATGGGGAGGTAGTAAATTGGATTAGACACTGGCTCAATGGAAGAAGCCAGAGAGTGGTTGTGGAGGATTGCTTCTCTGAGTGGAGGCCTCTGACTAGTGGTGTGCCGCAGGGATCGGTGTTGGGTCCATTGTTGATTGTCATCTATATCAATGATCTGGATGATAATGTGGTAAATTGGATCAGCAAATTTGCTGATGATACAAAGATTGGAGGTGTAGTGGACAGTGAGGAAGGTTTTCGAAGCTTGCAGAGGGATTTGGACCAACTAGAAAAATGGCAAATGGAATTTGACACAGACAAGTGTGAGATATTGTACTTTGGAAGGACAAACCAAAGTAGAACGAACATGCAGGGTAAATAGTAGGACTCTGAAGAGTGCAGTTGAACAGAGGGATCTGGGAATACAGGTACAGAATTCCCTAAAAGTGATGTCACAGGTGGATAGGGTCGTAAAGAGTGCCTTTGGTACATTGGCCTTTATAAATCGGAGTATCGAGTATAAAAGTTGGAGTGTTATGGTAAGGTTATATAAGGCATTGGTGAGGCCGAATTTCGAATATTGTGTACAGTTTTGGTCACCTAGTTACAGGAAGGATGTAAATAAGGTTGAAAGAGTGCAGGGAAGGTTCACAAGGATGTTGCCAGGACTTGAGAAGCTGAGTTACAGAGAGAGATTGAAATAGATTGGGACTTTAGTCCTTGGAGCATAGAAGAATGAGGGGAGATTTGATAGAGGTGTATAAGATTTTGATGGGTATAGATAGTGAATGCAAGCAGGCTTTTTCCACTGAGGCTAGGGGAGAAAAAAAACCAGAGGGCATGAGTTAAGGGTGAAAGGAGAAAAGTTTAAAGGGAATATTAGGGGGGGCTTCTTCACGCAGAGAGTGGTGGGAGTGTGGAATGAGCTGCCGGATAAAGTGGTAAATGCAGGGTCACTTTTAACATTTAAGAAAAACTTGGACAGGTTCATGGATGAGAGGGGTGTGGAGGGATATGGTCCAAGTGCAGGTCAGTGGGACTAGGCAAAAAATGGTTCAGCACAGACCAGAAGGGCCAATAGCCTGTTTCTGAGCTGTAATTTTCTATGGTTCTAGCACCAGATGCACTTAAAACTATGATGCAAACCTAATGAAACTCCAACATGACTACTGGGCAGGATATTTGGTGTATCCCCCACCACCACCTCTGTTGCATGTTTTGTGGTAGTTGAAGCAGCCTGCCTTTGGCTAGTGGCAGGATCTTCTGGTCCCATCGTTGTCAATGGGGTTTCCTGTAAATGCACCCACCCCGCCATTGCTGGGAAACCTGCGGTAGGGGTTCGCTGTTGGTGGGGTCAGAAGATCCCACTGGTGGGACAGCCAGAAACTTCTGGCCTATACGTACATTCTAAACAGCACAGCATGCGATAGACAGAACTAAGCATTCCCACAACCAACAGACTGGCGGCACAGTGGTTAGCACTGCTGCCTCAGTGCAGCAACCCAGGTTTGATTCCTGGCTTGGGTCACTGTCTGCGTGGAGTGTGCACGTTCTCCCTGTGTTTGCGCAGGTTTCCTCCAAGTGCTCTGGTTTCCTCCCACAGTCCAAAGATTTGTGGGTTACATGGATTTGCCATGCTAAACTCCCTCCAGTGTACCTGAACAGGTGTCGGAGTGTGGCGACTAAGGGATTTTCACAGTAACTTCATTGCAGTGTTATTGTAAGCCTACTTGTGACACTAATAAATAAACTTGGATTAGATCAAAGCTCTACAGTCCTCCCATATGCAATGATGGTGGAAAATCAAGCCACAAACTGGAGGAAAAGGCTTCGAAAAATATCCCATCCCAATGATGAGGGAACCAGCATCACTGCCTTCAATTTGATTAATTCCATGAGGTATCAAGAAATGCTGAAGGCACTGGATACAACAAAGATTGAGCCTGGATCTCATCCCACTGTACCAAAAGGACTTGTGCGAAGTTGCACTTGCTCACCAATAGCCAGATGTTCAGTTTGAGTTTTGCCATGGCCACTACAGCCTTGATCCAAAAATAGACAAAACGGCTGAATTCCAAAGGTGAGGGGAGAGGTGGCATTTGATCGTGTGGCATTAAGGAGCCCTAGTAAAATTGTAGTTAATGGAAATTAGGACAAAAACTCACCATTTATTGGTGCCATATCGTGCTGAGGAAGATGTGTGTGGTTGTTGGAGGGCAAACATCGTGGCCCCAGGACATTGCTCCAAGAATTCCCCAGGGTAGAATACAAGGCCCAAACATCTTCAGCTGTTTCATTAATGCTGTTTCTCCATCATAAATCAGAAGTGGAAACATTTGCTGATGACCACACAGCGTTCCATACCACTTGTAACTCCTCAGATACCGAAGCTAATCATGTCTGCATGCAGCAAGACCTGGACAACATTTAAACTCAGTTAGTAAGTGGAAAGTAACAACCATGGTCTCGAGTGCCAGGCAATGACCATCGCTAAATAGATAATTTAACTATTGTGATGATAGTAGGTAGTTGCTATAGATATATTTCTGTAGAATGTTTAAAATTTCAGCTTTATTCTATAGACAGTCGGTATGTTGGAAAACATATAGCTCAAGGGTTGTAAAAACAAGCTAATTACTAATTTCAGCTTGGAATTTGTTACTTTGATAGAGCTAATGGACTTTTACTTACACAAAAGATTCCTTGAAGTTGACTACATGTTTCTTGATCACATGGAATGAATCAAATTGAAGACAGTGATGCTGGTTCCCTCATCACTGGGATGGGGATATTTTGAAACCTCTTCCTCCAATTTGTAATTGATGTGGTTAATGGGCAGAGCTGTAGCAGAGAGAAGGAAGTTTTTGCAGTTTAGAGTTTTAGCTGGAAATTGTTTGAAGGCCGAGGCTTCTGCAAGCCACTCTGAATTGCGCTCTCTCTCTCTCCAAAGGTATCTACACTTAAAGCAAGTATATTTGTGATTGCTTGGGCGGCACAGTAGCACAGTGGTTAGCACGGCTGCTTCACAGCTCCAGGGACCTGGGTTCGATTCCCGGCTTGGGTCACTGTCTGTGTGGAGTTTGCACATTCTCCTCGTGTCTGCGTGGGTTTCCTCCGGTTTCCTCCCACAGTCCAAAGATGTGCGGGTTAGGTTGATTGGCCAAGCTAAAATTGCCCCTTAGTGTCCTGAGATGCGTAGGTTAGAGGGATTAGTGGGTGGGATATGAGGGTAGGGCCTGGGTGGGATCGTGGTCGGTGCAGACTCGATGGGCCGAATGGCCTCTTTCTGTACTGTAGGGTTTCTATGATTTTTAACTACATTTAAAGCGGCCTTTAATGAGGAATGTTACTTATAGAAACCCTACAGTGCAGAAGGAGGCCATTCGGCCCATCGAGTCTGCACCGACCACAGTCCCACCCAGGCCCTACCCCCACAGATTTACCCAGTAATCCCTCTAACCTACGCATCCCAGGACTCTAAGGGGTAATTTGTAACCTGGCCAATCAACCTAACCCGCACATCTTTGGACTGTGGGAGGAAACCGGAGCACCCGGAGGAAACCCACGCAGACACGAGGAGAATGTGCAAACTCCACACAGACAGTGACCCTTATTTGGAACTGTAACAGTGATGAATTGGAAATTAAAATAGTTAGTTATTAGTTCATATTTAAACTTATGGATAAAAATAATTAGATATAAAAATCCTTATTTTGTCAGTGGAATCAATTCTGGAGCGAAGTACCCTTTTCTCACATGTTTGCCACAAAGGAAAAATTGTTGAGGTCTAGTCCGGCTTCTGAATATAACTTGGGGTTCTGGTCCAGTAACCTAACACTATCTTCCCTTTTAATAATGTATTCCAATGCGGAATCCCCCAACACCAATATCCTCTGGCTTGCTATTTTCCAGAAACTAAATATAACCAGCATATAAATAATGTGGTTACAAGAGCAGATCAGAAGGTGGGAATTCAGTAAGTGACTCCCCAACATCTGTCCACCATTTACAAGGCACAAGTCAGGAGTGTGATGGAATATTCTCCACTTGCCTGGATGAGTGCAGCTCTAACAGCACTCAAGACGTTCAACACCATCCAGGACAAAGCAGTCATCCACCACCTTAAATATTCACTTCCTGCACCACCCTGTATATAATGGCAGCAGTGTGTACCATCTACAAGAGGCACTGTAGCAAAGTGTACTATAGCACTGTGCTGAGGCTCTTTTGACAGCATCTTCCAAACATGTGCCCTCTACCAACTAAAAGGATGAGCAGCAGCTGCATGGGAACACCACCTGCGAGTTTTTCACCAAGTCTCTCACTATCCTGATTTGGAAACCTATTGCCATTCCTTCACTGTTGCTGGGTCACAATCCTGGATCTCCCTCCCCAATAGCATTGTGGATGTACCTACACTGCATGGTTTGCAGTAATTCAAGAAGACAGATTATCACCACCTGCTCAAAGGCTACCAGGAATGGATAATCAACGCAAGGATGAATCATTGTAGAATACTGAATGTAAGAGTGTGGGGGTGAAAAGCTAACTCATTGTTAGAGATAATCTGGTTTTGATTGAAACTCAACACTGACAATCCCACCAAACTGGCCAATTAAGGAAATGTGTTGGAAGAGGATGCAAAGAGATCAAAAGGATGAGAAGAAATAATGTACCTGGTCATAATCACAGACAATGGTGGGAAGTTATGGCTACGTCATGGTGTGACCCACCACAGGGGATCTCGGGCCAGCCAAGAGTCCACTGACTTTTGGCAAGACTGGAAGATTCCAGCAGTGGGTGAGGCCAGAAAATCCCAGCCAATGTCTTTTGTTTTTATTGGGGCCATTTCAGTGTTGTTGGGGAGCAGTAAGTTGATTGGAAGGATTTAAATAGGGAGTGTGGCAAATGGGTCAATACTGAGAGGCAAAGATTTTGGAGAAGAAAAGATTAGAGTTAGGGTAGACAGAGGAATTGATATTTAAATGAGTAGGGGACTTATGATATAGTTTTGAAAAGTAGGAGTCAATGCCTAATGAGGGAATTATAATTAATAGAAGGGAGTTATTTCATCTGGAGTTTAGTGGGAAATTTCAAGATAGAGGGCAAGGGGGACAAACTAGAGAAAGATGTGGGTTCAGGCAATGCTTTCTCAGGATGTCTTTATTGAACTGATGGTAAGATGGCAGCTTACAGAGCATTGCTGATAGCAGAGGTCACATGACTACAGCAAGCCAGATAGGACATGTAGTAATGTTGCATTTCAAGACCCAACCAGGCAGATTGTTTAGTTAACTGGGAAAAGGCGACATGAGGTTAAAAACGCAGTGTATTCAAGTTCAGCGTCCTGTGACCCAATTCACTCTTCCATTCAAAGCAAACTGGAGAACAGCATCTCATCTTCCAGTTAGTCACTTTACAGCCTTCCGGATTCCACATCAAATTCAATAACTTCAGATGATTAGCTCTACTCCACCTCGACCCCTTTGTTTTCATTTCATGTAATTTTAACTGTTTTCTACCTTTTTTCCTTATTGTCTTTATTTTTCATCTTTCCTCTATTTTATCCCCCCTTTCCTTTTTCTCCCCCTTTTGCTCCCTGTTTCCCTGAATTTTGCCTCTCTCCCACCCATCTCCCCCCTCCCCCCACATCTGCATCCGTCACAGCTTACCCTCTGATTTCAGCTTCTCTGCCGTTTGGCCATTCACACACTTTATTCTCTCTCTGGACTGCCATTAGCAGCCTTTCCCCTCGTTTTTGTGGCTATAACTCATCCTTCATTTCCCCCACCCTGCAGTGTAAATATCTCCCACTTTCTATGCCTTTTAGCTTTGACGAAGGGTCATCCAGACTCCAAGTCAGCTCTTTTCTCTCCTTCCAGACCTGCTGCGATTTTCCAGCATTTTCTCTTTTGGTTTTAGATTCCAGCATCTGCAGTAATTTGCTTTTATCCACTGGTTTGAGATCCAGTTCGAGTCATTTTCAGGCAATGTGTTGTAATGCAACTTTCCAAACGACGTGAACTGTACTGGACTGGAGTACCGAAGAAAACTCACCTATTTCTTTACTCCCTCTCCTCCATATATACCAAATTGCATTATTATGCAAACCTCCTCTTCCTTCTACCGCCACTGTTCCAGCAGAAGTTAATGTTAAATTAAGCTTAATAAGAGTTAATTTTTCTCTCGACAGCATCCTTACAGGAAGTGTGGTTACAAAAATACTTGTCTAAATTGCCAAATTTCACATCATGCTAATCATAAGTTGGCAATGCGACTAAAGCAAATTGGCCAAAGTATCAAAGGCAGCAAAAGGAAGCAACAAACTATTAGTGTGTAATTTTAAACAAATACAATGGTGCGCTGAAGCAGAACAGCAATGTTGCAATGAAATGATACATGCTTGGCGATAAACTAGTTAGTTTAATAAGATTTATGGTATATTTTGGTCAATTTTACTGCAACAAATTCTAAATGTTGCTAGTACATAAACTGGAAAAAGTAATTACCAATGAGCATTTCAATTATAGGCACCAAAGTATTATCCTTCTAAATATTCTGTTTCAGGGTCAGACTCCCTTTTATCAGATTATTTTTCTTGGCTTTCCATGCCAAGCACCATTTAAAAAGGTAGATCTGTCACTTTGAAGCCTGAGATGTGTGAGACTGTCCTGGAGTGAAGAACTTTTAATGTCTCCCTTTCTAAAAGGCAGTGCCTGGACTCTGATATCTCGCTGCAGAACTACTGAGATCAGTAACTCCGTATGTTGGAAATCATGGATACAAACCTGCACCAACTATTAAATGATACTGTGCTCCACTCTATTTTACCACCCAGAGGCCTCCTGCAACACATTCAAGAACTCTGCATATTATTAAACCTTGTCACAGGTAATTCAAATAGTCTATTTCCAACATCAATTTTGCTCATTTATACATAGATCTATGTATACACTGTCATATTTTCTGTTTCCCTGATATTTTGAATATTATCCCAGTTGGCTAGATGGCTACCATATGGTTCAGACCAACACTAACAACGTGGGTTCAATTCCTGTTTCGGCTGAGGTGGACTTGGGATTTGCTTCCTTACTTGCCCCATGTTTAATGTGGAGTGGTGCTCTAGCTACATAGCCAATTCTCTTTTCGAGAAATGCCTAATGTTTTGTGGACTTTGGCTAATTACCTACCTACATAATATTTTGAATATCATTGTCTTTGTTTTGGTGATGCTTATCTTCTGTTTAAAAAGATTGTCACAGGGTCATGGAGGCTTACAGCATGGAAATAGGCCCTTAAGTCCAACTTGTCCTTGCCGCCCAGTTTTTACCATTTAGCTAGTCCAATTGCCTGCATTTGACACATATCCTTCTATACTAATTTTTAATTGATTTTAAATGGGATTAAATTAAAGAATGACCAAAGTGCAAATAAAGGTAAAATGGTAGGTAATTGCTTCACAATGTCATCACCTCAAAGAAGAAGGTTATGGATTATTTTATTGCTGTGCTCCTGACTGCAGGTACCAGGTTAATTGGTTGCTGTTGGCTTACTGTTCATATGAGATGCTTGTGCTAAAAATTATCAGCACAGCCTAAATTCTTCAGCGTAAAACATTTATCAAGATCAATTATTGTTGAACTATACCTGGGATGGCATGGTGGCACAGTGGTTAGCACTGTTGCCTCAAAGCACCAGGGACCCAGGTTAATTCCAGCCTTGGGTGATTGTATGGAGTTTGCGTGTTCTCCCTGTTATCTGCATGGATTTCCTCCGGGTGCTCAGGTTTCCTCCCACAGTCCAAAGATGTGCTGGTTAGGTTGATTGGCCATGCTCAATTGTCCTATAGTGTCCCAAGATGTGTAGATTAGGGGAATTAGCAAGGTAAATATGTGGGGTTATGGGGAGGGGGTCTCAGCAAGATACTCTGTCAGAGAGTTGGTGCAGACTTGATGGCTGCCTGCACTGTAGTGATCTATGATTCTATATCTAATAATTGTGATTAACATGATCAAATATACTGAGGGCCCTATTTTACCATTTTTCATTCTAAGTGCTGGACGGACTTGAAACTGGGAGTGTTTCAGATCTGACTTTTAGACCCGTTCTCACGCACCCTAGCTGAAAAAATAGCAGCAATTCTGAATCATGCTGCAGAAGCCTGTGGGCGGGGCTTAATGCACCTGAAACCCTGCCGTTCCGATCAGTGCCACCAACTGCGCATGGGCAGTAAAAAAAGATAGAAAAATGCTTCCCTGTCACATCCCTCCCAGATAATGCCTCTCCCTTGGCCCAACAGACATTCCCCCACCTCCACAACATTAATGACATAAGAACATAAGAACATAAGAAATAGGAGCAGGAGTAGGCCATCTGGCCCTTCGAGCCTGCCCCGCCATTCAACAAGATCATGGCTGATCTGAAGCGAATCAGTTCCACTGACCCGCCTGCTCCCCATATCCCCTAATTCCCTTATCGATCAGAAAACTATCTACCTGTGATTTAAACATATTCAACGAGGAAGCCTCCACCACTTCAATGGGCAGAGAATTCCAGAGATTCACTACCCTCTGAGAGAAGAAGTTCCCCCTCAACTCTGTTCTGAACCGGCCCCCCCTTATTTTGAGGCTGTGCCCTCTAGTTCTGGTTTCCCTTCTAAGTGGAAAGAATCTCTCCACCTCTACCCTATCCAGCCCCTTCATTATCTTATATGTCTCTATAAGATCACCCCTCATCCTTCTAAACTCCAACGAGTACAGACCCAATCTGTTTAATCTCTCCTCATAAGCTACACCCCTCATCTCCGGTATCAACCTGGTGAACCTTCTCTGCACTCCCTCCAAAGCCAATATATCCTTTCGCAAATAAGGGGACCAAAACTGTACAGAGTACTCCAGTTGCGGCCTCACCAGTGCCTTGTACAGTTGCAGCAAGACCTCCCTGCTTTTATATTCTATCCCCTCTTATCCCCCCCAACCCCATGCTACCAAGACCGATTGTGGCCCCCTGCCCCACTTGCCCCCCCCCACCGATCACACACAGAGTGACAGCGGATCCCCCTCACTGAGCAGAGGCAGAGTGGCAGCGGTTCCCCCTCTTTCTCCCCCCCCCCCCATCTGGGTGGAGCCATCTGACCCACCTTCCTTCCACCCTCCCAACCAATCTAACGCAGAGAGCTGCGGGACACTTGGAACTTATCTCCTCAGAAGCTGGAGTGCCCAAGTCGGATCTTTGCGGACCATGTCTGTTTCGCGCTGAATCTGGATGGGCGAATGCGGTGATAAAGGGGGCAGTGCCGGTAAGTTTAGGCGTACAGCTCATTAAGTCAATTTAAATGTATGCAAATGCATTTAAATCGACGTTGCACCAGTTTCGGGCATGGTCCCAACAGCAGCCATTTTTGGCCCTTGGTAAAGGGGGAACCAGCGCGGAGGTAGGCATGGATCGCGCTACTCGCCTCACACCCCACTTCACCAAGTTTTCGTGCCTGAAAATGGTCGCAACTTGATGGTAAAATTGGGCCCTGAATGTTGAAACTCCAGTAACCATTTTTATTTCCAGACCGAATGCTTGCAATAAACCAACAAGTCCTTAGCAACTGCATAGTTACTGAAGGAAAGCAAGTTACGCTAGCAGGTATAATAACCATTTCAGTCATATGTGTAATCAGTGTTTCACTCTATTCTCAAAATTATAAAATTCGAGGCACAAAGTGATTGGGACTGAGGGATGAGAGAACTATCAAGTAGGCTTTTAAGGTAGGGAATGATGTAAATAAGATAGAATAATGTCTTCAATACAAAAAAATCTCCCGGCTCTAAACGCTGAGTCAAACAATAATGGCTAGCCTGGCACTATAAAAAGAAATCGGACAGTCTGCAGTTTTGTGGGAATGAGATCAAGAAAGCTGGAGGTGCATTGAATGAACTAGATGAGGGGAGACAGAAGAAAATCTTAAAACACGTTAATAGGTTTAAAGTGCAAGGGGCAAGGTTTAAAAGAGATGGACGAGGCAAGTGTTTTTGTACGCAGAGGGTGGTGGGTGCCTGGAACTCTCTACCGGGGGAGGTAGTGGAAGCAGATACGATAGTGACTTTTAAGGGGCATCTTGACAAATACACGAATAGGATGGGAATAGAGGGATATGGTCCCCGGAAGGGTAGGGGGTTTTAGTTCAGTCGGGCAGCGTGGCCGGTGCAGGCTTGGACAGCCAAAGGGCCTGTTCCTGTGCTATACTTTTCTTCACGTGCATACAGATTTAACTAGGTTTGATTTGATGGTGAAGGGATGGAGGCAACTGAAGCAACTAAAGTACATAAGCTCCGTGTATTTTTTTTCTTGAGATAAGAATGGAGACTGCAGAGGAGAGGGATTTGAAGAGGCTGGTAGTGGAGATAACAAGTCAGTGGTTATCTTTGCTCTTCATGGTGATCCTAGCGTAAGTGACAAAAGTGGCCACTGGAGTTTGATCTGGCGATGGGTGGTTAAACCAATGGTATATCAGATATACTCTTGTTTTCACCAGTTTGATTAGTTTTTATTGGGGTTGTCGGTAACAGTTGGAGGTGAGGGATCGGTTGAGGAAAACAATGATTGGAGAAGTATCATGATGAAAGGAGGAGCAAAAGCTGGGCATTTTGAAGTTCAAAAGTGGTTGGCAGAAACATAAGAGGCCATTTGGCTGGATGACCCTTCGTCAAAGCTAAAAGGCATAGAAAGTGGGAGATATTTACACTGCAGGGTGGGGGAAATGAAGGATGAGTTATAGCCACAAAAACGAGGGGAAAGGCTGCTAATGGCAGTCCAGAGAGAGAATAAAGTGTGTGAATGGCCAAACGGCAGAGAAGCTGAAATCAGAGGGTAAGCTGTGACGGATGCAGATGTGGGGGGAGGGGGGAGATGGGTGGGAGAGAGGCAAAATTCAGGGAAACAGGGAGCAAAAGGGGGGATAAAATAGAGGAAAGATGAAAAATAAAGACAATAAGGAAAAAAGGTAGAAAACAGTTAAAATTACATGAAATGAAAACAAAGGGGTCGAGGTGGAGTAGAGCTAATCATCTGAAGTTATTGAATTTGATGTGGAATCCGGAAGGCTGTAAAGTGACTAACTGGAAGATGAGATGCTGTTCTCCAGTTTACTTTGAATGGAGGAGTGAATTGGGTCACAGGACGCTGAACTTGAATACACTGCGTTTTTAACCTCATGTCGCCTTTTCCCAGTTAACTAAACAATCTGCCTGGTTGGGTCTTGAAATGCAACATTACTACATGTCCTATCTGGCTTGCTGTAGTCATGTGACCTCTGCTATCAGCAATGCTCTGTAAGCTGCCATCTTGATGTGGAGATGCCGGCGTTGGACTGGGGTAAACACAGTAAGAAGTTTAACAACACCAGGTTAAAGTCCAACAGGTTTATTTGGTAGCAAAAGCCACACAAGCTTTCGAGGCTCTGAGCCCCTTCTTCAGGTGAGTGGGAATTCTGTTCACAAACAGAACTTATAAGACACAGACTCAATTTACATGAATAATGGTTGGAATGCGAATACTTACAACTAATCCAGTCTTTAAGAAAGAAAACAATGGGAGTGGGGAGAGCATCAAGACAGGCTAAAAAGATGTGTATTGTCTCCAGACAAGACAGCCAGTGAAACTCTGCAGGTCCACGCAACTGTGGGAGTTACAAATAGTGTGACATAAATTCTGATTCTAGGATCGCATGATAAAGACTCGCCATCTTACCATCAGTTCAATAAAGACATCCTGAGAAAGCATTGCCTGAACCCACATCTTTCTCTAGTTTGTCCCCCTTGCCCTCTATCTTGAAATTTCCCACTAAACTCCAGATGAAATAACTCCCTTCTATTAATTATAAATAATTCCCTCATTAGGCATTGACTCCTACTTTTCAAAACTATATCATAAGTCCCCTACTCATTTAAATATCAATTCCTCTGTCTACCCTAACTCTAATCTTTTCTTCTCCAAAATCTTTGTCTCTCAGTATTGACCCATTTGCCACACTCCCTATTTAAATCCTTCCAATCAACTTACTGCTCCCCAACTTGGGTATCCTTGTACACCAGTCACTGAAAGGTTGAATAGGGTTGTATTCACTGGAGTTTAGGAGAATGTGAAATTGAAATGTATAAAATTCTGACCAGGCTGGAGGGACTGGATGTAAGGATTTTGTTTCCTCTAGCGGGGGGGGGGGGGGATTACATTGATTGACGAGAACAGGATTGAGGGATGACCTACTCCTGCTCCTATTTTCTATGTTTATGCTGCTTGTGAGATTCAAGTCTTTTGGATATTGCCCAGATGTTACAAAGCGGAAAAAGACTGTGACTGGTTGGAAGTGGGAGGTCTATTCTATCGGTGCATTGGTTTCACTCCCAAGTTTAAAAATGGGAAAAGTCTTCCAGCAAACTAGCACCAACCAATTAATCTGCAATAATGTGTTGTTTCTATCCATACAAGTGGCCTTTGTTAACAGGAAAAAATACACTTTGCATTGGGTGAGAATGTTTTTCTAATAAGCTGAAACTAACCACACTTACAAATACCCAGTGTAGGGCATATAATAGGAGAGCAAAGAACTGAAGATGCTGGAAACCTGAAATAAAAACAGGAAATGTTGGACATATTCAGCAAGCCAAGCGGCATCTGTGGCACGAGAAACAGAATCAATGGGCAGGATTTTCTGATCCTGCCATGGCAGTACCTGCCTTGGGGACTGCGGCAGGCCAGCCAAAAATCCATTGACTTTGGCAGAACCAAACAACTCCGGTGACGTATGGAGCCAGAAGATCCTGCCCAATGTTTCAACTCCAGTTGCGCTGTTCTGATGAGCCCTAACTGATCCTTCTTTCTCTCGGCACAAATGCCACCAGATGTGCCGAGCATTTTCAATACTTTGTTCCTTTCACCAGCCCCTCAAAAATCCTTCAGACTTCCTGTGAGACTCCTTTCCTTTCTGCAAGATACCCAGCAGCATTGACCCTCATTCTGCTTTGGCACAACATAAAATGTGTATTGAAAAAAAAAAATTAAGGTATGAAGAAAACATAAACAATTCACTAAGAAAAGCAAATCAATAAATCATTTAAAAATAAATTTAGTAATTAATAAAAGTGACTGTAGTTTCCCATAACCAAACACCCTTTATTGTGCATCAAAGAGAGGGCTGTGTTTGCAGCTAGACAGTCTACACCTCGGGACCTATAATGCTAGTCAGGCTGAACGCAGGTTTTAAAATCCCCTACTGATCTTCTCATGATCTGCCTCTGCTTGCTCAATAAGGGAGTACGTATTCCACAAAGCCCACTTGGCCATCATAACAGTGACCATTAACAAATTCCAAGCAGCAAAACTAACCATTTTTGCTTAAAAAGCAGAGGTAGAGAGAGACAGACCTCAAGTCTTGGTCACCAGGGAAGGGAGAAGGGACCAGGGTTGCATTCCCCTCTGGTGGTGAACTGGCCTCAGCAGAATGCATTTGAAAATGGAGGTCGGAAGCAGATTGTCTTTCAATCTGTGTTTTCCCTCCCCGTGAGGGCGAGAGCACAGCTAAGGGCAGGCCACATCACCCAGAACACACCTGAGCTGTCGAAACAAATGGTGGCATACACTTAGGCTCTCCCTCCAAGACAATTGGATCATGAGTTGCTGGAACAGAGCATCCATCGTGTGCTTGTGTGTGAGCACATTGAGGAGTGAGGCGGTCACTTCAGGAGTGATGCTGCCTCAGCCCAGGTCCCCCAAAGGCATAGGCTCTAGTGATTAGCACCATGTACTGACCATCTACAGTTGAGCGTAGACTGGGAAAAGGCATTTTACAGTACAGTACAGGGTCACAACATTAGACTCTAGCAGTAGCATGGATGGGAACTGCCAAATACACAGCAAGATGAAGACAAAGAACTGGAAGAGATTATTGAAAAATTCGTTCACAGGATGTGGATGTTGCTGGCAAAGACAGCATTTATTATTCCTCCCTAGTTGCCCTTGAGTAGGTAATGGTGAGCCATCTTCATAACAACAGTGAGGCCATTTTAGAGGGCAGTTAAAAGTAAATCTCATTGCTTTGGATAGTCACAAAGTTGCCCTATTCACCTATTGTATGAACAATCTTTCAGGTGCACAATGCAGTGGACAATGGTGCACTCACTAATTCAGATATCTTAGATTCTATGATTTTTTTTTTTGTTAGTACTTTATTCCAGAATACCTCAAAACATTCTTGCATGGTCAAATTGTAATAATTTGTAGATGTGTTCTCTTTTTGCTGCTCCAGTGTTTTCCTTTAGTGACAGTCTGTGTTGTGTACATTAAAGTTTAACCTGATGGTCCTTCTCCACTATCCCCCAGCAGGAGGAGTATGAGAGGTAATTGGCTGCTGGTTGTCAGCAAAGCTTATTGGGACTGAACCAGTTCAAGGAGGCAGAACTACACAGGAAAAATAGTTAGTTTAACTGCTGCATTGGCTGCTCAGTCATGCATACATTCTGATATATCTATTGTTATTGTGCAAGCAAGCCGGAGGGACAAGTATCTGCACTGTTGGTCCTTGATCCAACCATGAACATGCTATGGGGCTTTGCTTCACCGTGCCTGCAGATCTGCGTAGAAGGAGACCACTGCAATGAGGACCGTGAAGCATTACATAATGGTGTTCTCCATCCAATCATTCAGCACATTGAACTGGACACTGAAGCCACTTGGAGACTAGAAGTCAAAGCTCTTACTGCAGTTGTTTATTAAACACTGTTACAGACGGAATTCACGCTAGACTGTAGTTTTAATAAGCAGTTGTTGAAACTGCATTGATATGGGTAATGGACTTCAGCAGAATTTTCTTGAATGACATCTTTTATAATGAAAAAATATATTAAAATAATGACTAAAAATAACTATTGACGCAGAACTGATAGCTAACGTTTGTCACAGTATTTTGGTGCAATATATATGCACGATTGCGTAAGCAAGGCAAAAAGAATAATGACAGAAAGATGGTCCTAGCAATGAGACTTGGGCAATTCTCCAGTTTTACTCTAGCCAATTCTCACTATGTTCTCATACAATCTTTTGTTCTGTTCATATTGATCAAGGAGTACTAACTTTGCCCTCTTGTTTTGTGCCATTATTTTCCTGCAAGCAAAAACACAGCACTGAGATGTTACAAGTTTGAAAATCAAATGATGACCCAAATGATGACCCAGGGCGGCACGGTAGCGCAGTGGTTAGCACTGCTGTTTCACAGCTCCAGGGTCCCGGGTTCGATTCCCGGCTTGGGTCACTGTCTGTGTGGAGTTTGCACATTCTCCTCGTGTCTGCGTGGGTTTCCTCCGGGTGCTCCGGCTTCCTCCCACAGTCCAAAGATGTGCAGGTTAGGTTGATTGGCCAGGTTAAAAATTGTCCCTTAGAGTCCTGAGATGCGTAGGTTAGAGGGATTAGCGGGTAAATATGTGGGGGTAGGGCGTGGGTGGGATTGTGGTCAGTGCAGACTTGATGGGCCGAATGGCCTCCTTCTGCACTGTAGGGTTTCTATGATAATCTATGAAATGTTTACCCTGCATCCTAACTTTTGTGTGTGAGAGTGTGTACGTGTAACTTGTAGGTCAACTGTGTGCGAAGTTAGTTTTGTGGCATCACCTTTCCAAATGGTGTAACAACTGTCATTTTAAATGGCAGCAGTGAAGTCCTCAGTGCTACTGCAGTGTGGTTAATGCAATGAAGCTTTAAAATGCATATTTTTGGGGGCTTAATAATCAGCCTTGAGGCGTAACAAAACATGTGGAAAAGTCTTTAGTGTCCTGACTATTTCATACATCTACTTAATCTAATGTGATACTACCTAGCCTCATCTTAGAAGATTTCTGATTTATTTGGCTTTTTAACCTTATTTGTTTCTGAATGATGAGACCACATTTATTCTGGGGGTCATCACCTGCTGAGCAGGTGTTTGTTCTATGAGAATGGGTACCCTTAAGATGCCAAAGAGACCGCAACTCTTCCATGATTCTTTTGACAGATACCTCCAAATACATCTCAAACAATATCCCTCACTCAGTTTTTATCTGAACAACCAGTATGAATCTCCAATTTAAATTGCAGCTTAATTGCATTTTTTCCCTATCCCACCTTGTATTTTATCCTGTTTTCACCCCCACCTTTGCTGTAAGACTTGTTGTAAGTGATTTCTGAAGAGTTCATTGGCTCAACACCCATTGTAAACTCTGGAAGGCAAATCACTGTGATACTTATTAGAAACAAATCTTTTTTGAGCTGATCCCCTCTGTTCTCTGTAGAAATTTCCCTGTCTTGCAAGTGAAGGTGGGATTCAACTTTTTCCACTATTGCTTGATAACTCTGAAAATGATATTGCATTTTGGCTCAGAATTTGAAGGATTTGATTTCTGATGACTTTGGACTTTTTGATCAGAAGGCTGATGGTTTGGTAGCTGTCAACTCTAGTAATTAAAGTATTTTCAGTGCACTTTTCCTTCACTCTGTCAAATCTGCCCTTTATTTAATTTGATTGAAGTGTCTTATGCCCCTTGGGTACATGGTTTGGAAAGTGGTCATGTTTTTAGAATAGCACACTTTATTTGTATGATATTATTCCAAAGATGGGGAGGATATGGATTGTCCCCTGTGGTTTCCTACATGATAGGTTCCCAACCTCAGTTGGATAGTGTTTAGGGAACGGTCCTGAGTAGAGCAACTTGTATAAAAAGATTTGGTGAAATAGTTATCACAATTTGAAGGCTTATTGAATATCAATGCTGGCAAATGCTCCAGGAACAGGTTCCTTACCCAGCTGCTTAGCCAAATAATAGAAGTTCATAGAATCCCTACAGTGCCGAAGGAAGTGATTTCAGCCCATTGAGTCTGCACCGACTCTCTGACAAGAGTATATTACCCAGACCCTCTCCCCTGCCCTATCCCTGTGACCCCCCCCCCCACCCCACATTTACTATGGCTAATCCAGCTAACCTACACATCCTTAGACACTAAGGGGCAATTTACTGTGGCCAATCCACCTAACTTGCACATCTTTGTACTGTGGGAGGAAACTGGAGCACCCAGTGGAAACCCACACAGACACAGGGAGAACGCACCACTCTATTGATGATGCGTGATAGATAATAAAATAAATCAACGTGAAGAGTGACTCACTCCACACAGTCACCCAAGATTAGAATTGAACCTGGATCCCTGGCACTGTGAGGCAGCAGTGCTAATGACTGTGCCACCTTATGATGATGTGATGTAGATAATAAGACAAATAAGCGTGGAAGGGTGACTCTTAAAATCATGGCTTTCCTATCATAATATGCTTTTGCAAAATTATTTGAAATCATTTTACTTTCTAGATTCCTTGCATGGCTATAAATATATAGAGCAAGCTATCTTAAAATATTAATTCACATATATCATTTGATAAAAGCTATCAGTATTTAGAATGGATCGTTGGAGATTATGTAAATTCAAACCTAATTTATGTTGATGTCAAGATTATTTTCAGCAAAGTTAAAACTGCACAGGTATGTCAATTGTTAGAGATCATGCAGGATATTCCTCTATAACAGGGCTGAACAGCAGTTAGCAGCAAGAATGGTCATCATGCAAATATACACAAATATTTTCTTCCTTTCCCACTTCCTCCTGTGCAATATAACAACATCGTGCAAATTGGATATAACCTCACTCTGTTTTTTCTCACAACAATTACTCAGAAATGTTTAAGCAATTCAATCTAGCAACCATGGTAGTGAGACATAAGGGCCACATCGGAAAATTGCAAAACAGGAAGTGCAGCATGTTGCTGTAACACTTCAACGAGCCTCTTCCTGTAAGTAAAAAGGAATACCATTAAAGGACACCAAACCATATACTTTGCAAAGCTCTTCCTGGTTGTGTGACCACAGCAACGCTGAATAACTGTGATGCAGATTATTGTGAGGGCTGTAATAGCAGTGTTAGCGCATATGTATGTCTGTTATTGATACTTGAACTTATAAACATGATGGTTACATAGGATAATTAAATTAAATGTAGACCAAATGTTTCTTAAGGGGCAATTTAGTACAAGAGGTCACAGGCATAGGTTGAGAGGCAGTAGATTTAACACTGAAATGAGAAGAAACTACTTCCCACAGAGGGTGGTGAATTTGTGAAACTCGCTGCCCCTTGTGCAGTGGAGTCTGAATCGTTGAATAGTTTCAAGAAGGAAGATAGATATATTTCTAATAAAGGGAATATGGGGACAGGTGGAGAGGTGATTTTGAGACCAGGGAGAGATCAACCATGATCTAATTGAATGACGGAGAAGGCTCAAAGGACTGAATTTGCCTACTTCTGCTGCTAATTCTTATGTTCCTTTTCTCTGTGCTGATTTAGGCAGGTCCTATCTCGGCAAATTTTGCAGATTGAGTATTACAGCACAGATGTTTAGGTTGTCATGGAGGCATTTTTCTAGGAGATGCTTTGCTGGGCATACTACCCACTCTGCCAAACCATTAAATTGTGGGAAGAGGGGGTTTCTTGTGATGCGTTCAAAGTCTCGTGTGTGCGCAAAGTCTTTGAACTCCCTGGAGACAAATTGCCAGGAATTATCCTCTGGGGAATGCCATGTGTAGTGAAGTGTCTTAGTGAAGCTTTCCAGTTACTGTATTGCCTTTCATGTCAGGCAGATAGTTGACTTCATACCGGCCTGAGTATGAGTCAATCCAAGATGCTGTTTCCCATTCTATTTGAATATATTTGTCGCCATGAGTGACTATGGAAGGCCTGGGACCTCGTGGTGGTGCAGGGTTCTTTGGTTTGAGACTTGAACGCATTGCATGGTGCACATCTGGACACTTCCTTCTCTGTCCATGTACATTTGAGGGTCAGTACATGCTCTACACTTTGTTGCTTCCACCCCTTGATGGAGTTGCTGGGTGTATTACCTTTGCCAAGAAGTAGGGATAACACACAGCCTGTCCTGCACAATAAATTCCTCTCTCGTGGCATAGAAGGCTCATGGGGAAGCTCCCTTGCTGACACCGGCCAGCCTTTCATAATGGCATCATGGAGCTGCCTGCATGTAATCCGCTTATAGGGAAGCATCAAGTTTATCGATTCTACAGGATGGCAATACTTGAATTGTCATGATATCAATATCTTCCTCATGATCTGCCTGGTCAGTGGTAGATAGATAAACCTTGGCAAGGACATCAGTGAGGTATAGCTCCTCACTGTACTTGGAAAGGACACAGTTTGTAACATTTGAAGCTTGAGCATCATCCACTGCAGTTTATGCTGACACAGTATGAAGAGGCTTTTTGAGAATAGTTATGAGTGGCTGGTGATCAGTTTCAACACTGGCAAGGTGGCAATAGATGAAGTCATGAAATTTCTGACCGGTGAAGACCAAGGCAAAGAGTTCCTTCTCGATCTGGGCATAGTGAGGTTCCGTGTCAGTGACAGCCCTTGATGCAGACGCTACTGGTCTGCCATTCTGGATCAGGCTTCACCGAGTCCATGCTGGGAGGTGTCTGCTAATGAGAGTACATGTGCTCAAATGTCAAAGTATTGTAACACCAGTGGGGCTGAGAGCTGGTGCTTGTGTTTGTTGAATGAGGCATTGTGATGCACCTGTCAACACCTTTCAACATCCTGGTGGAGAAGTTGACCGAATGGTCCAGTTATCTCGCTGTATCAGGGAATGAACTTGGATAAATAATTTATCATATAATAAGAAATGTTCCAGAGCACACTTGTCCTCGGGAATGAACATTTGCCATATAGTCATTGTCTTATCTGGGTCTGGCTTCACACTATCGGCTGTGAGCAGGTGGCCCATGTAAGGAACTTTGACCCTGAATCTGCATTGAGCAGAGTTGAGCTTCAATTGTCTGGTCCTGATTTTTGTCAAGGACCAAGCACAAAAGTGCATCATGTTCGTGCATTGTACAACCCCAAACCAGGATGTCATCAATGATTTCACAAGTTGTCCTGCAAAGAGCTGCTCCATTGATCATTGGAAGACCTCACTACTAGTGAAGATATCATAGAGCATTTGGATGAAGCGATATCTGCCTATTGGAGAAATTAATGTAATTTTAAAAAATGTACTTAACTTCAGTTACTTACATTTTTAAAAAAAACTTCTTGCAAATGAGCTTTGTCAGAATTATCAGCACTAGGATCTTTTAAAGATCTTTGCCTGAAATTCAGCAGAATCCCTTTAGTTTTAGGATGGAACTCCAGTTGGGGGGTGCCAACTGCACTCCCCAGAACCAAGATAATTAGACATCTACTGGTGTTATCATATCACAGGTCCAACACAGCTGCCCACCTTAACTACAAATCATATCTCGGGGTTTCTACCAGAGCTGTAGCTGGTTGGAGATCAGTTGCACCTTTATAGGACCTCAGAAACCTCTCATCTCAAAAAGCAATGACACTTAAACCAACTAACTCACGAAAGGAAGCATGATTAGTAATAATCTAAACTTGTTTGAGGATGGTCACAGGTGATAACTTGTACAGTTAGAAAACTGGACTCAAGATTGTCAAATTGTGCTCAGTTAAACTTGGTGTGATTAAAATAATATCATATCCATATGCAGCTGGTTGCACAGAATCGAACACATTTTTCTCTTGGGTTGCTCCCTGTCTCAAAGTATGAGTTGTAATTAAGGTAAGCAGCTCCTTATGTCTTTTGTCCATGTGCACCATTTTCAAATGCAAGAATGGCCTGGTCTTTTTTAGATGGAACAGTCTACAAGTGCAGCTTTCACTTGTGTCAGTTGTTAGGCCTCTCTCATACTGGATGAACTTCTATAATTGCATTGACGCCCATCAGGGCTGAGGAAAGAAACCATGGACCCTGGTGCTTTCCCCTATTTCCAGACCTCTTATCTTCACCGATACCCCACTCCTTTAACCCTCCCTATCATATCCTTTGGGTGCCCAGAATTGGGCACTGAGATTGAACAGTTTCAGATAGCTTTAAAAAAACTTCTTGGATTGTGCTTTTATTATTCTATACTTCTATTTATAAAGCCTAAGGTTTCACTATGATACACTTTACAACCACCTCTTTGTCAGACAATTGCACACAACTTGGTCATTCATATTATAAAACTAGCTCCCTTTCTTTGAACCTGGCCCTATACAAGGTCCAGGCAGCAATATCCAAAAGACTTGAACTTCACAAGCACCTCAAACAACAATCTTATGCACATTTTTAGCACATGACTGGTTTCACTTTCAAGTTTAAAAATGGCAAAATCTTCCAGTAAACTGACCTGCAATAATGTGCTATTTCTATCCACACAAGTGGGTTTTGTTAACAGGAAAAATACATTTTGCATCTAATAAATCTTTTCTCATTTTAAATAGAAGCTAACCACATTGACAAATGCCCAGCATGGAACATGTGATGGGAGATCAAAGTGCTGATGCTGGAAATCTGAAGTTTTAAAATAAAATTCTGGAAATACTTGGGCCAGGTAACAGCTATGGAGAAAGAAAAGAGTCAATATTTTGGGTCCACGATCTGCACTATTTCTGACAAATAGTCACTGACCTCTGTTTCTCTCTACACAAATACCACTGAGATCAGAAACCCCAAGGTATATTATGAAGTTAGACTAGACCCCAACTATTTGCTATTTTGGCATTAATGTGAGGAAGGGGTGTTTCACTCCAGTCATGATTCTATGGACAAACTGGGAAGCTTTTATCAAAACGAATTTTATTTAACATTGTTTAATTATAATAACTGAATCAGTTTAACATTTAACATTTGAACAATTCTTAAACGTGACAAGTTACAGTTCTTAACAACTAACCTATCCCTATGCATTCCAATTCGAGTAATTTTCCTCTTACAGACTTAAAACCACTCTTCATGCCATTGCTGTATTCCCCACTTACCATTGACCAGAAACTCAACTGGACCAGCCATATGAATACTGTGGCTAAAAGAGTCAGTTAGAGGCTGGGAATCCAGTGGTGAGTAATTTCCCAAAGCCTGACCACAATCTACAAGGTACAAGTCAGGAGTGTGATGGAATACTCTCCATTTGTCTGGATGAGTACACCACCAACAACACTTAAGAAGGTTGAAATGATCCAGAAAAAAGCAGCCCATTTGATTGGCACCCCATCCACAAACATTCACTCCCTCCATAACCAATGAATAGTGACCACAGCTTTAAAATGCAATGCAGGAACTCACCAAGGTTCCTGAGACAACACCTTCCAAACCCACAACCTCTACCATCTAGAAGCACAATGGCAGCAGATATATGGGGACACCAGCACCTGGAATTTCCCCTCTGATGCGCGATTAATTCATTCGGGAGGCTGGATCGTACCCGGGAAATAAAGGCTTTTATTAGCAACAAGAATGGAGCATACTGCTTAACAATACAATCCCAGACTAAAGGGTCACTAGGAAGTGCAGTGACCTTTATACTCCTATAGGTAGGCGGAGCCAACCGGAGTGTACCACAGAACAATACCAACAGGTGGAACACCCCAACCCTAACCCCAACAGTAACAAGAGTAACATATGTACAAGTACCCATAGTGATAACCATCTATGGTTCAGTACCCATAGTGGTAGCCATCTATGGTTCACCACGCCCTCCAAGTCACACACCACCCTGACCTGGAAATATATTGTTGTTCCTCTGTTGTCGCTGAGTCAAAATCCTGGAACTCCCTCCACAACAGAACAGTGGGTATACCTACACCATAGGGACTGCAGTAGTTCAAGAAGTCAGTTCACCACCACTACCACCTTCTTGAGGTCAATTAGGGATTGGCAACACATGCTGACTTAGCCAGTAATGCCCACATCCTGTAAATGAATAAAATAAATCTGTAGATGTGAAAATGTAATTTATGGAAATCTGATTTTTAAATTTTACCTTGCATAGAAGTATTTGAAAGAATGCATTTTATTATCTGAGAGTCTACAAAATTTATTGAATTGAAATGAATATTTTGGTTTGGATGATACCTGTAATTTATGCATCCAGATTGTAACAGTGAATTGAAAACATTAGGTGGAACTTTGCACTCAGTGCTGGCTGTGTTGAGAAATGATGTGGAGATGCCGGCGTTGGACTGGGGTAAACACAGTAAGAAGTTTAACAACACCAGGTTAAAGTCCAACAGGTTTATTTGGTAGCAAAAGCCACAAGCTTTCAGAGCCTTAAGCCCCTTCTTCAGGTGAGTGGGAATTCTGTTCACAAACAGGGCATATAAAGACACAAACTCAATTTACAGAATAATGGTTGGAATGCGAATACTTACAACTAATCAAGTCTTAAAGGTACAAACAATGTGAGTGGAGAGAGCATTAAGGCAGGTTAAAGAGATGTGTATTGTCTCCAGACAGGACAGCCAGTGAGAGTCCAAGTCCAGGCAAGCTGTGGGGATTACAGATAGTGTGACAACGTTGTCTACCTGATACGCTGCAGGAAAGGATGTCCTGAGGCATGGTACATTGGGGAAACCATGCAGACACTGCGACAACGGATGAATGAACACCGCTCGACAATCACCAGGCAAGACTGTTCTCTTCCTGTTGGGGAGCACTTCAGCGGTCACGGGCATTCGGCCTCTGATATTCGGGTAAGCGTTCTCCAAGGCGGCCTTCACGACACACGATGGCGCAGAGTCGCTGAGCAGAAACTGATAGCCAAGTTCCGCACACATGAGGACGGCCTCAACCGGGATATTGGGTTCATGTCACACTATATCTGTAATCCCCACAGCTTGCCTGGACTTGCAGAGTCTCACTGGCTGTCCTGTCTGGAGACAATACACATGTCTTTAACCTGCCTTAATGCTCTCTCCACTCACATTGTTTGTACCTTTTAAGACTTGATTAGCTGTAAGTATTTGCATTCCAACCATTAGTCTGTAAATTGAGTTTGTGTCTTTATATGCCCTGTTTGTGAACAGAATTCCCACTCACCTGAAGAAGGAGCTTAAGGCTCCGAAAGCTTGTGGCTTTTGCTACCAAATAAATCTGTTGGACTTTAACCTGGTGTTGTTAAACTTCTTACTGTGTTGAGAAAACCAGTTGCACAGCCAAGTTTTCTTTCCAGATCTCTTGACACTCTGTCTGTGCACAGACAATCTGGGGCATGATTTTCGTTGTCACATTGGTGGGGTGGGGCCTGATAGAACTAGCAACTCAGTTCCACAGAGATCGGGGTGCTCTTTTTGTTTTAATGCAGAAAGAGCTGCATTAAAACAAAATTCCCCAACCTGATGGACATCTCCCCCCACCCCCCCCTCCCCCTGATTCACATAAGGGGAATCTCCCCCACTGGGGCTCCCTAGAGGGCAGTGCTAGTAGTTGTTCCTGGGTGCCAGGGCCTCCCCTGAGGGATATATTTACCTTTGCGCCCCCAACAAGTTTCACTCGACTACTTCCCATTTTTAATACCTGTTGGGAGAGTTCCTTACCTGGGGGAGCAGATAGAATCATAGAATCTCGGCACAACATCGTGGGCCGAAGGGCCTGTTCTGTGCTGTACTGTTCTATGTTCTATGTAATCCCTACAGTGCAGAAGGAGGTCATTCAGCTCATCGAGCTTGCACCGACAATAATCCCACCCAGGACCTATCCCCATAACCCACGTTTTTCACCTGCTAGTCCCCCAACATTAAGGGCCAATTTAGCATAGCCAATGAACCTAACCTGCACATCTTTGAAGTGTGGGAGGAAACCAGAGCACCCGGAGGAAACCCACGCAGACACAGAGAATAACTCCACACGGACAGTGACCTGAGGCCGGAATTGAACCCCGGTCCCTGGCGCTATGAGGCAGCAGTGCTAACCACTGTGCCGCCCCAAAAAAATGATACTCGTAGTGGACATGCTGAATTTCCTTCTTCAATTCCTTGCTTGGAATTGTTCTTAGAAAAAATCAACTTTTTAAAAATATCCATTGGATATGAACTTCATCATTAGCCGTGGTGGGATTTGAACCTAGGTCCCCAAATCTATGGTGGGGAAGACCTTTTCAGTCCATGTTAGTTAATTAATTTAAATCAATTTAAATGAGGTTCCCTCATTATGTCACTGGCGATGGGCAGGGAAAATCAGAAAACAAGATTATGCCATTGAGATTCTCATTCCTGCTGTCTCGTGGGATTTTCTGCTGTCATCATCATTTTCACCCTGATGCACTATCAATCAAGCAAAGACTAGTTTGTATGCTAGAACAAATAGGCTTTTATTAGCAAAAGACTTGGAGCACACCCATGCCGATGAACTGGTCCAGAGACTGAGGCAGGGGGTGGGGAGCAGTCACCTTTATACCTGGACCAGGGGGGAGGAGTCCCAGGCCGGGCCGGCAGGGGCATGTCCAGGCATGTTTCTCACACACACACACACACACACACACAGAGGCAATAAGCTAACAGTGGTTTACCACATTCAGCCCCTGGTGAGGTGGGTGGAATGATATTTACAGAATTACAAATTTAGTCTCCCTGGGGGCTTGATCTGCCGCTGCGACCGCCGTAGTGCCGGTTGTGGTGTCGGTTCCAGTGGCCGTGGTGTTGGTTCAGGCGCCAGGCCGTAGTCGCTCGAGTCGCTGTAGTCCCTTCCGATTGTCGGGTGCGTGGTGGCGGCTCCTGGGGCTCAGGCATGCTGTATACGGGGGTTGGGGGTGTGGGGTTGTGGGTTGTCGTGGTCCCTGGGGCACCTGTGGGTGCCAGGTCTCAAATAGAGACTGTGTCCTCCCGCCCATCGGGGTATGCCACATAGGCGTATTGGGGATTGGCATGGAGGAGTTGGACCCTTTCGACCAGGGGGTCCGACTTATGGGTCCTCATGTGCATCCGGAGCAGGACAGGGCCTGGGGACGTCAGCCACGATGGTAGTGAGGTCCCCGAGGAGGACTTTCTGGGGAAAACAAACATTCTTTCGTGAGGGGTAGCATTGGTAGCTGTGCAAAGGAGTGATCTAATTGAGTGTAATGCATCAGGGAGGACCTCTTGCCAGCGGGTGACTGGAAGACGTTTAGACCTCAGAGCTAGTAAAATGGCCTTCCAGACTATCGCGCTCTCCCTCTCTACCTGTCTGTTCCCCCTGGGGTTGTAGCTGGTGGTCCTACTCGAGGCTATGCCTTTGGAGAGCAGGTACTGTCACAGCTCATCACTCATAAAGGAGGATCCCCGGTCGCTATGGATATAGCTAGGGAAACCGAACAGGGTGAACGTGGCCGAGGTCATATCCGGGCAGGGAATAGCGAAGGGGAAACGTGAATATTCGTCAATGACGTTGAGGAAGTATATGTTGCGGTCAGAAGAGGGGAGGGGGCTTTTGAAGTCGACGCTTAGGCGTTCGAAAGGGCGGGTGGCCTTTATGAGGTGTGCTCTGTCTGGCCAATAGAAGTGTGGCTTGCACTCTGCGCAGAGCTGGCAGTGTCTGGTTATAGACCTGACTTCCTCAATGGAGTAGGGCAGGTTACGGGCTTTAATGAAGTGAAAAAGCCTGGTGACCCCCGGGTGGCAGAGGTCGTTGTGGAGAGTCTGCAATTGGTCTATTTGTGCGCTGGCACATATTCCCCGGGACAGGGCGTCTGGGGGCTTATTGAGCTTCCCGGGCCGGTATAAGATGTCGTAATTGTAGGTGGAAAGCTTGATTCTCCACCTCAAGTAGGGCTGGCAAAATGCCAAATTTCTATGACAGGCGTCATATGGCACGTGCCTAGGCGGCTAGGGCGAAGTCAGACGCCTCGCTCTCCACCTGGAAGGGGATGGATTCGTCTACAGCGTGCATCGTGGCCTTCGCAATGTCTGCTTTGATGCGGTCGAAGGCCAGGCGGGCCTCTGCTGTCAGGGGAAAAGAGGTGGATTTGATGAGCGGACGGGCTTTATCCGCATAATTGGGGACCCACTGGGCGTAATACGAGAAGAAGCCCAGGCATCTCCTCAGTGCTTTGAGGCTGGTGGGGAGGGGGAGTTCCAGGAGGGGACCCATGCGGTCAGGATCGGGACCAATGACCTCATTTTCCACAACACAACCAAGGATGGCGAGGTGGCGTGTGCGGAATACGCACTTCTCATTATAGGTCAGATTTAGGAGTGTGGTGGTGTGGAGGAGTTTGTGGAGGTTGGCGCCGTGGTCCTGCTGATCATGGCTGCAGATGGTGACGTTATCCAAGTACGGGAAGGTGGCCCGCAGCCCGTTCTGGTCTACCATTCGGTCCATCTCATGCTGGAAAACCGAGACCCCATTGGTGATGCCGAAGGGGACCCTAAGGAAGTGATCGAGGCGGCCATCCGCCTTGAAGGCAGTATATTGGCGGTCTTCCGGACGGATAGGGAGTTGGTGGTATGCAGATTTTAAGTCGATGGTGGAGAACACCCGATTATTGCACAATCTGATTAACCATGTCAGATATGCGGGGAAGGGGGTACGCGTCCAGCTGCGTTTAGTGGTTAATGGTCTGATTGTAGTCAATGACCATGCGATGTTTCTCCCCAGTCTTAACAACTACTACTTGGGCTCTCCAGGGGCTGGTACTGGCCTCGATGATCCCCTCCCCTAGGAGCCGTTGTACTTCGGACCTGATAAAAATTCTGTCTCCAGCACTGTACCGTCTGCTCCTGGTGGCGATGGGCTTGCAGTCGGGGGTGAGATTTTCAAACAGTGACGGAGGGGCGACTTTAAGGGTTGAGAGGCTGCAGGTGGTGCGCGGTGGGCGATCTAAGAACTGCTAATTGCAAACGGAGAGCATGGGGAAAGGCCCATTATACTCCATGGTGACGCTCTTAAGGTGACACAGGAAATCTAGCCCCAGGAGTATGGCAGCGCAGAGTTGTGGCAGCATGAGGAGCCTAAAACTTTTGTACACTGTACCCCGTACAATCAGGGTCGCCACGCAGTACCCGAGGATATCCACCAATTGGGACTTTGAAGCCATGGAGATCATTTGCTTCATTGGCAGTACTGAAAGGGCGTAGTGACTCACTGTGTTAGAGTGAATAAAGCTCTCCGTACTCCCACAGTCAAATAAACAGTTTGTAGTGCGACCGTTTACCTCGATGTCCATCATGGACCTGGCGAGTTGGTGAGGCCTGGATTGGTCCAGCGTAATCGAAGCCACCATTGGATTTTGCGACGCGGCTGACGGCGTCCAAGCTGACGGCTCACACGCGGCTACTGGCGCCCAAGATGGCGGCCCCCGCGGGTCGCACGCGGCGCTACTGGGCTTGGAGGTTGATTTTGCCCTGTATACCTTCACCTGATGGCCCTTCTTTCCACACCCAGAGCAGATTGCATCTTTCGCCGGGCAGCGTTGTCGGGGGTGCTTCCCCAGGCCGCAGAAGTAGCACTTCGGGCCTCCGGAGACTGCTGCAGTGGTCAGGTCATTGGTGGGACGTGGCGTAGGCCTGCGGCCCTCCCGAGTACAGAGGTGGCGGCAACCGCGGTGCCCACGATGCGCCCCCGTGGTCGGGGGTGTAGGCCTTGAGATTACGGAAGGCCACCTCGAACGAGTTGGCAAGTGCCACAGTCTTTTGTAGGTCCAGCCCACCCTGTTCCAGCAGTCGTTGTCGGATATAGTTTGACCTGATACCCGTGACATAGGCATCTCTGATTAAGTCCTCAGTGTTTTGGGTGGCTGTTACGGCCTTGCAGTTGCAGGCCCTGCCAAGTGCTCGCAACACACGCAGGAATTGATCGCCCGATTCTCCTGGCTGTTGTCTGCGAGTAGCCAGGAGGTGTCTGGCGTAGATTTCATTCGACTGTATGTTGTACTGGCCTTTTAAAAGTTCGATCACGTCCTTGTAAGTTTCAGCGTCTCTAATCATCGAAAATACTTGATCGCTTACCCGGGCGTGGAGCACGTGTAGCTTGTCGGGTTTCGGTCCAGGAGGCGGTGAGGAAAGTTTTGAAACAGCGCAGCCAGTGATCAAAGCTGTTAGAGGCTCCTACAGCTTGTGGATCCAATTCGAGTCTATCGGGTTTTAGTATCTGCTCCATCCCAAAACTTTTGCTAATAAAATTTATGCACCATCAATCAAGCAAAGACTAGTTTGTATGCTAGAACAAATAGGCTTTTATTAGCAAAAGACTTGGAGCACACCCATGCCTTTGAACTGGTCCAGAGACTGAGGCAGGGGGTGGGGAGCAGTCACCTTTATACCTGGACCTGGGGGAAGGAGTCCCAGGCCGGGCCGGCAGGGCCATGTCCAGGCATGCCACACACACACATACAGGCAATAAGCTAACAGTGGTTTACCACACACCCGTGGCCAATGGCTGCAGGAAATCCCTCCCAGTATGTGATGCAAAGTGTGGTATCAAGGGTTAATGCTAAATATGTAAATATATAATCTACATTATCAGTAACACACGATCATGACAACAGAGTACACTGAGCTCTGTGTAGAGCCTTGTGCTAAGTCTCAACTGTACATGGTTTGTATAATGTTCAATAAAAGGCAAAGTTTACTAACAGCAAACATTTATTTCCTGCTGTTTGGCAATGTAAGGTGCATAATTATGTTGAATGTTACACTGGATTCTCACAGGAAAATTAAGATTTTGGAAAAAAACAATCAATTGTGCACTTACCAGGCTCCTTCAACAGCACCTTCTGAAACTCTGACCTCGATCACCTGGAAGGATAAAGATCGCAGATGCATTGGAACAGCATCACTTGCAAGTTTTCCTCCAAGTCACACACCATCCTGAATTGGAACTATATCACCATCCCTTCAGTGTCACTAGTTCAAAATCCTGGAACTCTCTTCCCGGCTTGGGTCGCTGACTGTGTGGAGTTTGCACATGCTCCTCGTGTCTGCGTGGGTTTCCTCCGGGTGCTCCGGTTTCCTCCCACAGTCCAAAGATGTGCGGGTTAGGTTGATTGGCCATGCTAAAAATTGCCCTTAGTGTCCTGAGATGCGTAGGTTAGAGGGATTAGTGGGTAAATATGTAGGAATATGGGGGTAGGGCCTGGGTGGGATTGTGTGCAGACCCGATGGGCCAAATGGCCTCTTTCTGTACTGTAGGGTTTCTATGATTTCTAACTGCACTCTGGATATTCCTACAACAGTGGTACAAGAAGGCAGCTCACCACCACCTTCTCGAAGGCAATTAAGGATGGGCAATAGATGTTGGCCTAGCCAGTGAAGCCCACGTCCCATGAATGAATTTTAAAAAAATGAGCAATCTGGTAATGAGTAATAACACTGCACTTCAACCACCACCATTATTTCTGGTGCTTCAGCTTCAACAATAAATGTTATTTCAGTTCCATCATGTTTTCTGTGAGTTACTGAGAAGACTATTTTCTCAATGATGTCTGTAATTCAGTTTGACCAACAACATTCAAAAAACTCAGCCAAAAAATAAAAATTAACTAAACCAACTAAAAGTTAATGGTAATTCTTGTAATTGTACTTTTTGTTTTAAAAAAGTGCAGTTTTCAGTTCCATCTTTAGCTTTCAGTAGATGTTAAATTTACAATCGAAAACTAGCACTTTTATTTGTCACCTAAAGCAATACCACAGACACAAATAGAATGGAAATAGTGTGTTATTGTGGGTGGGATTGCATTGACAGAGCCGAACATTATTTTAAACAGAGCTGTGAAATAAATGCAGTTCAAACTGACAAACACATTAACAACTTGGTATTTTTTCACTCAATGAAAAGAGCTTGCACATTGAGAAGAAATTTGACCCTGTAAATCCAGCTACTTGAGTCAAGATTTTCAGTTTAACTATTTTCTCTTATTATTAATGCAATTAAATAATGAAATGAACAGAACTTTAATCAATGTCATGTTTTGTTCCATTTTCTTCTGAAACAAGACATCGTCAGTGCAAAATATTAAAATTATAAACCCGATTTTCTTTTTAGACAAATTTCCTTTTTCCCTCTTGGGAAGATTTTAGATTTCCCTCTTAGTAGGTATATCTCTAAAATGGGTTATAGTAATAAATATGTATGAACTAGTGGATCCTCGGCCAGCTTTGCCAATTAGTGTCAGTAACTGTTAGAGCCATCAGCTACCCATGGAGTTTTGGTTCAAAATCCTTAGACATTTTGCTCTCAAAGCTGTTGAAATCCTTGGAGGTGATGTGATTTTAAGACAGGATCTTGGATTCTCAGGGAGCAATCTTTCACTCTCCTCCATCTGTTTCTCCTATTTCTCTGATTCCACAGGCAGAGTTTTAATGGAATAGACCAGTGCACATTCAGGGCCTGGCAGGGTGGATTGACGTATTGTTTAAATGTTTTCGCTTCCAATTGCTATCTTTCACGCTGTCTTTGATCTCCCTGTTGATTGTTCAATGTTGGCACATTAGATTGCAGGTTGCTCCCATGTCAGATGATGGTGAATTCCATAGTTTGCTCAGAACTCTGAACTGACTGGGAGAAAAAAGACTGTAGTCCATAGTCTTCAGCGAAACGACTTGGTCAGAATGTCAATGATCAAGTGGTGGTTATGGAATTTGTTGTAGTGAATTCCAGCTCCTTGTTAGTACATGATGAACAACAAGCAAAAAGCATTGATTGCTCATGGCTGCTTGCACTTCTAAATATATCCACTTTTGAGTTGTTGCCATGGTTTTGTTGGCCATGCAGTCCGCTGTAGAGATGTGAGACATGGTTTAACAAATTTTTCACTGAGTGTGCAAGTTACGCCGTCTCTAATGAACAATTCTATGCAGTGATCTATTGCTGGCCAACAGACTGCTTTGCTTTGTTTCATCTTAATGATGATGCAATACACATTGCTATAGCATTATAACTGTTCGTTTGTGTGTGATACAGTTGCTGTCATCAAACAGTGCCAATTCATTGTGTACTCTAGTAGGGGTCCAGTTCTTCCTCTATTTTACAAGGCCACTTGGTTTTTATATACTATCTTAACTTCTACTGTCGCCAAATCTGCCTTCAACTCCTTTTTTATAACTAGATTCCTGGTTGTGTGTGAAATCATGCAGTCTTCAATGTCACAAGTCACTTCACTATAGCTATGCCTTCTCTGATAGTGGTATGGCTAAGCATGTCAGCCATTTCGCTATGTGAACTTGCGAGACACTCGCCCTCAAAGTTATGCTGATTAAGACGGTCTGACCGTTTGCAGATGCCGAGAGGTCAATGATCAAATCCTGATGTGGTTAAAAGTGTAGTTAGTGCTTGATGATTGGAATGGAGTGTAGGCGATTTTACCTCTTAAGATCAGAGCCCAAGAATTGCAACTGATGCAATCTCACACTAAATCCAACATCTTTTATTGAGGATTATAAACAAAATAATTTTGATTAAATCATAGTTATTCCTCAGGTGGTTGATCTGAGGTGACTGCAGGATGTTTAGAAGTAATCTTGGACTAAGATCTTCCTGTATAGTTCACTAGATCACTTCCTGTCAATACATTTCTTGTGTGCTGCCCATGTGAGACTTTTCAGGGTGTACATGTGGAACATGCTGTGAAAGAGTTCTTGCAGAATCCACTTCTGGATGCGGATTGGTTAGTTGTGTGCATGATTGGCTGTTGGTTAATGTATTCCCAAATAAAAGCAAAATACTGCAGATGCTGTAGGGAATGTGTATTCTGTCAGCATTTACAGAGGTACTATGCACCCATGGAGGGAGAGGTGAAGAGCTAATTTCCACCGTGAATGCCATATGTGTTGGGTATTTGTTCTGGTGCACACCTCCATGGAAAGAGAGCCCAATTGCATGGAGAATCAGATGTGATGGCTCACCAGCTCCAAGTTTACCCTGATCAATGCCCTGCATACTCTGCCACTTTTTAAATATGATGACCTTCTGTAAATCTAGATAAATGGCATCTAATACAGTACCGTTGTCTATTCTCATTATTACCTCTCAAAAAATTCAGTAAGTCGAGTAAAAGTTTTCCTTTTGAAACTCATGCTGACAATTCATTATTATGGGGGGCAATTTACTGGCCCCATTAGCCCCAGGTGTAAATCCCGCTAGGCCAGTGAGTTTGACAAGAGGCACAAAACGGGATTTGCGCCAAGTGTCAAACAGAGCAAGATGCTCTCGACCCGTTCCAGCTGCGAAAGGGCGAGAACCTGGTTGATCTAAATTCTTTTTAATTTCATTAGTGAGAGCGAGCTAATTGATCCCACAACCAATGGATCAGATCTAAACTCTGCAGTCCACATCCAGTCATAAATTGTGGTGGACAACTGAAGGAGGAAACTCCACAAATATCCTCATCCTTAATGAAGGGGGTGCCCAGTACATCATTGCTGTGCACGTCTTTCACACCAATCTTCAGCCAGGAATATCAAGCAGATAATCTGTCATGGATTCCTCCTGAGCTCCCCAGCATCACAGAGACCATTCTTCAGCCAATTCAATTTACTCCACCATGTGACATCAAGACACCACGGCTTGATCGCTGACCCAGCGAACATGCCGGGCAAGCCTCGACCCACCCCACCCCTTACCCCGATGGACAGCACCGATTGCTGGCCTCGTTCCCTCTGTCACCGCTGAGTGCAGAGGGGCAGCGAGGCCCCTATGGCACTGCCCAATGCCCCTTGGGCACTGCCAGAGGGCCAGGCTGGCATTGCCAATGTGGCAATGCCCAGCAGGCAACCCTCCTGCCGCTTGACCCTCTGGGGGCCTCTGGCCCCCTTCATTCCCGCAGCGAGGACGTCACCGGGCAGAAAGCCCCACCCCCAATCTCCCCATTTGGGGGGGGGGGGAGGAGGGGGAGGTGTGGGGGATGAAAAGTTTAAGTTCCCCACAAGCGGGGAGCTATTACAAACCCTGATGGAGTGTAACACTCCTGGCAGCGGGGGAGGGGTGAGGCTAGCGGGTCTGGAGGTTTCAGTCTCGGGCCTGCTAATTACATTTAAAATATATACTAATAAGAATTTACATAATTTATGCAGCTCTGCGCCAATTTCTGGCGAGAAGTTGATGGCGCCGGAAATCCGGCACTTGGAGACTTGCAGAGACCGTGGTGCCCAGCGGGAAGCCCGTGCACGAAATAGCCTCTGCCTGAGTCTCCCACCCCGCTGCACTGAATTGCCCCCATGATGTTTTAACAACAGTGTTATTTAAGCAACATTAATATTTCTTTAAGCTGGTCAGCTGTTACATCCTGCGAAGCATAACTGGTAACAACTGTGAAATGAAGGGAGTGTCTAGTGTCTGGAAATATGTGAGCTCAGTGACCAAGATACTTAGTGAGTCAACTTTCTGGAACATTTGTTCTCAAATGGTTGGCATATTTGTATGTATTTGTTGTCGGATATTATCCATCTGGATAATGGCTGTCTGGATCGCATTCTGAGGTTTCTTTATGGGGTAACCCAATACAGTACCATCCTTCTGTTGTCATTATTATCATACACAGGTGTCTCGCTTTGGAAGGAAGTTGGTGGTCAGGCTTGGAGACTAATCTAATCCACATCCTGATCCAAAACCACAATGGACTCCATGTCTCCTTTGCAAATCATTAAGCTGTCTTTTCGCTTTCAAGCTGTCCTCAATTTTTATTTTAGACTTAGACCACTTTCATTTTAAAAAATTTTATTTCCTTATTCTGATGGTTCCTGTAAGTCTTTTGTGGACATGGTACTTAAAAGGTCAGTTACCATCTGTATGGATTTCAAAAGATAACTGGCATAAGTTCATAAGCACAGTATGTACCTTAACCTGTGCCTTTAACAGTCTCACATTGAGTTAATATAGCCCAAATCCAACAATTATCCTTGATTCTGATCAATCGTTTATTGCAAACGTGTGGGGTACTCACCAACATCTCTTGTTTGTTCAGAATATAGTAAATATGTTGACTAAGTTTGTAATTAAATCTAGAAATAAAATGATATATGAGAATAAATAAGATGCAAGCAAAACAAGCAGCATAAGATTTACGCAATAGGAATCATCCCTTTTTAGAAAGCTGTATTTTACAGTTTCTTGGAATGGAAAAATTTCTTTGAACCAATTAATTGAGCCTTCTCATATTCCCTGTTCCTCGGCTCATGGGAAGAATTTTTGGGACCCGTCAACATCCGAAATTAAGTCGGACGGGACCCAAAAATACAGCTGGTGTGCCTGTTTCCTGACCCCATTCCCAGAACAGCCATTTTTGCTGAGGTGTATCTGGGGCCTAGTAGGACAACTCATCCCACAATTAAAGCAAAGCAGTGAATTAGGCTCATTAAGAGCCTTGATGAGGGAATAGTCAGCTTCGAATTTTCCAATACGATGGAGAACAGTTTAACTGCCTAGAAGTAGACACCCAGGGCACCACTGCTCCAGGAAGGTTGACAGGCAGTCCCCATCTGCCTGATGTGGAATGCAAGCAAAGGTCACCTTGTAGCTACTGGTGGCCTAGTTGTTTTAAAAAATTTTTTTAATGGTGGTGAGGGCGCATTCTCTCATGGTTACTTGGCCTCTAGTTGAACCCCCAACTTTGAGAGTCTACCTGCCACCCTTAATTGGACAGGGAACCTATCTCCATGCCAATTAAGGGGGGGGCGGGATAAAAATCCCAGGTCAGTGACAGTTTACCCCTGGGTATAGGTGCAGGGAACGGTCCTGTTTCCTGTACCCAAATTATGAAGCAAAAATCCAGCCCCATGTCTCAAGGAACGTCTTTCAGAATGAGACGTCACATGTCGAATATGTAAACTTCAAACAGTCATAGAAATCATAGAATCATAGAAACCCTACAGTGCAGAAGGAGGCCATTCGGCCCATCGAGTCTGCACCGACCACAATCCCACCCAGCCCTACCCCCACATATTTTACCCGCTAATCCCTCTAACCTATGCATTTTAGAATTCTAAGGGGCAATTTTTAACCTGGCCAATCAACCTAACCTGCACATCTTTGGACTGTGGGAGGAAACCGGAGCACCCGGAGGAAACCCACGCAGACACGAGGAGAATGTGCAAACTCCACACAGACAGTGACCCGGAGCTTCCTCAGCTGAGATCAAAACTAATAGCCTGATCCTGGATATTGATCTTGTGCGACATTCTTTTTAGAGTTGTCAAATAAAACCAAGATGTTCACCGTCTTCGCACCTTGCCAGACAACTGAGTAAAGGGTTGTAACAGTTGTACGTGCATTCAGCATTTTCCACCAGACTATTTTTACACAGAACCAAAACCAGAAATTGCTTATCTGCCTGATAAAAGCTGCAATCATTAACATCCTCCTCCAGTTATCAAAGTGAATCTTCTTGCACTAATTTGTGAATAATTAGTGCAAGATAATCCTGCCTGACTTATGTCTGGTCCACAATTTTGAACTTGGCAAAATTAGCAATATCACATGTTTCAGTAGAATAAAACCTAAATAACCTATTATATTTTAATCTCATTATTTAAAATCCCACAGGTCTCATTATTGATTCTGAAAAATATTTGACCAGTTTTTCTCACAGCAGATGGTTTGTCCTAGGAATAGTTTTTAGACAATTGAAAAGTAAAATTGCATGAAAACAGATGTATTTTTGAATCTTGCATAGCGTCCACTTATCAAAATATTTAAGTGCAGTTTATTCCAAGTGTGGTATTGAGGGCAACTATACTTCTGCAGATTAATCTGGACCATCCATAGTTCTGCTTGCAATTACTATGTAATTACAATCCCTCAGAGACCCATAAAAAGAGGTTTGAATTCCCAGTAACCGACCTAAAAGAATTGCATGCCAAAATTTCAAATTTTAAGACTTAATATAATAAGCAAAGTAAAATCCATATTGGCTAAACATTACTTAGTGGACAACTAATACACTACATTACAGAAAAAAGCCCCTATTTGTTTCTTAAAATGACCAATAGCCCTATGACAGGTTTCTATATTACACTGCTTTCTCTGCAGAATTACTGGGGGAAATCTTACCAAAATTTGTCAAATTATCAATTCTGGTGAGAAAACCAATGTGGAGTCTCCAGCTGTTTTCTCCCAGAATAGTCACATCTTGACAGTGAAAAATGAGTTTTCCCTCATCCTGGAAGAGAAGGACAAAGCTGGCTGCACAGAGATCGGGACACCAAGTGCCACGATCGAATAAAACAAACACATTAAAAGAAAAAAATCTTCCCCTCCCTCAGTTTAAAAAAAAATAAAGTGGCCTACCACATACAAATGGCACACCCGCGGAGCTCCCACTAGTGCCTGCCCTGGCAATATATCCTGGCACAGGTTGGCACAGCCAGGTTGGCAGTACCAACCTGTCAGGGCAGTGACGGGCATTGCCTAGGCATGTCCCCCTCCCCAAAAATTATAGTTACTTTGCATCCCTAGAGGGATACCTTTGACAGACTTATGTTTCTAAAAATTTGTGGAGAACCTCGCTGATGTGATGGTGAAAGGGGTAAAATTTGGCAAGGATACATGTTAATTATGTTCAAATCTATTAAAATCAGGCTCTCGCCCATTATGGGCATCAACCTGATTACATCAGTGAAAATTGGAAAGTGCATTCATGCCGGAGTTAACCACGCTTTTCGAAATTCATGGGATTGTGACCCCACTCCATTGATCCCATGTCCAGAAAGTGAGGGGTCAAAATCCTCCCCACTGTCTATATGGGAACCAGTCCAAAATTACTGCCAGCTCATTTCTCTCCGTTTCGCTGAGTCGTATTGTCCAGTGTCCACTGAAAGTTACTTCCCCCAGTCTTCTGAAAATTCTCCGCACCAATTTCCAGCAGCAAGGTCCACTGTGGTTATTTCTTTTCTGACCGGGTGATGCAAAATCTTCCAGTGTCCTTAAACCTCTGCAGGTACAACTCTTCGGCCAGAGAAACTGTTCCCACCAGCATTTTGCCTGGTAGCTAATAGAGAATTGTCTTTTTCCCTGTTCTCCACAATGGCTGCTGTTTTCCTGTCTTTTTTTTCTCTCTCTTTCTTTCTCTCCATATATTCAGGGTCACTTTAGGAAGATTGCCTGAGAGTCTGTAAGTTTACCCAAAGCTCAGTCCTTTGTTTTCAGGTGTTTAATCCTGACACATGGATTTCAGTTGCACTTGACCTGAGTCACTTGTCCTCATGATAGGCAGGGCAGAAAGGCCTAACATTGGGCAGAACTAGTAGCAGCTCACATGACCCTTTTCATTATCCTATTTTACCTTGAAATAAAGAGACAGTGCAAAGCAGAACCATCTTATGATGCTTAGCTGACACAGCATATACTGACGCTGAGAGTCAATTCCTCAGGAGAGGATGGATAGGGGGAAAGATATAAAGATATGTAGAGGGAGAGGTAGTAATGAGGAAGCAGGGGGGCTGCAGAAGGACTTGAACAGGTTAGGAGAGTGGGCAAAGAAGTGGCAGATGGAATACAGATGGAAAACAATGTGGAAAAGTATGAGGTTATGCACTTTGGAAGGAGGAATGGAGGCATAGACTATTTTCTAAATGGGAAAATGCTTAGGAAATCAGAAACACAAAGGGACTTGGGAATCATTGTTCAAGATTCTCTTAAGGTTAAAATGTAGGTTCAGTCAGCAGTTAGGAAGGCAAATGCAATGTTAGCATTCATGTCGAGAGGGCTAGAATACAAGAGCAGGGATGTACTTCTGAGGCTGTGTAAAGCTCTGGTCAGATCCCATTTGGAGTATTGTGAGCAGTTTTGGGCCTCATATCTAAGGAAGGATGTGATAGCCTTGGAAAGGGTCCAGAGGAGGCTCACAAGAATAATCCCTGGAATTAAGAGCTTGTCGTATGAGGAACAGTTGAGGACTCTGGGTCTGTACTCATTGGAGATTAAAAGGATGAGGGGGGATCTTATTGAAACTTACAGGATACTGCGAGGCCTGGATAGAGTGGACGTGAAGAAGATGTTTCTGCTAGTAGGAAAAACTAGAACCAGAGGGCACAACCTCAGGCGAAACGGACAATCCTTTAAAACAGAGATGAGGAGGAATTACTTCAGTCAGAGAGTAGTGAATCTGTGGAACTCTGCCGCAGAAGGCTGTGGAGGCCAGGTCATTGAGTGTCTTTAAGACAGAGATAGATGGGTTCTTGATTAATAAGGGGATCAGAGATTATGGGGAAAAGGCAGGAGAATGGGTATGAGAAAAATATCAGCCATGATTGAATGGCGGAGCAGATTCGATGGGCCGAGTAGCCTAATTCTGTTTCTATGTTTTATGGTCTTGTGGGAAGAGGAAAAAATAGCTGGAAAAGGGAGGAGGGAAGGAAGAAATTAAAACTAATATTAAATCTAACTTCCAACACAAGATGAACCATAAGAGATAACTTCTGATTGTGTTTCAGATGGGGTAGGTTTCCTGATACTTGCACAAAATGGAAAATAGGACTTGTGCTGTATGTGGTTTTATGACCATTAATTTAAAGAGTTTGGAAAATCACGTGCAGCATATTCTAATAGGAATTTCCAATAGTAGCTCTGACAGGAAAGCCTTCTCCAGCAGAGAAATGGCACACAATGCTTTTGAAATATAATGTTGGAAATACTCAGCAGATCAGGTAGATCTTTGGCGAAGTCACTGACCTTTCATTAAAGTAGCAAGATGTTTTAGTGATGAGCAGTTCAGAGAATCATAGAAACTCTACAGTGCAGAAGGAGGCAATTCAGCCCATTGAGTCTGCACCAACAACAATCCCACCTAGGCCTTATCTCCATAATCCCATATATTTACCCCTACGCATCCCGGGACACCAAGGGCCAATTTAGCCTGGCCAATGCACCTAACCCGCACGTCTTTGGAGAGTGGGAGGAAACCGGAGCACCCAGAGAAAACCCACGCAACACTGGGAGAACGTGCAGACTCCGCACAGACAGTGACCCAAGCCAGGAATCGAACCGGGGTTTCTGGAGCTGTGAGGCAGCAGTGCTAACCACTGTGCCACCATGCCGCCCCAGTTCTTCTACAAGTACAGAGCTTGGGAAAAGTAGCAGTGAAAGACCAAAGGGGTGATAACATGGAGTGAAGAGTGATTAAATGACAAAAGTGAAGGGAAAAGAAGGTAATGATGACACAAGTATAGAAAGAAAAGATGGGTCCAGAAGAGGGAAAATGGTCATAGGAAATGGCTCCCATGGCCAGGAAATGCAGAAAGATAGAAGAAAAGCAGATGGACCCCAAGGATGCAGACCACCATTATTGGTTTTGTACCAATAGGAGATCCCCACCAATAGAACGAGCCCACCACTATTCCACTCCCAATGGCTCTAGTTCAGTCATCTGTCATTACTAGTGCTGCTGTATGAGAGAAAATGGAAGTGATGGTTTGGTTTAAAGTTGTTAATCTCAGTGATAAAGCTGTAAAGTGACTAGTGGAAAGATGAGGTGCTTTTCTTCAGCTTGCATTGAGCTTTATGGAACAGTGTACAAAGCTAAGGACATAAACATCAGAGTGGGAGTGAGATGGAAAAATAAAATGGAAAATGACCAGAGGCTAAGGGTCACGCTTGCAAACTCAATGGAGATGTTCAGCAAAGCCATTGCCCAGTTTTGATCTCTCCAATGTAGAGAACACCACATCATGAGCAGCAAATACAGAATACTAAATTGGAAATTGGAGAGAATATAAAAGTTAACATAAAAGATAATCTAAGTATCTTCTACCAGCATGTAACTAGTAAGTGGATTGTAAGAGGAACTTGGGGTCTATTGGAGACAAAGAAGGAATGCTTATATGTGTATGGCAAGATGAAAATACTTAATGAGTACTTTGTATTGGTGTTTACTGAGGAAGAATATGCTAACAAAATATTGGCAGAAGCAGAGAAAGTAGAGGCAATGAATGGAGTAAAAATGGATAGGTAGGATGCATTTCATGCTTAGAGTGGATGGGTTTCCTGGTCTGGATGGCTTGCATCCCAGGTTGCTAAAGGGAAGTGGAGATGGTGGGATAGCTTGTCATAACGTTTCATTCTTCCCAAGATACAGGGAGGATACCAGTCAGAGGATTAGCAAGTGGTGAATTGACACCATTGGGTGTCAAGAAAATGTGTAAGGACATTCCTATTAACTTCAGTGGAGGGTAAGTGTTTGGAAACAATGATCAGGGGAAAAAAATAACAAAAAATTGAAGAGGGTTGTGTTAATTAAGGAGAACACAGTAAGAAGTCTCACAACATCAGGTTAAAGTCCAACAGGTTTATTTGGTAGCAAATACCATAAGCTTTCGGAGCGCTGCTCCTTCGTCAGATGGAGTGGAAATGCATTCCAAAAGAAGGACAGGACTGGCAGCTGAATATTCCGGGGTATAAGTGTTTTGGGTGAGACAGAGGAGGGGCTAAAAAAGGTGGGGGAGTAGCGGTATTAGTTAGGGAGCATATTACAGCGGTGCAGAGGGTGGACAATTTAGAGGGGTCATGTAATGAGTCGCTGTGGGTGGAGCTCAGAAACAGGAAAGGTGCAATCACTATGCTGGGGGTATACTACAGGCCACCCAATAGCCCACGGGGAAGTGGAGGAACGGATATGTCAGGAGATTCTGGATATGTGCAGAAAAAATAGGGTTGTTGTATTGGGAGACTTCAATTTCCCTGGTATAGACTGGAAAGTGCTTAGGGCTGGGGGTCTGGACGGGGAGGAATTTGTAAAATGCGTACTGGAAGGTTCTTTGGAACAGTATGTAGATAGCCCAACTAGAGAGGGGGCTATACTGGATCTAGTTCTGGGAAATGAGCCCGGTCAGGTCGTCAAAGTTTCGGTAGGGGAACATGTGGCAAATAGTGACCACAACTCTGTTAACTTTAGGATAGTAATGGACAAGGACGAGTGTTGTCCTAAGGGTAGGGTGCTAAATTGGGGGAAGGCTAACTATAGCCGGATTAGGCAGGAATTGGTGGCCATTGATTGGGAGAGGCTGTTCGGGGGTAAGTCCACGTCTGGCATGTGGGAGTCTTTTAAGGAACAGTTGATAAGGTTGCAGGACAGGCAAGTGCCTGTAAAAAGGAAGGATAGGAAAGGTAGGATTCGAGAGCCGTGGATAACCAGGGAAATTGAGGATCTGATCAAAAAGAAAAGCGAGGCGTATGTTAGGTCCAGGCAACTGAAAACAGTTGGAGCTCTGGAGGAATACAGAGAGAGTAGGAAAGAACTCAAATGGGAAGTTAGAAGGGCAAAAAGAGGTCATGAAATGTTCTTGGAGAATCCTAAGGCACTTTATTCATATGTTAGGAACAAAAGAGTTGTCAGGGAAAAAGTCGGACCTCTCGGGGACAAAGGAGGGGAATTATGCTTAGAACCCAAGGGAATAGGGGAGATCCTAAATGAATACTTTGCATCAGTATTCACAAAGGAGAGAGACTTGTTGACTGGGAGTGTCTCCAGAGGGAGGTGTTGACCCGTTAGAGAGAATCTCCATTACAAGGGAGGAAGTGTTAGGTTTTTTAGGTAACATTAAAACTGACAAATCCCCAGGGCCTGATGGCATCTATCCTAGACTGCTCAGGGAGACGAGAGATGTAATTGCTGGGCCTCTGATGGAAATCTTTGTCTCTTCATTGGACACAGGTGAGGTCCCTGAGGATTGGAGGATAGCGAATGTGGTACTGTTATTTAAGAAGGGTAGCAGGGATAACCCGGATAATTATAGGCCAGTGAGCTTGACGTCCGTGGTAGGGAAGTTGTTGGAGAGGATTCTTAGAGACACGATGTATGCGCATTTAGAACGGAACAATCTCATTAGTGACAGACAGCATGGTTTTGTAAGAGGGAGGTCGTGCCTTACAAATTTGGTGGAGTTTTTTTGAGGAAGTGACAAAAATGGTTGACAAAAGAAGGGCCGTGGATGTCGTCTATATGGATTTCAGTAAGGCATTTGACAAAGTCCCTCATGGCAGGTTGGTTAAGAAGGTTAAGGCTCATGGGATACAAGGAGAGGTGGCTAGATGGGTAGAAAACTGGCTTGGCCACAGGAGACAGAGGGTAGCAGTCGAAGGGTCTTTTTCCGGCTGGAGGTCTGTGACCAGTGGTGTTCCGCAGGGCTCTGTACTGGGACCTCTGCTATTTGTGATATATATAAATGATTTGGAAGAAGATGTAACTGGTGTCATCAGCAAGTTTGCGGATGACACGAAGATGACTGGACTTGCGGATAGCGATGAGCTTTGTCGGACCATACAGCAGGATACAGATAGGCTGGAAAATTGGGCGGAGAAATGGCAGATGGAATTTAATCCAGATAAATGTGAAGTGATGCATTTTGGAAGAACTAATGTAGCGGGGAATGGTACAATAAATGGCAGAGCCATCAAGAGTATAGAAACACAGAGGGACCTAGGTGTGCAAGTCCACAAATCCTTGAAGGTGGCAGCACAGGTGGAGAAGGTGGTGAAGAAGGCATATAGTATGCTTGCCTTTATAGGACGGGGTATAGAGTATAAAAGCTGGAGTCTGATGTTGCAGCTGTATAGAACGCTGGTTAGGCCACATTTGGAGTACTGCATCCAGTTCTGGTTGCCACACTACCAGAAGGATGTGGAGGCTTTAGAGAGAGTGCAGAGAAGGTTTACCAGGATGTTGCCTGGTATGGAGGGTCTTAGCTATGAGGAGAGATTGGGTAAACTGGGCTTGTTCTCCCTGGAAAGACGGAGAATGAGGGGAGACCTAATAGAGTTGTACAAACTTATGAAGGGTATAGATAGGGTGAACAGTGGGAAGCTTTTTCCCAGGTCGGAGGTGACGATCACGAAGGGCCACGGACTCGAGGTGAGAGGGACGAGGTATAACTCAGATATCAGAGGGACGTTTTTTACACAGTGTGTTGGGGGCCTGGAATGCGCTGCCAAGTAGGGTGGTGGAGGCAGACATGCTGGCATCGTTTAAGACTTACCTGGATAGTCACATGAGCAGTCTGGGAATGGAGGGATGCAAACAAATGGTCTAGTTGGACCAATGAGCGGCACAGGCTTGGAGGGCTGAAGGGCCTGTTTCCTGTGCTGTACTGTTCTTTGTTCTTAACAAAATTAAGATTCATGGAATATCAGTTAGTCAACTTGGATGAAGAATTGGCTTAAGGACAGAAAACAGTGAGTCATGGTGAATGGTTGTTTTACAACCTGGAGGGTAGTACACAGCAGTATTCCCCAAGGGTCAGTGTTAGGACCACTGCTTTAGTTTATGATAAGAAGTCTCACAACGCCAGGTTTAAAGTCCAACAGGCTCATTTGGAATCACGAGCTTTCAGAGCGCTGCTCCTTCATCAGGTGAGTGGCTCCACTCACCTGATAAGGAGCAGTGCTCCGAAAGCTCGTGATTCAAATAAACCTGTTAGACTCGTGTTGTGAGATTCTTACTGTGCCCACCCCAGTCCAATGCCAGCATCTCCACATCTTAGTTTATGATGTAAGTGACTTCAATTTTGGAACGCAGTAAAATTTCAAAATTTGCCAATGATTAACAAACTTGAAGATACGGCATACAGTGAGGATGATACAGGACATAGGCTATCAGAATAGGCAGACAAGTGGCCAATGGAAATTAATACAGAGAAGATAAAGGTGATGGATTTTGGCAGGAGGGATGGAGAGAGGCAATATTTACTTAAGGGCACAGTTCTAAAGCATGTGTGGGGAGAGGGACCGGGGGAGTTTATGTGCATAGATCTTTGAATGTGAGAGAACATATTGAGAGTATTTAGCAAAGAATGTGGAATCTTGAGCTTCATGATGAGGTATTGAGTGGAAAAGCAGGGAATTTATGCTGAACGTGTAAAAGCTTTGCTTAGACTAAAAGTGGAATATTGCATCCAGCTCTGGTCAACACCCTTTAGGAAGATGGTGAAGGTCCTTGAGAGCATGTGGAGGTGATTTACTAGAATGATTCCAGGGATGAGGGAATTTAGGTACGAGGATAGGTTGAGAAGCTAGGGTTCTCTTTGGAGCAAAGGAGATTGAGGGGAGATTTGCTGGAGGTGTACAAGATTATGACGCGTTTAGATAAAAGTTGCTAATGGTCCAATGACTGAGGGACACTGTCAACTGTGGCTCAGTTAAAAACTTGCCTCTGAATCACAAGTGAGTTCAAGTTCCACTTCAGGGCTTGAACACAAAAATCAAGGTTTATACTCGAGGGAGTGCTTTGTTGATGGAAATGCTGTCTTTCAGATAAGACACTTAAAATGAGGTCCCATCTACCTGCATGTTTGGATGTAAACGATCCCATGGTATAAGTTCATAGAAAAGTAAGGGAGTTATCCATGTTGCACTGGTCAATTTTTAACCTTCAATCAACACTACAAGAAAACAGATTATCTGATCATTATGACATTGCTGTCTGTTGGGTTTGTGCTTCCTTTCCTACGTTACCGCAGTAATTGCACTTCAAAGACACTTCATTGACTGCAAAGCACTTTGAAATGTCAGGTGGTCATGAAAAGTACTATATAAATGCAAGTCTTTTTTGCAGATTTAAAGTATTTGGCAAAAGATACCATGTGAGGAAGAACTTTTTTATGCAGCAAATGGTAATGACCTGAAATAAAGTAATAGGGGAGGCAAATGCAATGCTGGCTTTTATTTCAAGGAGGCTTGAATATAAAAGTAAAGAGGTGTTGCTGCAACTGTACAAGGTATTGTGAGGCCACATTTAGAATACTATGTATAGTTTTGGTCCCCCTTTTTAAGGAAAGATATATATTTTCATTGAAGGCAGTATCGAGGCAGTTCATCAGGATGATCCTGAGTATGGAGTCACGGCCATATGAGGAAAGATTAAACAGATTGGATCTGTACTCCTTAGAGTTCAGAAGAATGAGATGTGATATGGTTGAAACATAAGATTCTTAGGGGGTTAAAAAGGGCAAATGTTGGGAGGATGTTTCCATTTATAAGAACATAAGAACATAAGAAATAGGAGCAGGAGTAGGCCATCTAGCCCCTCGAGCCTGCCCCGCCATTCAATAAGATCATGGCTGATCTGACGTGGATCAGTACCACTTACCCGCCTGATCCCCATAACCCTTAATTCCCTTACCGATCAGGAATCCATCCATCCACGCTTTAAACATATTCAGCGAGGTAGCCTCCACCACCTCAGTGGGCAGAGAATTCCAGAGATTCACCACCCTCTGGGAGAAGAAGTTCCTCCTCAACTCTGTCTTAAACCGACCCCCCTTTATTTTGAGGCTGTGTCCTCTAGTTTTAACTTCCTTACTAAGTGGAAAGAATCTCTCCGCCTCCACCCTATCCAGCCCCCGCATTATCTTATAAGTCTCCATAAAATCCCCCCTCATCCTTCTAAACTCCAACGAGTACAAACCCAATCTCCTCAGCCTCTCCTCATAATCCAAACCCCTCATCTCATTTATGAGTGAGTGAAGAACCAGAGGGCATAGTCACAAAATAAGGAGTGCTTATTTTAAGATGGATTTCAGGATGAATTTCTTCTCTCAAAGAGTGATGAATCTTTGGAATTCTTTACCCCAGGATTTCAAGGCTGAGATCAATCTATTTTTAATCAGTAGGTTTAGTAATTCAGCCCAATGCTAGTATTCCATTATCAACACCAAAGGAAAAGGCAGCTCCGCTGCTTACTGTGAGATAGTCTTCACCTCAAGATCTACAACTCTGGTCCGAGTAAAGTAACAGGCTTAAAACCCCTGCCATCCGCTTCCCATGGGTGAGCCTCTGCTTGATGAATAACGCAGTTTCTACTCCACGAAGCCTACGGGAGATCAACTGATGATCCCTCATGGCCATCATAACTTCCCTTTCCTCTTGGGTCCACAACTCTCCCAGTACCCCTACTGCAAGGAGGTCCTTTTTGTCGCTTGGTACTCAGTCGGAAGTCCATTGAAGGCGGGGCTGGGTCAAGTGGTGCAAAGCAAGCAGGGGACTTTCTCTTTCGAAGGGAGAGTCACAGGATTACTGAAGTGGTTTCTTAGAATCATAGAAACCCTACAGTGCAGGAGGAGGCCATTTGGCCCACCGAGTCTGCACTGACAACAATCCACCCAGGCGCTATCCCCGTAACCCCACATATTTACCCTGCAAATCCCTCTAACCTACGCATCCTGGGACACTAAAGGGCAATTTAGCATGGCCAATGCGCCTAACCTGCACATCTTTGGACTGTGGGAGGAAACCCACGCAGACCCAGGGAGAACATGCAAACTCCACACACATAGTGACCCAAGCCGGGAATCGAACCTGGGGCCCTGGAGCTGTGAGGCAGCACTGCTAACCACTGTGCCACCATGCCTGTTGTCGGCAGTTATCTTCTCAGTAAATATTGCACATCACAATCTGCAAAACATTATCATACAGAGAAATCCCCTCCTCTGGTTCTGCTTCAGCCCGGAGACCCACTTCTTCAGTCCCCATCTCCGAGTCCATACCTTCTTTATTTGGAGGGGCCAATGCAAAGTCAGCTTCAAACAGAGGGCTGGCACTGGCAGCAACTACCTCCATGCCCGATGGCGGAGGTTGCTCAGGTAGGGACTCCCTGATTCTGAGATGATCCAAGTGCTTCTTTAGGATTTTACCCTGAACTTCGACTTTGTAATACTGCTCCCGTTTTCTCTGTAATAGTCCCAGGGACCCATCTGGGACCACCCCCAAAGTTGCTTACACGAACCAGATCACATGTTGCTAGAGTTCTTTCTTTCCTTGCAGAATTGTAGTTTCTTTTTTTTTTGGTTTTCCTGTTGGGACTCCACCTTCCCTGCCAAGTTTTGGAATGGCTGGCATAATCTGGTATGAAACTGTGATGCCATTAACAGCTCTACTGGGGCAACATCTGTTGTTGTGCGTTGTGATGTGGTCCTGTAATCAAACTAAACTCCTGCCAGTTTAGTCTCAATGGGTGCCGCTGGTGGTTTTTCCTGCAATCTTTGAAGGTTTGAACCACACGTTCTGCCAGTCCATTTGACAACGGTGATAAGGTGCTGTTTGGACGTGTCAGATACCATTGGACAGCATGATGTTCTGGAAATCACTGCTAGTAAAGACCATACCGTTATCGGAAACCAGGACTTCCGGTATTTCATGAATAATGTCATAATTTCTCGATCGTAGCCTGAGAGGTCATGGACCCCATGCAGTGTACTTCCAATCAGTTGGAGTGTGCATCTACCATGATTAAAAACATGGAATTCAAAGGGCCCGCAAGGTCCATATGCACATGCACCCATGGTCTGCCAGGACACTTCCATTGGTGTAGGGAGGCTGAGGGTTGGAGTTTTTGATATTCCTGGCACAGGTCACATTGTGATACCAGAGTCAAGACCCGGCCTGCCAGCATCTATATTTTTGATACTCCCAGCTTCTTCTCTGCTGCCATCAGACTTTTGAATGGACCTACCTTGCATTAAATTGATCTTTCTCTATACCCTAGCTATGACTGTAACACTACATTCTGAACCCTCTCCTTTCCTTCTCTATGAATGGTATACTTTCTTTGTATAGCGTGTAGAAACAATACTTTTCACTGTATGCTAATATATGTGACAATAAATCAAATCAAAGCAGTTGGTCTTTATGTAGTTCCATTAATATTGGACATCATCCTGTGAGCGGAACATTTATCCCCAAAGAATGACCCCGTCCTCAACACTAAGTTCAGCTTTCTTAAAGAGATAGGGCTTCATTTCTTCGGAGGGCTATCCTTGGAATCATATGGAATATAGGATCATATGCTTGATTTTGAATAAGGTTGCATCTTTTTGGGTCCAGTCTTTAATCTGCCTTGCTGACACTGGTAGGGTCTCCAAAATGTTCAGAGTCATTGCAACTTCTTCCAATGCAGGTAAAGGAGCCAGGCTTGTGGGCAATGGGAGGCGACTCAGTGCATCAGTACTAGTTTCAGAAGTATTTGTAGGCCGCCAATAACAAGGCCCAGTGTTGTATCCGAATGGAGGCAATGGGAGGATTTGCCTTGTCTTCTGTGAAGAGGTCCAGTCAGGGTTTATGATTGGTAACTATAAAAAACAGGCGATCATACACATATCAATGGAACTATAGCATACCAAATACAACCACCAATCCTTCCTCCTTAATTTGAGAATATCTTCACTTCGCATCCGGAAGAGTCCTGGAGGCACATATGATGGGCTTTCTCATCCCATCTTTTCAGCAACGTGACAACCGCTCAAATCCCGTATGCAGAAGCATCACAAATTAATGTAAGTTCTTTCTTAGGGTTGAAACGGACCAGTAAGTTAGATGACAGTAACAGACATTTAACTTTAGAAAAGGCCTCTGCCTGTGGAGTATCCCAAAGCCATCTCTGGTATTTTCGTAGTAGGGTATGTAAGGGGGCCAGCATGGAAGCCAAATTCGGATAAACTTTCCATAATAATTGACGAATTCCAGGAACGATTTTAAGTTGTGGTATTCCTCGGTGTTGGTACATCCTTTATGGCTTTTGTCTTATCCTCTATTGGATGTAACCTCTTGCCATCTACTTGGTAGCCTAAATAGATTACTTCAGCCGCTTGGAAAACGCATTTCACCCGAGCAAATTCCCGCTCTGGAAAATTTCTGCAAGACTTCTTCTAGGCTGGCCAAGTGCACCTGTTCTGAAGCTCCCATGACCAAGATGTCATCTAAGTATACTGTTGCCTTGGGTAGCCCTTGAAGGATGTTCTCCTTTAGTCTTGGAGGATGGCACCTGCTGACAAGACCCCAAAGGACAAACGGGTATACTCGTAAAGTCCCTTATGTGTGTTGATTATTACATATTTCCAGGAAGACTCGTCCAGTTCCAGCTGAAGATGGGGATGGATCATGTCCAACTTGGAGAATGTCCTGCCATCTGTTAACTTGACATACAATTCTTCAATTTGGGCATGGGTTACCTATTGAGTTTGGAGACCCGATTGGGTGTTAATTTATAGTAACCACAAAGGCAAATTGATTTGCTGGGCTTATGAACAGGGACAATGGGCATGACTCATTCTGCATACGCTCAGTGTATTGGGCCCAGTCTTCCCCATTGGTATCATTATTATATCCAAGCTTTCAAGGTGGCCTAGTTCAGTTTCCATATCTCCAGCGTGGAATATGGGACTTGTCTAGCTCTGGAGTGCCGAGGTGGACTGTCAATGTAGACCTTGGCCTTGGTTCCTTCTATTTTCCCCAGGTCCTCTTGAAAAACTCCAGGGTATCTACTAATAACTTTGTACAGACCCCCATTTCTAGTCTAAAGATCTCCAACCAGTTCAGTCAAATCTGCAGGAGCTAATCACTTCCTATAAGGCTTGGTCCATGCCACTTTACAACAATGAGTGGGAGATGAGCTGATTGTTGCTTATAAGTTACTGGGGCCATTGTGGTGCCTTTTATTTATAAAACTTTCCCTGTATAAGTGGCCAGTCTTCGTATCTTCCAACCTCGAGTAGTATGCCTGATTGGAAGTGCTTATTTATGTTCTCCAATAACGGAGACTGCAGTTCTCGTGTCCACCTCTATTTTCAAGCGATGGCCATTCATTAGTAATTCCTCCATTATTGGGCAACTTTCATGTTACAATGCGATTTAGTTGTAGTATCCCTGTCTCTGGAAGACAGGATAACTGCATGGTATGCTCAGGTACTGGCTTTGGCTTTCTTCTTAGGCAGCCCATGCTTTGCCTGTTCCTGACACTTTAATGTGGCTGTGTCCTTTGACAGTGCTTGCAATAATCCATAATCTAGCAACTGCATCTTTCTGGAATATGTTTTCTAATACTCTTGAAGTTGTCACTACCTTTCCTTGGCTGTCTGGTGATAACATTAGAGTTCCTATATTGAAAGAGGTCCTTTAACATCTGATTTACACAAACACTCTCCATTGAGGACTGATCACGAGGTCCCTCCCCCTAATTGGAGAACGTTGCTACCTGATGCCCCTTGTTTTTCCGGAGCCCCATTTCTGCATTCTCAAGCTATTTCAACGTCTTTGTTTAAGGCCAAATTTGGTTACACCATCAGCTTGTTTTGGATGCTTAGGTCATTTATGCCACATACCAATCTGACCCGCAACATTTCATTAAGAGTTAGTCCAAATTCACAGTCTTCAGTTAATTTCCACTACCTAGCCAAGTCAGTGACAGATTCCTCTGTGGCCTTCGTGGCCATCATAACTGCAGGGGAATTAAGGTTTATGGAAAGAAGGCAGGAAAGTGAGTGTTAGATCAGCCATGATCTTATTGAATGGTGGAGCAGGCTTAAATGGTTGAATGGCCTACTGCTATTCCTATTTCTTGTGACCTTATGGTCACTACAAAGGTGGCGGAAGTGAAGATGGTCATTGGTTTCAAAAGAAAATTGGTTAGACACTTGAGGGAAATGAACTTGCGGGCTCGAGCAGAATAGGAATAGAGCAGAAGAATGGGGTTGACTAGATTGCTCTAGCAGACATGGAGCTAATGGGCTGAATGGCCTCTCTCAGTACTTTATATACTCTGACTCCAGGATACACACACCTTCCTAAAGATAACAGCAGGCATGTATGGATTGGGTTGTGGTTACGTTATGTGTTGTTTATGGTTTAACTAACCCTCAACTTCCTCCTGCCCATCCTGTATTGAGTTAATATCAAGTTCTTATGAACAAGACTCAATTATATGAGCTTGTCCCTGATGAAAAGGAATCTACGATGTCTACTGCTATGCTTAAGGCCTTTTGCAATCAGTAGACACCACTAGGAACAGAGGGCTTAATGGACACTTGTAATAACATAATGATTTAATTGCACAAGGTTTCTTAGTTTTTGTTGAAATGAGACCTTGATGCTTTATTTTGAGCATCTCTCAGTTTAATGGGACTATATGCTAGATTACATTAATGTTGCTGTTCAAAATAGATAGTTGTGCTGCTGACCTGTCAGATGATACTTGGATAGCCCAGTGCCAGACCTATTGATCCAATTAAAATAAGCCCAAATTGCTTCAGCTCTTCTCTGCAGATCAATATCATCACTCTTAGTTACAATTAAATCCTCCTTAACAGAAAGAGCTACATATCTTCCTCTTTGTCCTATATATTCAATATCCCTTGTAATACTTTAACTGAAATTGCCTGATTTGTCTTTGCTGCATTTGACTACAACTAACGTTTTATTTCTAATACTTGCAGAATTGTCACAAAAGCATCTTAAGGGATTGCCTTGGGAACTTCCTCATTTTTGCAGTTACCCCTGTGGTTTAATTCAATTGAGATCTGGCTTTTTGTCCTGAGGGATCCACACTGAGTTAACTTGAACAGATTCAGTCCCAATTAGCTTAAAGCTCTTTGACTGCTTCCTCACCATCCTCACCAATTGAAATGTAGCCCATGTTCCCTTAAAAGCTTATCTTCACTTGAAAATGTTTTCCAGTTGTCCACAAAATGACAGATTCTCCAATTGGTCATTTAGGCCACGTATCTTCCTGTCCCTGTCTGATGAACCTGTAATTATAGGTAAAAGGTCATCAACCGGTCAAGACCGGTTAGTCTTACTTCGGTGGTTGGTAAATTGATGGAAAAGGTCCTTAGAGATGGGATTTACGACCATTTAGAAAGATGCGGATTAATCTGGGATAGTCAGCACGGATTCGTGAAGGGCAAGTCGTGCCTCACAAATTTGATAGAATTTTTTGAGGAGGTAACAAAGTGTGTTGATGAAGGTAGGGCAGTTGATGTCATATACATGGATTTTAGTAAGGCGTTTGATAAGGTCCCCCATGGTCGGCTTATGATGAAAGTGAGGAGGTGTGGGATAGAGGGAAAGTTGGCCGATTGGATAGGTAACTGGCTGTCTGATCGAAGACAGAGGGTGGTGGTCGATGGAAAATTTTCGGATTGGAGGCAGGTTGCTAGCGGAGTGCCACAGGGATCAGTGCTTGGTCCTCTGCTCTTTGTGATTTTTATTAATGACTTAGAGGAGGGGGCTGAAGGGTGGATCAGTAAATTTGCTGATGACACCAAGATTGGTGGAGTAGTGGATGAGGTGGAGGGCTGTTGTAGGCTGCAAAGAGACATAGATAGGATGCAAAGCTGGGCTGAAAAATGGCAAATGGAGTTTAACCCTGATAAATGTGAGGTGATTCATTTTGGTAGGACTAATTTAAATGTGGATTACAGGGTCAAAGGTAGGGTTCTGAAGACTGTGGAGGAACAGAGATCTTGGGGTTCATATCCACAGATCTCTAAAGGTTGCCACTCAAGTGGATAGAGCTGTGAAGGCGGCCTATAGTGTGTTAGCTTTTATTAACAGGGGGTTGGAGTTTAAGAGCCATGGGGTTATGCTGCAACTGTACAGGACCTTGGTAAGACCACATTTGGAATATTGTGTGCAGTTCTGGTCACCTCACTATAAGAAGGATGTGGAAGCGCTGGAAAGAGTGCAGAGGAGATTTACCAGGATGCTGCCTGGTTTGGAGGGTAGGTCTTATGAGGAAAGGTTGAGGGAGCTAGGGCTGTTCTCTCTGGAGCGGAGGAGGCTGAGGGGAGACTTAATAGAGGTTTATAAAATGATGAAGGGAATAGATAGAGTGAACGTTCAAAGACTATTTCCTCGGGTGGATGGAGCTATTACAAGGGGGCATAACTATAGGGTTCGTGGTGGGAGATACAGGAAGGATATCAGAGGTAGGTTCTTTACGCAGAGAGTGGTTGGGGTGTGGAATGGACTGCCTGCAGTGATAGTGGAGTCAGACACTTTAGGAACATTTAAGCGGTTATTGGATAGGCACATGGAGCACACCAGGATGATAGTGAGTGGGATAGCTTGATCTTGGTTTCAGATAAAGCTCGGCACAACATCGTGGGCCGAAGGGCCTGTTCTGTGCTGTACTGTTCTATGTTCTAACCTTGCTTCTATAGTCAATCAAGCAGTGATATTTTCTTGCAAAAGAACAAATTATAATATTATTACTACCAATACGTATGATCATGATTGTGTTCTCACCCCTCTATTAATTTGTGAAACCGCATGAGGTACAGAACAAGGCCTGTTTGTGGAGATTTTATCTTTATAGTTTGATGCCAACTTTTTCTGTGGCTCCATTTAATCTTATTGGTTATTAAATCCATAAAAATAGAGCAAAGTGAATAATTTGCATATGTGAAAGAAGGTCTCTTAATTAACTTTTAGCTAGTGCCTAGAAAGATAAACCTGACTCTCAAAATATTGTGTGCAAAAGTACTAAGGCCTTGGAGTAATTTTATGCAACCAACGCATGAGTCAGCTCAAAATGAAAATTGAATCAACACTAAACCTTAATTTGTGTGTAAATCTAATGCAATGTATCATTTCTACTTGTATATTTAATAACCTGGAACACAATGGAGCATGAACCATGCAATTTTTTAAAATCGCAAAATATCTGCAATGAAAACAATGTACACTCCTAGGGTATTACTGGATTAATAGTCCAGAGGCTTCGGATAATAATTCTGAGAACATGAGTGAAAATTCCATAATTATGTTGAAAATTTAATTTGTTTTTTTAAAAAATCTGTAAATTGGCCAGGGAACTATTAGATTGTCATAAAACCCCAATTGGCTCACTAATGTTCTTTTCAAACTGCTATCCTTCCCTGGCCTTGCCTATACGTGATTCAAATCTCACACCAATGTAATTGACTATATATTGCTCTATGAAATAGCCCATAGCAACCTTGTAAAGGGAACCAGCATAGGCAATAATTACCTGTCTTGTCAATGTTGTCCGCATCCTGAGACTGAATTTTTAAAAAATCTCCTGACCTACAAAGCTATGGGCCTGGAGGAGGAAAGTAGGATTATGCCAGGTTGTTCTTTTTTTACCATGGAAACATGATGGGCCAATGACCACCACCCCCCTCCCCCCATCCCTTTTCTGTCCATCATTACCATCACTCTCTGATTACATTTATGACAATTTGCATGACCGTCTTGAAAGTGACCAGACAATGTGAAAAACTCTGTATGCCAGATTAATTTGTTGTTTTCTTATTGTTTCTGAGTTTGCACAGTGCTTCTCAAACAATTGCTCAGTAGTACAGAACTCGAATGCTGAAAAGAAATATTTTGTCGAAGCTTCTAATCAGACACTCATCAGGACAAATGCAAGAATGCTAAATTTCAAATGGTCACCATTTGTACGATAGGAGAAAGGGGAGTATTAATTGATTGTCAAATCCTGATTGACTGAGGCATTGCTATGGAGAAAGAAGAACAGAATTATAGGCGCCTCTTGTAATTTAGAAAAAGGTAGAAAGCTTGAAAGTATAGAAATAGCAAGATACCTGGCCTAAAAGTCCAATTGAAGAACCTGCGAACTCATTTTTGTGGACAAAAAATTGTATCAATTGTATAATATAAATTTGTTTGCAGAAAGCAGTTCCCTGTGTTGAATGAATGTTGCCCTGAACAAGTGTAAATGTACCATGTTATGAGCTCAACTGATTATCTTAAATTGGTTGCTAGTGTGACTATTAGCGCACTAGTGCCAGTGTGATGCCAATTATGTTGGCTGAACATCCCAACAATTAGCTGGTTAAATGAAACAACATGTTCCTCCGGCAGAGTACAGACTGTACTCAACCAGACTGTGTTTGCCAAACCCAAAACAAAATTTCTAGTGTTTAAAATAATCAGTCAAGCTCATACCATAACTCATTTAAGCTTGTTAGAAGTGACGTACATTCATACACAGGGACCCATTTGCTGCAAACAAAAGGAATATGTTCAAGCTGTTTTGAATTACCTGGAAGCATGGGGAGCCTATAGTTAGTTCCCTGTTGCTTTCTCTATGGCAATACTTCAGCCAGTCAGAGTCAACTTGACAACTAGTTAGCATTTTTAGTCCAAAAGTATAAATTGTTGTGGTTGTTTGAAATTTGCCATTCCTGTGTTTCTCTAGATGAGTGCAAGATGAAAATCTTTGACAGCGTGTTTCCATTTTCAACATTATACAGTGCTTTCTATTAAATATAGAATAGGATATAAAGAGTGATGAAGTTGAAGTATAATGTCTTTATTTGGAGACAAATATTTTTAAAAGAGTAGGCACCAATCCCAATACGATATCAAAAGGTCTGTCCATTTATTGACAATAAAGTGATCTTGATCTTTGCAGGGTAACTTGATCTGTGAATTTCAAAAGACTAAAACAACCCATCTAAAGAAACTAGTAAAGGATGGAGTGATTGACTTCAAACCATGAGTGATTGGGCAACTCCAGTCAGCCCTGTCATTAAACCAGATGATTCTAAAAGAATTTGCAGTGATGATAAATCCAGTGCTGTGTGTCAACCAGTACGCCTTACCATTAATTGAGGACCTATTCACTGGACTGTCTGGGGGTCAGCGGATCAGTGAGATAGACTTGTCCCGAGCACATCTCCAAATGAAGGTGGCAATTGAGTTGCAACCACTGCTAACGATTGTTATTCACTAAAGATTCTTCTGGTATAAACACTTACCCTTCGGAATTACATTGGCACTGGCCTTATTCCAAAAGTCCATGGATAAAACCCTAAGTGGCCTTAACAGTGTCCATTGTGATCTGGATGACATTCTAATAGATTACCCCAGTCCAACGCTGGCATCTCCACATCATGACATTCTAATCACAGGCAAAAATGAACAGGAACATTGACAAAACTTAGAAAAAATACTGGAGCATCTAGAGAAGCACAATCTTCTTGTAAAGAATGAAAAATGTGCATTTTCCAAACTGTCAATCAGTTCTCAAACTCACATGATAGATAAAGCTGGTCTTCATAAAGAACCAAAGAAAATGACAGGGATCCTCGAGGTGCCAAGACCACAGAATGTGTCACAGTTATGATCATTTTTAGGACTTATAAATTATTATTTGGGGAGGCGATGGCTTAGTGGTATTATCGCTAGATTATTAATCCATAAACTCAGCTAATGTTCTGGGGACCCAGGTTCGAATCCTGCCATGGCAGATGGTGGAATTTGAATTCAAAGAATAAAGAACAAAGAAAATTACAGCACAGGAACAGGCCCTTCGGCCCTCCAAGCTTGCACCCACCATGCTGTCTGACTGAACTAAAACCCCCTACCCTTCCGGGGACCATATCCCTCTATTCCCATCCTATTTATGTATTTGTCAAGACGCCCCTTAAAAGTCACTACTGTATCCGCTTCCACTACCTCCCCTGGCAACGAGTTCCAGGCACCCACTATTCTCTGTGTAAAAAATTTGCCTCGTACATCTCCTTTAAACCTTGCCCCTCGCACCTTAAACCTATGCCCCCTATGCACCCTGGGAAAAAGCTTCTGACTATCCACTCTGTCCATGCCTCTCATAACCTTGTAGACTTCTATCAGGTCGCCCCTCAACCTCCGTCGCTCCAGTGAGAACAAACCAAGTTTCTCCAACCTCTCCTCATAGCTAATGCCCTCCATACCAGGCAACATCCTGGTAAATCTTTTCTGTACCCTCTCCAAAGCCTCCACATCCTTCTGGTAATGTAGCGACCAGAATTGAACACTATATTCCAAGTGCGGCTTAACTAAGCTGCAACATGACTTGCCAATTTTTAAACTCAATGCCCCGGCCGATGAAGGCAAGCATGCCGTATGCCTTCTTGTCTACCTTCTCCACCTGCATTGCTACTTTCAGTGACCTGTGTACCTGTACACCCAGATCCCTTTGTCTATCAATACTCTTAAGGGTCCTGCCATTTACTGTATATTTCCTATCTGTATTAGACTTTCCAAAATACATTACCTCACATTTGTCCGGATTAAACTCCATCTGCCATCTTTCTACCCAAGTCTCCAACTGGTCTATATCCTGCTGTATCCTTTGATGGTCCTCATCGCTATCTGCAAATCCACCAACCTTTGTGTCGTCCGCAAACTTACTAATCAAACCGGTTACATTTTTACATTTTCCTCCAATATATATATATATATATATATATATAAATATATATATATATAAAACAACAAAGGTCCTAGCACTGATCCCTGAGGAACGCCACTTGTCACAGCCCTCCATTCAGAAACGCACCCTTCCACTGCTACCCTCTGTCTTCTTTGACTGAGCCAGTTTTGTATCCACCTTAACAGCTCACCTCGGATCCCATGCGACTTCACCTTCTGCGCCAGTCTGCCATGAGGGACCTTGTCAAAGGCCTTACTGAAGTTCACGTAGACAACATCCCACTACCCTACCCTCATCAATCATCTTCGTCACTTCCTCGAAAAACTCGATCAAGTTAGTGAGACACGACCTCCCCTTCACAAAACTATCTTGCCTCTCACTAATACGTCCACTTATTTCCAAGTGGGAATAAATCCTGTCTCGAAGAATCCTCTCCAATAATTTCCCTACCACTGATGTAAGGCTCACCGGCCTGTAATTACCTGGATTATTTTTGCTATCCTTCTTAAACAAGGGTAGCAATAAAAAAGATATCTGGAATCAATAAAAAAAATCAATGATATCAATAAAAATAAAATCTGGAATTAAGAATCTACTGATGACCATGAAACCATTGTCGATTGTCTGAAAAGCCGATCTGGTGCACTAATGTCTGGAGTCACATGTAGGCCCAGCCTGGCCTACATGTGACTCTAGTGCCACAGCAATGTGTTTGACTCTCAACTGCCCTCAGGCAACTAGGGATGAGCAATAAATGCTGGCCAGCCAGTGATGCCCATGTCCCATGAATGAATAATGAATAATTACGGAAAATTCATTCCAAAGCTTGCAACACCACTGAAACTATTTCATATCTTGTTGTGTGCTAACCAACAATGGAACTGGACAACAAAGAGTGCAAATGCATACAAAGGAGTTAAAGAAGTCTGAAGTGTTGGTCCATTTTAACTCAAAGTTGAAAACTCAACTAATGCAAAGCATCGCCCTATGGAGTGGTTGCCGTTGTCTCGCATGTGATGCCAACAGGGGAAGAACGACCAATGGCATTCACATCTTGAACTTTATCAGGTGCTGAACAGAATTATGCTCAACTTGAATAAGAAGATGAGCATATTTTTTGGAATCAACCAATTTCACCAGTAACTGTATGGGAGACACTTCTATTTGTTGATTGACCACAGGCTGTTGACAACAAGTTTTGGTCCATACAAGGAATTCCATCATCAGATGCACGTTATCTACAAAGATGGTCTTTCATACTATCAGCACAAAATTATAGTATCAAATATAGGAGATCAGAGCAACATGCCAATGGTAATGCCTTATCGAGTTGCCAATTCAGGATAAAACTGAATCACAGGATAGCTACATCAACATATTATACAGTTCCCTGGTAGAGGGTGTACAAATGACATTGTCTCAGGTGCAAAGAGACACAAAGAATGATCCGGTGATGGGGAAAGTTATGGACATGGTCTTAAGAGGAACATCATTGGACAAACCAAGGAAGAATCCTACATTCAGACCTTATATCATAAGGGAACTTGAATTAACAGCCCAAAATGGTGTACTGCTGTGGAGAAATGGAGTGATCATTCCTTTATGTTTGTGAAGCCAAAAATCCTGGTACATCATAGAAATCATAGAAACCCTACAGTACAGAAAGAGGCCATTCGGCCCATCGAGTCTGCACCGACCACAATCCCACCCAGGCCCTACCCCCATATCCATCCACTAATCCCTCTAACCTACGCATCTCAGGAAACTAAGGGCAATTTTAGCATAGCCAATCAACCTAACCCGCACATCAATTGTGCAAAGGTCTTCCAAGGGTAGTAAGAATGAAAGAGCTTGCAAGAAGCTATTTCTAGTGGCCAGGACTTGACTCACAAATAGAAGAAAAAGTGGGGCAATGCCAGAGCTGTGCTAGAATACAAAATATTCATCTTCTACAACCACTTCATCTGTGAAAGTGGCCAAAACAACCATGGCAGAGAATACACTAAGGTTTTGTGGGACCAATCGAAGGATATATGTTTCTTGCCCTAGTTGACACACATTCAAAATGACCTGAAGTCATGATGATGAAATCTACCATGACAGAAATAACCATAGAGAATTTGGACGAGTTATTCACAAGATTTTGAAAGCCTGAACAACTAGTCAGTGATAACAGAACACAAGGAATTTGTGGATTACCTTAAGAGCAATGATACACAGCACATTAGAATTGCACCATATCATCTGTCCACTAATGATTGACAGAGACACCCATACAACCACTGAAGCATGCCATTAAAGTGTCAAAAGACAAAGGTTCGTTATCTGGGACAGTAAACAACTTTCTCATGTCCTAGTGGAACACTACTCATGTGACAACACAAAATTTGCAAGGGGAAGGAAATGGAGAACTAAATTTGATTTACTCATGCCACCTGATACTCCTACAATAATAGAGCGACAATAACAAGCACAAGTTACTCAGCATAAACAAACATTGAAACAGAGGAGTTTTAATTAAGGAGAAAGAGTTTTCGCAGGAAATATTCTACAAGTGAGAAGTGGGCATCTGCTACCTTCTAGTCCGATTTCTGATACCATACAATTTGATGATGAGAGAATTTGGAGGGGGCACACAAACCAAATCCTCAATTCAAAGAGTGAATTAGTGGAATCTGTATCAGAAAGGCTTACATCAGACACCCAAGATTGTGAAACTACTAAACCAAAGGTTACTTTAGAACCGAGTTCAAATTCTACTCCAGTAGACAACCTACATCAGTCGAAGCTGACAAGGAAGCAACTTCACAAGATGTTGAGCCTGTGTATGGTTTGCTTCATTTATGCAAAAGACTTAATTTTAAGATAGTTCTGCCTATGTAACTAACTACGCGAAGCTTTAAAGCTAACTTGGACACATTTTAAAACTTAACTGGGATGCCGGGATTAGCTTAGAAATTGACTGCATTCTTTGAAAGTACAATGTTAGCAGAAATGGCTTTCTCATAAGCCAAAACAAAAGCTTTCATGGTCACAGCTGCAAATTATTTATGAAAGTTAGAGACACTGCTTGTACCCAGTAATTTCATAACACACACAATCGAAAATTTATAATGCTCTATACAGCTATATGTGGGCAGTGTAAGGTTTGGATCAAGTCTGTGTCAGAACTGGCTGTGCTGGTTTCTCTCTCTCTCTCACACGCACATGTTCTCTCTCTCTCTCTCCAGTAAATCAGTTTTTTCACTCTCTGTAATGTGTTAATTTTAAAATTCTGCTCAATAAAAGAAATTCAACGTGCAAGTGCTGTCTACGTGTATTCTGAGGAATGGATGGACCCGACACGAGGTGAAGTACCTGATATGAGTGAAGAACAGACTGCCGAGGATATTGAAGATAAGACTCCAGAATGTCGTACCATACCAAAATGAAATCGATGTCTGCCAAAAAGATTCTCGTATCGTCTGTATATATGTAACTTGATTATTTAACCTCTGTTCATAGTGGGTGAGTGTTAATGTTTAATGTTTAAAGTTTGTTGTCATACAATTGAAGTAAAGAGGGAGGGATGTTATGTATTGTTTGATTCGTTGTGTGATATGTAGTGACGTCATCAGAGACATTCATGGTTTTTCCCTCTCTTCCATCCAGGACTTAAGTAAGCAACAACCATTTAATAATGTTCGACTAACTGATTAAGTCTTAAAGCGCATCAAGGTAGTTAAATGCCTGGGAGGCTAGGAAGAAAATTGCGGGTCCCCGAGCAGAGATATTTGAATCATCGATAGTCACAGGTGAGGTGCCTGAAGATTGGAGGGTGGCAAATGTTGTGTCTTTATTTAAAAAGGGCTGCAGGGAAAAGCCTGGGACTACAGGCCAGTGAGCCTCACATCTGTGGTGGGTAAGTTGTTGGAAGGTATTTTAAAAGACAGGATCTACAGGCATTTAGAGACGCAAGAACTGATTGGGACGGTCAGCATGGCTTTGTGAGTGGAAAATCATGTCTCACAAATTTGATTTATTTGAAGGGGTAACCAATAAGGTAGATGAGGGCAGTGCAGTTGATGTTGTCTATATGGACTTTAGCAAAGCTTTTGACAAGGTACCGCATGGTAGGTTGTTGCATAAGGTTAAATCTCACAGGATCCATGGTGAGGTAGCTAATGGATACAAAATTGGCTTGATGACAGAAGCCAGAGCGTGGTTGTAGAGGGTTGTTTTTCTAACTGGAGGCCTGTGACCAGCAGTGTGCCTCAGGGATCAGTGCTGGGTCCACTGTTATTTGTCATTTATATTAATGATTTGGATGGGAATATAGGAGGCATGGTTAATAAGTTTGCAGATGACACCAAGATTGGTGGCATAGTGGACAGTGAAGAAGATTATCTCAGATTGCAACGGGATCTTGATCAATTGGGCCAGTGGGCTGACAAATGGCAGATGGAGTTTAATTTAGATAAATGCGGGGTGCTGCATTTTGGTAGATTGAACCAGGGCAGGACTTACTCAGTTAATGGTAGGGTGTTGGGGAGAGTTACAGAACAAAGAGATCTAGGGATACATGTTCATAGCTCCTTGAAAGTGGAATCACAGATGGACAGAGTGGTGAAGAAGGCATTTAGCATGCTTGGTTTCATTGGTCAGAACATTGAATACAGGAGTTGGGACGTCTTGTTGAAGTTGTACAAGTCATTGGTAAGGCCACACTTGGAATACTGTGTACATTCTGGTCACCCTATTATAGAAAGGATACTATTAAACTAGAAAGAGTGCAGAAAAGATTTACTAGGATGCTACTGGGACTTGATTGTTTGAGTTATAAGGAGAAGCTGGATAGACTGGGACTTTTTTTCTCTGGAGCGTAGGAGGCTGAGGGGTGATCGTATAGAGATCTATAAAATAATGAGGGGCATAGATCAGCTAGATAGTCAACATCTTTTCCCAAAGGTAGGGGAGTCTAAAACTAGAGGGCATAGGTTTAAGGTGCGAGGGGAGAGATACAAAAGTGTCTAGAGGGGCAATTTTTTCACACAGAGGGTGGTGAGTGTCTGGAACAAGTTGCCAGAGGTAGTAGTAGAGGTGGATATAATTTTGTCTTTTAAAAAGCATTTAGATAATTACATGGGTAAGATGGGTATAGAGGGATATGGGCCAAATGTGGGCAATTGGGACCAGCTTTGGGGTTTAAACAAAAGGGCGGCATGGACAAGTTGGGCCGAAGGGCCTTTTCCATGCTGTAAACCTCTATGACTCTATAAGTATCCCACTGTGTGGCAACCTTTTCATCCTTTTACCTTGCTGTACAAGTGAGCTGAGCACATTAATATATAACAATAACATTTCCAAATTTGCTGATGACACAAAACCAGGTGGAATTTGAGTTGAAGAGGATGCAAGGAGGCTTCAAGGTGATTCAGACAAGTTGAGTGAATGGACAAATGCATGACAGATGTAGTACAATATGGCTAAATGTGAAGTTATACACTTCAGTGTGGAAAAACAGAAAGGAAGAGTATTATTTAAATGGTGATATATTGGGAAGTGTGGATGTACAAAAGGATTTGGGTGTCTTTGTACACCAGTCAGTGAAAGTGGAGAGGCAGGTGCATGGTATGTTGGCCTTCATTACAAGAGGATTTGAGTTCAGAAGTAGAGATGTCTAACTGCAGTTATACAGGGCCTTGATGATACCATACCTGGAGTATTGCAGGCAGTTTCGTCTCCCTACCTAAGAAAGGATATACTTGCCATAGAGGGAGTGCAGCGGAGGTTCGCTAGGCTGATGCTGGGGTTGGCGGAACTGTTGGATGAGGAGAGATTGGCTTGATTGGGACTGTATTCACTAGAGGTTGGAAGAATGAGAGGAGATCTGATTGAAATGTATCAAATTCTAACAGGGCTGGACAGACTAAATGTAGGGAGGAGGTTTTCCCTTGTTGGGAAATCTAGAACGAGGTGACAGTCTCAGAATATGGGGTAAACCATTTAGGACTAAGATGAGGCATAATTTCTTCACTCAAAGGAAAGGGAACCTGTGGAATTCTCTCACAGAAGTCACTGGGTGTATTCAACAAAGAGAGAGATTGTTTTTTAGATTTTATGGCATCAAGGGCTATGGGGAGAAAGTGGGAATATGGTGTTTAGATTGAGGATCAGCCATGATCAAATTGAATGCCGGAAGTAAGTTATATAAACTGCAAGGAATTAAGCAAAAATAAAAGCCATCAGCGCAAGTGGAGAAATAGATGAGACAAATAAAGAATTAACCAAATGAATAGCAAGTAGAAAAAACTAATGGCATAGAGGAAGAAAATCAAATTGGCCAGTTAGAAACAAAAACAGGAATTAAGTATTGACTTGGGCGAAGAAATATGTTTGAAAAGGAATCACATCGCTTCAAACAAGTAATGTTCAGATAGTGGAAAATAACCGAGAGAAATTAAAAGCAATTAGATCACAGAAAAAGAGAGATTTAATAGCACTAACAAAAGCTTGTGTTATGGACAGGAGGGGGATTAATTTAAACAGCCCTGATTTCTCCTTTCTATCTGCCCGTAAACAGGTCTTTATGATTTTTGATTTCTCCCTTTATAATGGTGGCGTATTTTCCCCAACCCTTCAGTTTGGAGTGACCCAATTGTCAATTAATAACTCCACAGCAAACTCAAGGTGAGTTAAAATAAGAGGTTGGTTTATTTTACACACACACAAAAGGCAGGAAGGGGTTTCACAACATCTGCTGCTTTTGCATTCGTACAATAAAAGAGGGATAATGAAAAGAAAGGGGTAGAGAGAAAAGACCATAATAAAATAAGAGTTACGGGCTGGGATTCTCCCAAAAAAATTCTTAGTTCCCAATGTGCGGGAAAATGGGAGTAAATCCCACTGGGTTTTTCAGCATGATTTCCAGAATGAATCTCCAACAATCTGTATCACAAAGTGCCCTAGTGTGGTTCACTCTGGAACGTTGGAGGCAGGACCTATTCCCACCTGAGAGGCCGGCAGCATAGTGCTGAGCGGGCAACTGTGCATGCGCTGATCTGTCGGAGCGGAGATTGGCATATGCGCAGTAGCCCCCCATTTTCAGCCTCCAGATTGCTAGCCAGCCCGATCGCTGGCCAACTTACTCCCCCCACCCCATGATTGCTGACCTCCACAGGCCAGCCCCTGTGTCTCCACCTTCCAGACATTCCCGATTTCCCCGCCCCCCCCACCAATCCTGATAATCAGCCCCGATCGCCCTCACTCCCTCTTTCCTCCACTGATCCCGATTGGAGAGTGGCAATGGGTCCCACCGATTGCTCCCCAATAGACCCCACCTCCTTGGTGCATCCCAGTGGGTAGTGCCAGGGTGCCAGCTTGGCACTGCCTAAAGAGCACGCCTCCCCCGCCCCTCCCCGTATTCCCAACCTCCCAGGAGGGTGCTTGAGGGGGGAGGCTTCAATGATCTGTCTTCCCTCCAGTGGAGTCAGACCACCTGTTCCGTGTTAGTGCGGAGCAGTGGTAAACCCCCCCGCTGGAGAGAGTGCTCCGGGCCTGCTAATCATATGGAAATATTAATTATCATGACATTTCCATATGATAAACAGCTCCACGCCGATTTCTAGCAAGGAGCTGATTATGTCAGTAATCATTGCCTTGGAGATACATGGAGGCCATGATGTCCAGCGGGAAGCCCGTGAAACGGACACCACTGATGTCTCCCAGCCTACCGCGCTGTTCGAGTAGAATGGGAGAATCACCCCCTGGTTTCAAATGAGTCCAGAGGCCAGAATCAGAAGCCCAATTGTGTATTCTATTAGAGGTTAGCAGGCTGAAACTCTTGCAGGATGATCTGTCTTCCCAAAAGTGATGACCTTCCCAATAGAAGAAGCCACATGGAGTTGAATGAGGCTAAAAGGCACCGGTATAGGAGTTCCGATGTTCCATAGTACCTAGTGAAGGTGAGAGTCAGGCAATTTACCTGGACAGATCTCTTCCTGCTGCTACCTGTTGGGTGGTAAAATGGTAGCGTTCTAGCAGGGGAGGTCATGTAACATATCTCACACTTCCTCTCCTGGGTTTTGGACAAAGGATGTATTGCCCAGATCTGGAATCTTGAGAGGTTGAATAGAGAAGTCAGGGTCCCTTTTGTCCTTGCAGACATACTGGGCAGGAGCTTGTTCATCCTGTCACCGCTGCTAGCGAGAATGGAGAATTTGCTGCTCAGCCAAAACACCATTCAGTAGTGACACTGGAGAATCCCAGTTCATAGAATCACAGAAACCCTACAGTACAGAAAGAGGCCATTCGGCCCATCGAGTCTGCACCGATCACAATCCCACCCAGGCCCTACCCCCATATCCCTATATATTTACCTACTAATCACTCTAACCTACACACCTCAGGACACTAAGGGCTTTCCATTTGCAAAGTTACCTGTAAAGCAGCCTCTCTCAATTCAACAGTGGAAACCATTGCAGCTGCAGTGACAACTCTACAACCTTCAGAACTTCACTTCTGATAACACAACACTTCAACTTTAAAACATATCAGGCCTGTACTGAATATAGACTAATTTTGATTCACATGTAACGTTTCATCTTCATGTTTGCATGTATATGTGCATGTAGCGCAGTGGGCCAGGAGATATCAGTGGTGACCGTTTCGCGGGCTTCCTGCTGGGCGTCACGGTCTCCATGAGTCACACACACAAAGATTAGAAATCTTTGCTAGGGAATGTGTTAGCAGCTTTATCTTTTCTTCGGTAACTTCCAGAGCACTTGAGTGAAATAAGAAAAGATCACCACCAACCTGTCTTGGTTCCCCCATGCCGACACTATAGTTAAGAAAGTCCACCAACGTTTCTTCTTTCTCAGTAGACTAAGGAAATTTAGCAAGTCAGCTACGACTCTCACCAACTTTTACAGATGCACCATAGAAAGCATTCTTTCTGGTTGTATCACAGCTTGGTATGGCTCCTGCTCTGCCCAAGACTGCAAGAAACTATAAAGGGTTGTGAATGTAACCCAATCCATCATGCAAACCAGCCTCCCTTCCATTGACTCTGTCTACACTTGCCGCTGCCTCAACAAAACAGCCAGCATAATTAAGGATCCCATGCACCCCAGACATTCTCTCTTCCACCTTCTTCCGTCGGGGAAAAGATACAAAAGTCTGAGGTCACGTACCAACCGACACAAGAACAGCTTCTTCCCTGCTGCCATCAGACTTTTGAACGGACCTACCTTGCATTAAGTTGATCTTTCTCTATACCCTAGCTATAACTGTAACATTACATTCTGCACTCTCTCATTTCCTTCTCTACGAATGGTATGCTTTGGCTGAATAGCGCGCAAAAAACAATACTTTTCACTATATGCTAATACATGTGACAATAATAAATCAAATTAAATCAAACCTTTTCTCTTTAAATAAAAGGGCTTTTTGCTGAGTTATATTTAAATTGAGTTACTTATACCAAGGGTATAATAGACACACATACAAATACATTGTTCATAGGTGACTTTGGGGAAACATCTTTTAAAACATCCATGACATTATATTCCTCGGTATGTCTCCTCTTTGCTGTTCTAATTATTTTGACTTCCCTCCTAAACTTTTCATGTTCTGTTTTGTAAGCCTCTCACTTGCTGGACAGAAGTAGAAAATATATTTGGATCATAATATCTCGAACTGGGACAGAATTGGTTTGAGAGGAAGAGGAATGGAAGTTTTGGTGAAAGAAAATATATGTTGTAAAGGGAAGTAGCATACAGAAAAGCAGAGATTTAGATAACAATAAAACAAGTTACATTTATAAAACACCTTACAACGTTGTAAGATGTCCAAAACCACATCACAGGAGCATTATCAAGCAAAAATTGACACTGAGCAACATAAGGAGATATTAGAGATTACTAAAAGCTAGGTCAAAGGAGTAGAATTTAAGGAGCATTTTAAAAGGTGGGGAAAGGCAGAGCCAATGGACAACATCTTCCGTCCTTGTTCGCGGCTGGGATTTTCTGGTGCCGCTCAGAATGAATGGAGTTTTGGCTGGAATGCCAAATTTTCCATTCCCGCTTACCATGGGTCCCGCCACAGAAGAGACCGGAGAATGTGTAACAATCAAAGATATTAAAAAAGGATTCTTACATTAGTGAGGCTGTCATACAGATCTCCCAAGCTGTCAAAGATAATGGCAGAGGAAATATGTGGGCAGATCAATAAAGATGAGGCATAACAAAATCATTGTTCTAGAAAATTTTCATTGCACAATTAATAGGCCCGGATCTTCTGAGCAGCAGCAATGATTGGCAGATTGCCACTGCGCTCGTATGTTTCCCTGCCTGGATGCTGCTGTGATTTCTACCAGGGACTTCTGAGCTCAGCTTTCACAGAAATGTGCAGCAGCCCTTAGGGAACTGTTAGAGTGGAGTAGAACCAGATGAAGATAGGACACACCACTTTTTACAGGACTAGTTGCCGTATGGTAAGTTTAAAGGTCCAGTTTGAATGTTAATGAATGGGTGGATAGACAAATGGATGAGCGTGAGTGAATGGGTAGGTGGGTGAGGTAGTTAGATAGGTAAGTTGGGTGACGTGGATAATTTGGTAGGCTGGTGTGGGCAAGTGGGCAGGGAATAGAGGGTAGATGGGTAAAGTGAGAGCTTGGGTCCAGAGGATAGTCAGGTGACTGGCAGGATACTCAGGTCGGTACAGGGCAGTTGGGTCAGGTAAGGAGGGTAGTCGAGTGGTCAGGAGGGTAGACAGCTTGGGAGGGAAAAGGTTAGTCGAGTTGGGGAAGTATTTGGGTTGGAGGGTAGTCAGGTTAGCTCTGGGTTATTCAAGGGGTGGTAGTCAGGTTGGAAGGCAGTCAATGGAGTTTGGGAGGATCAAGTTGGAAAAAAAGTCATTTCAGGAGGATTAGTCAGTTGGTTGGGTCAGGTCAAGGTAGTTTGGGATTGGTGGGTAGTCAGGTCTGGGGGATAGTCAGGTCAGATCGGGAGTGGTAGGTCTTGAGGTCATTGGTCCATTTGTAGAGATAGTCAGTTTGTTGAGGGGTAGCCATGCGATCAGAGGTTGGTTGGGTAGTTGAGAGCATCAGGGATGGTGCTTGTGGTGAGAGTGAGGGGTCAGTTGTGTGTAGTTACCAGGTATTAGACTAGATTTTAATATCACATAATCACAGACTTGTCACAATGCAGAAGGATGCCATTATATCTGCATTGACTTCCCAAATTAACATTATGAGTTAATGACAATCCCCTGTCTTTTCCCTGTACCCTGTTTCTATTCAAACCTCTTGAATGCCTCAGGCAGTGCATTCCAGACCTGAACTATTCGCTGTGTGAAAATGTTTTTTCTCACATCACATTTGCTTCATTTGCAAATCACTTTAAATATGTGCCCTCTCATTCTTGATCCTTTCTGAGTGGGAATAGTTTCTTCCTAACTACTCTATCATGATTTTGAACATCTCAATTAAATCTTCTCTTAGCCTTGAGTCCAAACCTCTCCAATCTATCCCCTTGAACCATTCTTGTAAACCTCTTTTGCAGTCTGTCCAATGTATTCACATCCTTCCTATAGAATGGCATACAGAACTGTACACAATACTCTAGCTAAAGTCTAATTAGTGTCTTGTATAAGTTCAGTAAAACCTCTTTGCTTGAATATTCTATGTCCTGATTAATAAGGCCCCATACTGTATGCTTTATTAACAGCTCTCTGCACCAGTCCTGCCACCTTCAATGATCTGTCACAGACGCACCCAGATCCCTCTACCCTGCACCCCCGTAAGAATTGTACCCTTATTTTATATTTTCCGTCCATGTTCTTCCCACCAAAATGTATTACCTCACATTTTTCTGCACTGAACTTCATCTGTCACCTAAGTACGCACTCCACCAACTTGTCCATGTTCTTTTGAAGTTCTTCACTGTTCTCCTCACAGTTAACAATACTTCCAAGTTTCATATCACCTGCAAACTTTGAAATTGTCCCCTGCACACCAAAATCTAAATCATTAATATATATCAAGAAAAGTAAAAGGTCCCAATTCCTCTGGGGAAGTACAAACCTTCCTCCAGCCCAAAGAATACCCATTGACCATTACTCTCTGCTTCCTATTATTCAGCCAATTTTGTATCCGTGTTGCTACTGTCAGTTTTATTCCATGAGTTATAACTTTTCTCATAAGTCTGCTGTGTGGCACTGTATTAAAAGACTTTTGAAAGTCCATGTACACCACATCAACAATACACCGACCCATTCTGTGACCTCTTTTAAAAAACCCAGCTAATTCAACATAATTTCCCCTTTCGAAATCCATGCTGGCTCTTTCCAATTAACCCACATTTTTCCACATGACTACTAATTCTATACCGAATAATTGTTTCTGGAAACTTATCCACCTCTGAAGTATTGGTCTGTAATTGCTAGGCTTATCCTTAAAACCTTCCTTGAACAAGAGCGTAATGTTTGCAATTCTCTAGTCCTCTGGCACTTCCCCTGAGTTTAGGGAAGTCTGAAAGATAATGTCCAGTGCCCCTGTAATTTCCACTCTCCCTTCAATATCCTTGGATGCATTTCATACAGTTCTAGTGTTTTGTCAATTTTTAGCATCCACAGTCTATTCAACACTTCCTCCTTTTCAATTTTGAACTCATCTCATGACAGAATTTCCTTCTCTGAACCATGTCCTGGGTAGCATCCACCTCCTTGGTGGATACCTCAGCCATGCCCCCTGCCTCCATGAGTAAATTTCCTTTGAGGTCCCTAATTGGCCCAACTCCTCCTTTTACTATTTAGAAGCCTATAGAAGACTTTGGGATTTTCCTTTTAAATTGACTGCCACTCGTTTCTCATAATCCCTCTTTACTTCTCCAATTTACCTCCCCCTGACTCTTCTGTGTTCACAGTAAGAAGTTTAACAACACCAGGTTAAAGTCCAACAGGTTTATTTGGTAGCAAAAGCCACACAAGCTTTCGAAGCTCTAAGCCCCTTCTTCAGGTGAGTGGGAATTCTGTTCACAAACAGAGCTTATAAAGACACAGACTCAATTTACATGAATAATGGTTGGAGTGCGAATACTTACAACTAATCAAGTCTTTAAGAAACAAAACAATGGGAGTGGAGAGAGCATCAAGACAGGCTAAAAAGATGTGTATTGTCTCCAGACAAGACAGCCAGTGAAACTCTGCAGGTCCACGCAACAGTGGGAGTTACAAATAGTGTGACATGAACCCAATATCCCGGTTGAGGCCGTCCTCGTGTGTGCGGAACTTGGCTATCAGTTTCTGCTCAGCGACTCTGCGCTGTCGTGTGTCGCGAAGGCCGCCTTGGAGAACGCTTACCCGAATATCAGAGGCCGAATGCCCGTGAAAGGACGGGCATTCGGCCTCTGATATTCGGGTAAGCGTTCTCCAAGGCGGCCTTCGCGACACACGACAGCGCAGAGTCGCTGAGCAGAAACTGATAGCCAAGTTCCGCACACACGAGGACGGCCTCAACCGGGATATTGGGTTCATGTCACACTATTTGTAACTCCCACAGTTGCGTGGACCTGCAGAGTTTCACTGGCTGTCTTGTCTGGAGACAATACACATCTTTTTAGTCTGTCTTGATGCTCTCTCCACTCCCATTGTTTTGTTTCTTAAAGACTTGATTAGTTGTAAGTATTCGCATTCCAACCATTATTCATGTAAATTGAGTCTGTGTCTTTATAAGCTCTGTTTGTGAACAGAATTCCCACTCACCTGAAGAAGGGGCTTAGAGCTTCGAAAGCTTGTGTGGCTTTTGCTACCAAATAAACCTGTTGGACTTTAACCTGGTGTTGTTAAACTTCTTACTGTGTTTACCCCAGTCCAACGCCGGCATCTCCACATCTTCTGTGTTCCCCTTGGCTCTCAATCATCTTTTCTACCTGACATCTGTCATAAGCACATTTTTTCTTCTTTATCTTACCTTTTGTTTCCTTTTTCATCCAGGGAGCTCTGGAATTGTTTGCCATACCTTCCTCTTTTTGGGGAATATGCCTTGACTGCGCTCAAACCATTCCATTTTTCAAGGAAGCTCATTGATCAGCTACGGTTTTTTCTGCCAACCTTTTGTTCCAGTCTATCCAGCCCAGCTTCTTTCTTGCCCCATTGAAGTAAGCTCTCCTCCAGTTAATTATTCTTACACTGGATTGTCTATTGTCCTTTTCCATCATCATTCTAAACCTTATGATATGATAATCAATGTCTCCTAAATGTTCTCCCGCTGACACTTGATCTACTTGTCCCACTTCACTTCCAAGAACCAGGACAAACTGTGCATCATTTATTATTAGACTGCACTCCTACTGCTGTAGAAAAGTCTCCTGAGCACAATCTAGGAATGTTTGCCACTCTCCACCCAGTCCACTGGCCCAGTCAATATTCATACATCTGGGTAATTAAAGTCTCCTATTATAACTACTCTATAACGTTTGCATCTCTCTGTAATTTCTCTGCAGATTTGCTCTTCTATATCCTTGGTTGACTACACTGAGCAATGTAATTGCACCCTTTTAGTTCTAGCCAAATTGTTTCTGTCCTTGAGCCCTGTGAGACATTCACTTTCTCCAGCACTGCAATGCTCTGCTTAATCTATACCGCCGCCCCTTCTCCTTTCTTTCCTTTCCTACCTTTTCTGGACACCTTGTACCCAGGACTATTTAACACCCAGTCCTGCCCTTCTTTGAGCCAGGTCTCTGTTATTGCCACAACATATTTCCACATTGCAATTTGCACCCGTAACTCCCCAATCTTATTTACAATACTCCGTGTGTTTACATTCATGCACAATAGCCTTGTTTAAAACATCATTACTTTTTCCCTAACTCAGACTTTACCTGTTAACTTATTATTCTCTATCTGCTATTTGTTTCTCCCAGTATTTTGTGCACCCCCTGGTATTCCTCTCTAATATTCATTCTTGGTTCACACACCTCTACCAAGTTAGTTTAAAGCCCTCCCAACACCACCAAAAAAATACCCTTCAAGGAACTCAGTCCCAGCTCTGTTCAGGTGCAACCCATCCAGCTTCGTCAGAGTCAGTCCAAATGTCCCAGGAATTGAAAGCATCCCTCCTGCACCGTTATTCCAGCTACACAGTGTTCTTCCTCATCCTCCTATTTCTGTACTCACTTTCACGAAGCACTGGGAATAATACTGAGGTTGCTACATTTGATGTCCTGCTCACTAATTTTCTACCTAGCTCCCTAAATTCTTATTGCAGGACCACATCCCCTTCCTACATAAGTCATTGGTACCAAAGTGGTCCACAACCTCGAGCTGTTCAATCCCTCCTAGAAGACTATCCTGCAGCCGTTCTGTGATATCCTTAATCCTGGCAAAAGGGAGGCAACATATCATTCTGGAGTCATGTCTACAACGACATAAGCACTTGTCTGTTCTCCTAATATGACTCTCGGCCAGAGTTGGAGCCATTTGCAGAACTTCATGGGGAACTTTCCATCAGAGATTAAAACTTCCTTCCAGTTTCTATTACACATGAGGACACACATCTTCAGTCATATATGTGGTCTCCAATGATCTGGAGACTGGACAATTTGGCCCAATGATTGGGATGGAATGGGGAGGGAAATAGAATTGCTGGAATGTTTGCAAAACTCCATCTTAAAGCAATAGGTTAGTATGCCTACTATAGGAGAAACATTGTAGTACCTATTTATGAGTAACAATAAAGATCAGGTTGATAAATATCATTGAGCATGATGGGAATTATGAACAGCATATGATCAGCATTAATGTTCAGGTATAAAGGGGGTAAGTTAGTACAATAATCAAAGGTTGAAACTGGAACATATTAGAACAGTGATGGACAATCTAGGCCAGTGAGCGGGTCACATGAGTGGCCCTCCATCAGTGGACTGCAAGATTGAAATCAGACTTGTTCACTAACCGTGACACCATGAATAAGATTAAATACATTTAATACACACCGAATATTTCATAACGAGTTAATGAAAATGCTTAATCATTTATAAATAGAACTATCATCAACTTCAAATGGTAAAAACAAATTTACACGTTGGACATAGAGGGAGCACATGGCTCTCATAGTCAATGTTGTGATTAATCAGCACACACCTCACTTCACTTGCCCTTGCTTTATGTGCATATCACTTCAATCGTACCGATAGAAAAAAACTATGCAGACGGAAATCAGTGGAATGTGGAAACCCTTCACATGGGCAGCGGTCAACACAATGTCTCATGGACTGCATGTGACCCGCAGGCTGCAAGTTGCCCATCACTATATTAGAAGGATGAGAGGTGATTTAGCTAAGGTGAGATTGAGGTGGTACGAAAAATTGGGATGCAGGGCCATAAATCAATCATGAGATTTAAAAGATTAAAGTTGTAGAATATAAATTTTAAAAATACAACTTCAGAACTCCCTGGCTAAATGAAGAGTTCAGAAACAAGTTAAAGTGGAAGATGTATGGGCTCTACTGGTCAAATCAAAATAAGAGTGAATACAAGAAAATATGAAAATATTTTAAGGAGAGGGAAAATGAAAACCAGGAAAGAATATAAGGAATTTTTAAAAATAATTTAAAGGAACAGTGAAGTGTTCCACAAATATATTAGTGAAAACAGAATTGGTAAACACGAGGAGGGATGACCCCTGACAGAAGAGGATAACATAGAGGATAAGTGAAAATTGGCAGGGATACTTCAGTATTTCATTTCAGTGTTACAAAAGAGATTTGGGTAGGAGGTAAATTCTGAATTGCTTAAATACAAGATGAGCTATTATAATAAATAAAAGACGCGTTAGAGAAGTTAGTTATGCTAAAGGAGGACAAAGTACCAGGACCTAATTGGATATACCCAGGGATCCTGAGGGAAATGGGCAATAATTATCCAGGGCCCTTGAAATTATAGTTGAGTATTGTGCCAGTGATTGGATGAGGCCATTTGTGACAACCATTTTCAAAAAGAGGGACAGTGCTAATCTTGTAATTACAGGCCAATTAGTTCAACATCAGCAGAATGAAACATTTTAGAATATTTAATTCAAGATTAAATTATTAAACACCTAGATGAAGAAAATTAATTAAAAGCAGCCAACATGGATTGCAAAAAGCAAGAACTTGCTTGACAAATCTGATAACCATTCAGAGGCCACAGTTAACTTTACTTCAGTGGAGACCTGCAGCCAGACATCTCTCAAACTGTGGTGATTGTCCCTTTAAGGATCAATCTGCAGAGTAAGAGTGACATGACGCGGGGAGCAGGCTGGGGGATCACACTGGTAAGCTGGGCTTCTGGTTTCAGAGCTGGCCAGACAGTCAGAAGGCATGTCATGATTCATGTCAGTCAATATGGTTGTTTATGGTGGATGATGCTCTGCATGTGAAGAATTTTGGTAGTGGGTCGCGTTGGGTTCCTGGAATTGTTGTCTTTAAAACTGGACATCTGTCTTGTCAAGTGGACGTTGAAGGAAGGATTGTCCCAAAACACATCGATCATTTGAGAAGAAGAGAGATGCCCCAGCAGCCATCAGGAGCTATTTTGCCATAAGGAAATGTTGCCGACTGTTTTAGCACTGAAGTATTTGGTCATCCTGTGACAGGCACAACTGGCATCTCCATGAAAACAGGTAGAACTGAACTGCCTGTGTCTGAAGAGGCAGCTGTCATTGTGGTTTTGGCTGACAGCAATCCTGTGGAAGCACCACAGATAGAGGAGCTACGCTGCTCCACAAGAATTTGGAAACTTCCTGAAAGATTTGATTAATAATTGACTAAATTCACGTGCTAAATGTTTAATTATCTGGACTCTGTAAATTGAGTATTGGCATTTGTATAAAGGGACTTAAAGGGGGAGGGATGTGGTGAATGTTCCTTTAAGGATCAATCTGCAGAGCAAAGGTCACCTGACTTGGCGAATCAATTGGAGAATAGGGTGGGGGAAAACCCCGGTAAGCTGGGCTTCTGGACTCAGAGCCATCTCAGTAGCTGATTGCATTTTTTAACCTTAAATAAACTAGTTGTGTTTTTTCCTAAATTGAAAAAATGAGCATCTGTAAATTTGGTGGCAAAAATAAAAAATTTCCTCAGACCATGAGTAACAGTTTACACCGAAGTTGAGAAAGGAAGGAAGTACTTACCAAATGCCCCTCTTTGTCCAGACAGATCCATTAGACTCCTCCATGGAGGACTGGACACAATATGTAGAGCACCTTGGGTATTACTTCCAAGTGAACAAAACAGGAGAGGAACCCTGGACACCAGAATCTCATGCTTCCTTCTTGGCTGCTAAAGAACTCTACATGCAACAACAGGAGTCCCGCCAGCAGAGTTGTTAAAGACCATCATCTCAGAATGAGACTGAGCCTCGTGTTTCCAAATTGGCCGGGGATAGGCCAGCCAAAGCAGTCAGGAGGCATGTCATAATTCATATCATTCAACATGATTGCTTATGGTATGTGTGAGGAAGTTTGGTACTGGGTCGAGTTGGGTCCCTGAAATCGTTGTCTCTAAAACTGTCTTATCAAGTGGATATAGAAGGAAGGATTGTCCCAAAACACATCGACCATTTGAGAAAAAATGAGATATCCCAGCAGCCAGTTTTGCCATCAGGAAGTATATTGCCATCAGGAAATGTTGCCGACTCTTTTAGCACAAGAGTACCTGGTCATCCTGGCACAACCAATGTCTCCATGGAACTGAACTGCCTTTGCCTGAAGAAGCACCTGTCATTGTGGTTTCGACTGACAGCAATCCTGTGGAAGCTCCTCAGACAGAAGAGCAATGTCGCTCCACCAGGATTTGGAAACCCCAGAAAGACTTGATTAATAATTGGCTAAATTCATGTACTAAAGTTTAATTTGATTTGATTTATTATTGTCACATGTATTGGTATACAGTGGAAAGTATTGTTTCTTGCGCACTATACAGACAAAGCATAACGTTCATAGAGAAGGAAAGGAGAGAGTGCAGAATGTAGTGTTACGGTCATAGCTAGGGTATAGAGAAAGATCAAATTAATGCGAGGTAGGTCCATTCAAAAGTCTGATGGCAGCAGGGAAGAAGCTGTTCTTGAGTTGGTTGGTACGTATCCTTAGACTTTTGTATCTTCTTCCCGACGGAAGTGGAAGAGAGTATGCCCGGGGTGTGTGGGGTCCTTAATTATGCTGGCTGCTTTTCCAGAGGCAGCGAGAAGTGTAGACAGTGTCAATGAATGGGAGGCTGGTTTGAGTGATGGACTGGGCTTTGTTCACAACCCTTTGTAGTTTCTTGCGGTCTTGGATAGAGCAGAAGCCATACCAAGCTGTGATACAACCAGAAAGAATGGTGTCAGGAGTGGAATGGTGCATCTGTAAAAGTTGATGAGAGTCGTAGTGGACATACCAAATTTCTTTAGTCTTCTGAGAAAGTAGAGGCGTTGGTGGGCTTTCTTAACTATAGAGTTGGCATGAGGGGACCAGGACAGGTTGCTGGTGATCTGGACACCTAAAAACTTGAAGCTCTCGACCACTTCTATTTTGTCCCCATTGATGTAGAGAGGGGCATGTCCTCCACTTAGCTTCCTGAAGTCAATTACTATCTCCTTCGTTTTGTTGACACTGAGGGAGAGATTATTGTCGTCGCATCAGTTTAGCAGATTCTCTATCTCTTTCCTGTACTCCGTTTCGTCATTGTTTGAGATCCGACCCACTGCGGTGGTGTCGTCAGCAAACTTGAAAATCGAGTTGGAGGGGAATTTGGCCACACAGTCACAGGTGTATAAGGAGTATAATAAGGGGCTGAGAACACAGCCTTGTGAGGCACCGGTGTTGAGGATGATTGTGGAGGAGATGCTGTTGTTTATCCTCGCTGATTGGCGTCCGAGGGTTAGGAAGTTCAGAATCCAGTCACAGCTGGAGGAGCCAAGCTCCAGGCCAAGCAGTTTGGTAATGGGCTTCGTAGGAACTTCATAATGATGGATGTCAGAGCTACTGGACGATAGTCGTTAAGGCACGCTGCTTGACTTTTCTTTGGTACCAGATGGTGGTCGTCTTCTTGAAGCAGATAGGGACCTCAGATTGTTGTGAAGAGGTTGAAGATGTCTGTAATTATCTGGGACTCTGTAAATTGAGTATTGGCATTTGTACAAAGGGACTTAGAGGGGGAGGGATGTGGTGATTGTCCCTTTAGGGATTAATCTGCAGAGTAAGGGTCAAATGACCCAGGGAACCAATCAGTGAGCAAGGTGGGGATCACCCTGATAAACTGAACGTCTGGACTCAGAACCATCTTGGGAGCTCATTGCAGCCACAAGACTGCAAGCTTCTGTACATTTTTAACCTGTAAGTAAATGAGTTGTATTTTCCCTAAATTGGTGCCAGGCATCTTTACACAAAATGAAGGAGAAGATGATCCCACTACTATCATCTCTTCCCTTTGAAACAGATAACATTAAAATAGTGTGCTTTGGCAATCCTTAAGTGCTCTTTTCTCCACGGGCAATAATACTGTTGGCCTTTAATGCCCACTTTAAATCAATTTGAATGTGAAACATGAAAACAATTGAGAGCTGCATCACAGCACCCTTATTAATATGAAATATGAATGTCAAATGAGATTCACTCTCATTCTGTACAACACTCAACACTGTTAATTCAAAACCTGAAGTGAAACACTAAAATAAATGTGTACACTGTACTAAATGAGCGGCGATCCTGTGAAATCCAGTAGGATCTGGTTAGAGTCTAGTAAGTCCCCTTTTTCCATTGCCTGTGTGCAGGAGTTACCACACCTTTTAGCTAAATGGAAACCTCCAATTTTTGCAAGCACTGTATTTGTTATTTTGTATTCAGTCTCTTACACAGTCTTGTCACCTAGATAGTTGGCCACGTAGTACAGGCTAGAAGATGAAATTCAATGGAAAAGCCTTGATCTGTCTGTTAATTAGTGATTAACATGTTTGTTTATATTGCTTATGAAACTGGGTACTGTTATAACTATTCTACTAATGTTTGAGATTTTTGCATTTTTCCTCTTGTGTATCCCTGATTTTAACTGCTTCCCCACTAGTGAATGTGCCTTCAGATATCCAGCCCAAAGCTCTGGAATCTCTTTCCTAAATTTTTCTACCTATGTCTTTCGCTTCCTTTAAGACATTCCTTAAATTCTTTGACCATGTTTTTGGTCTCTGTCCTTAAAAACTCCCTGTAGGGCTTGGTTTGTTGCTCTTATTGTGAAATTTACTGATTACATTAAACTATGTCCAAATACCCAATGTAAGGTAGAACAAATGTTTTCAAGGACCTGGGATCAATTCAGAAAATTGGACAGAGGAGTGTCAAATAGATATGACAAATGAATATGATTTAAAAAACAAAATGTATACAATGGATGAGTTCCTTTTTATGATAGGCCTATTAATTAAGTTAATCTGGAATAAGAATCCATGTGGTTCATTGATGTCCTTCAGGAATGGAAATCTGCCATCTTTACCCATTGTTGGGTTCTGCTAACATGGAACAGAAACCCAATACTGTATATATTTTAAAACTTTATCCTTCTTGTTATTTCTTATTTTTAAACTGGACATTCTACTGAACAATGACAATTAGGATGGTTGATTGTCTGTCTGGGAGTTATCCCCAGCAGTCTTCAGAATGAAAGAATTCTCCTTTCAGTTTAGGGACTGTCATCTTCATTGTGTCTAAAAGACAACCTGGGACTGGTTGGGCCAATTTATTTCCACATCTGTGGAGAGAGAACGGAGCTAATGTTTCAAGTCCGGATCCAGACTCAAAACGTTAGCTCTGTTCTCTCTCCATAGATGCTGTCAGACCTGCTGAGATTTTCCAGCATTTTCTGTTTTTGTTTCAAATTCCAGCATCCACAGTAATTTGCTTTTATGAAAGAATTCCTCATTGGACTCTCATTTTGGGACACTGGGATTCACGTTAACCAACATTCAGTTTTTTCTGTGATCCCTGTACTTCAACATCCTTTACTCCATCTCTTCTTTACTGTGTGAATGTGGAATGGGGCTTTGTGGACACACCTTTTGAATGTAAGAAATAAAGTAATCTTGTGAGTTAGTATTAACTTGAGTTTGCAGTGGATTATTCGTAAAATGGAATCACACAAAAATCAAGGGGCTGGGAAAACCATACCACCACTTACTCGTTGAAGCAAACTAATTCAAAACACCTCCTGTTTATGGACAGATGGTAAGAAGAAATCAATACTGTTGGAACTGACTTCCTCTCCTGTCCGTAACACCAGCCTGGTCCATATGTGACCCCAGACCCAAGGCAATGAGATTGACTCTTAACTGCCTTATGTAATGACCTAGCAAGCCATGCAATGATACCAAATTTTTTACGATAAAACTATAATAACTCCCGACCTAACAGCATTGTGGATGTAGCTCGCAGTGCTTCACCACCTTCTAAATGATGATGTCATCAGCGATGCCCAAATCCGTGAATGATTGAATACAATGGAATTATCAATTTGGACAAAATTCAATCCCCATGTGGTTTGATCAAGCACCTCCACTAAAAGAAAGGGCCCTACTAAAGATTCAGGTTGACATGGGCCCCACAAGCTGATCTTTAAAATAAAATATCCAGTTTCAACTAAAATATTAACAATGTAGAAAAAAATCAAACAATGGTATCCTGTGATGCCCTCCCATCTGAGTAGGGTACAATAGATGGTTCCCATTTTAAATTGTTATAAAGAATTGTGGGATCACACTTGCCCAACTGCACTGGGATACAGATCCTTCTCATTGAAGAGACAATGTCATTAAAACTTTGGGGAGTCTTCCCGTCCCTTCCCCACATATTGGTATTTGAACAAAAGTAATAAAATTAATGAAAGGTTTATGTACGTTTGCAGTACATACATTAAAGACACTGACTTAATGGGGTGATTTGTACTCCCATTAAGAAGGCAAATCTGGTCCTTAGATGCATTTGATTACAAATGTTAACAAGTTACTTTAATACTTTGTAACTCATTGGCAAAGACACATTTGGAATTCAAGTTTTAGTCACCCAATACTTAGATGGATCAACAGTTAGGATTAATAGAGAGATGAGGTTAATTCTGGGATTCAATACATTATAATGATCAAAACAATAGAATACATTGGAAAAAACAATTTGAGAGGCAAGGTGTCTTTAAAATGTTGAAATGAAAAGGAATACTTTTCACTTAAAATATGACAGTAAAGCAAAACGATTGGGATAATGTTTTCCAAATCATTTTCTGGCACAATCAAAGGTTCACCGTAACTTCCTTGTTTTTATGCTCTATGCTTCTACTTTTCATGCCCAGGATCCTGTATGCCTTATTAATCAATTTACCTTCTTATCTTATTAACCACATAACTGATATGAGGCACTTGCACACCCAAAACACATTTTTAAAGACTTTATTTAAGCTCCCCGCAATAGTTGTTTGGAGATGGGTTGACAATTGGCATTTTCAATGTTTAACTTTCTGTTAAATTTGTAAACATTTGCAACTTCCCAAAATGTCAGTTTCCCAACAATATTTGATGGAACTGGGAAACACCCAGGCTGAAGAGATGGGGACTGGCTTGATAAGCCAAAGTACTTACGTGGTTTAAAAAAAAACTCATATTAGCTCATTATTCTTATTATTCTAGATTTGTTGGTTCAATAGTCCACAGTACCAGAGAAGCAAAGATAAAATGAGTGATCTCCAAACAACTATTGCGGGGAGCTTAAATAAAGTCTTAACAAATGTGTTTTGGGTGTGCAAGTGCCTCATATCAGTTATGTGGTTAATAAGATAAGAAGGTAAATTGATTAATAAGGCATACAGGATCCTGGGCATGAAAAGTAGAAGCATAGAGCATAAAAACAAGGAAGTTACGGTGAATCTTTAGAAAACATTGGTTCGATTTCAACTGGAGTATTGTGTCCAATTCTGGGTGCCATGTTTTCGGAAAGATGTCAAAGCTTCAGTGAGAGTGCAGAGAGATTTTACTAGAATACTTCCAGTGAAAAACAGACTTCAGTTATCTGGAGAGGCTGGTGTTGTTTTCTTTAGAGAATGAAAAGGCTGAGAAGAGATTTAATAGAGTTGTTCAAAGTCTGAGTGATCTGGACAGAGTAGATGGAGAGAAACTATTCCCACTGCAGAATCAAAGGAAACAGATTTAGGTGAATGGCAAAAGAACCAATTATGATATGGATTTTTTTCTGCTTAGGATCTGGAATGCATTGCCTGAATGTGTGGTGAAGCCAGATTCAAGTGTGGCTTTCAAGAAAGAATTGGATAATTATCTGGAGAGAAAAAAAACCAAAGGGCTACAAGGAAAAGACAGGGAAGTGGGGTTAGGTGAGATGCTCTTGCAGAGAGCTGGTACGGACATGATGGGCCGAATGGCTTCCTTCTCTGCTGTAACTATTCTATGATTCTATAACGGAAAATATCAATCCTCCAAATTCTGCAATATTGATAGGTCCATACTAATATGCATTCCAGCCCAGATCTCACCGTATCTAGTTAAATTCTAGTCACAGACCGCTAACTTGCATTGTGCTATCGTTCACAACTCGCAATATGTTAGGGAAAGTAAGTGATAGCATCAAAGGATCAGCCTCAATGTCAAAAGCCAGGCATTCAAGGTGACGGCACACATTTAAAGGGACCCTCTCATTGCTTAAGCCATAGTACACAGATACTTCATCAGGATTGTACTCAGAGCAATACCCAATTATGTGACACCATTCTGGAATTGTATCATGTCTGCTGGTGAGAGAAACATCGTTTATTCAAAGTGTAATTGCAGGTTATAGAAGCGAACAGGAAACAACATTACAAAATGCTGTGCTACAGCAGAAATAGCATTTGCCCAGTGTCTTCACACTGGCCATGGCGCAATTAATTTCTAAGCTCTCAGATGCTGTTACAGGAACTGAGACTGCTGCCTCCCCAAAGAAATTCCAATGCACTGACAACGCCCCTTGAAAAGATAGTCTTCTGAAACAGCCCACTTTCGTCCTCGAGATAAACAGGATCCCTATACACCATTCTCCAGTCGTGGTGCTAGGAACTTCTCTTTTTTTGGAAACATACGTAGATTGATTTTCGAATCAGCAACTGGTCTAATGTCTGGCAATGTAAGCTCGTTATTTCGCTAATTCATGCTTCCTTTTCTCACTCGCAGGAAAGAGCTCCGTGATTGTGAAACCTTGTCTAGATTAGCTCTATACTGGTTGGACAAGGTTTTTTTTAATCCACCTTTTCCTCCACTGAACAGCGAGCAGTTCTGTTTATCGTGTATGTCATGATTTTATACATGTATGAACGGTAAATATCAGGACCAAAACGCTTTTGGCAACTGATTCCATTTTTAGTCATTTTGTGACCTAGATGGTGTTACAAACCTGAACCAAATGACGTACAATTGACCAACCCGGAAGTAACAGTTCTTGCACTTTCAGCTTGAAACTGCCTTTTATTGAAGATTACTTCCCGTTTTAACAAACTGTACGCTTTTTTTCTCTCTTCCTCTTGGTAAGGTACTGTGCGATCGTTTTATTTTCCATTAATGAAAACACGAATACCGTATAAATGTATTATTGTTTGTGATTGTGCTTGTTAGAATATGATGTATAGCCTTAGTTGGATTCGATAAGATGAAAATCCTCGCACCTGGGGAAGAAATTGCATTAGAATTGTGCAAAGGATCGTGAAGGAGACAGATTTTGCAACGTTTTATGTAGTTTTCTAAACAATACAAGAAATGACATTTTGAATTGTGGCAATCGTTGATGTAGATATATTTCCGCAGTGTCCTGATTTTTCAAATATATTTCTTTCCGGATGATACTAATTCGGATCTCAGTGAATGAGAAGCATTCATAGCCTAAAGGTTGGAGGAGGATAGTGCAGCTGTAAGAGGGTGACATTTCCTCTAGGTCCAAAAGCCCGCCTTTGAAAGCGATGCCTCCTATTTCTGTCTGCTTGTTACTGTTTCTGCAGTGTGTGTAGGCCTGCTTTGCAAGATTTTTAAAAAATGTTCAATATCCAGCATGTACAAACTGGTAGCGCAATGACATTGCACAGTGGAAATAAGTTTTGGTGATAATTACTTTTCAGTTTGTGAACATTAACCTTAATGTTTTTTATAAATGCTATACTATATTGTTGTTTAATTTTGACAAATGGAAAAACAATATTAATTCATTTTCAGGGTTGGAATAGAGTTAAATTTTATACCATAGAAATACCTTTTATAGACTTTCTTTACATTTATTCAATGATCATAAGCGTCATATGTGATCAATGGCAAAACTACATACAATTGAGTTTTTCCTATTGTTTGCTAGACAAAATGTGTTATTAATTTGACTTAATTTATTCCTTTAAATCTGTCGCTGTCAAAACTGAGTGGTACAAATTAGAAATATGCTTTTGATTGGGAAGAACATCAAACCTGCATGTAATGATATAGTGATGATCTTGACAGGCTTCTCAAAGATGTAACAAAGTGTGACTTTCTTGCATAATGGATGGAGGAAAGCAGGAAAAATTAGTTGATGAGCCACCCTAAGATGTGCTTTTTGTACTTTGCATGGCCAGTTTTGAAGTAAATTTGGTGGAGACCCCAGAATGCATCACCAGTCTGATCTGTGTATAATACCAAGATATCTAAATGAAAATATTATATACTAAGAGATGTTCCGTGACATTGCTCATGGTACATCATGGGATGCAGTCAAACTTGATGTCTGAAATATGATGGTTCAAGTGTGGACATTTACAGGAAGCATACATTATATACAAGACTTTTAATATGTTACCAGTGGCATTCACGTGTCAAATTAGAATATCTGGTGTTGCTGGTACTCACACTTACCTACTTGAGTCTCTCTTTCTCTTCTCTCCCTTGAACTTGTTACTTCTCTTTTGTTTGACTGGGAAGTAAGGGTTGGTATGGCATTTGGAGTGAGTTTTAAGGAAAACATATATACTTCATCTCTTCAAATCCATCACATTGCTTAACCCATCATCTCCCTACTGTTCATTGCCCTTGCCGCCATTTCCTGATTACCACCACTATACCCACATCTTCCTCTTTAAATAAATGATTTACCTATCAAATTCTTATTTCCTCCCTTCCTCTTCTCCACACGTATCTCACTCTTAAAGCTGTTTTATAGAGACAGGAATAATATACTTGCAATGCACAAGGCAATATTGTTGAAAGGAAGTTGCATGTAAATTGACCTGCTGCTTTATGGCCTCATAAATACATGCTGAGATCAATTACAGGATCGTATATCTATAGACCTGTAAGTCTACAGCTATTCACCAACACCCAAAAAAAAATTCTCTGTGGTAACTTATTTTTTCAATGTTTATAATTCAAAGCCCTTTCCCCAAGTCCCTGAGCTGTCCTTATCGTTTAAATAAATATTTATCTTCCTTATCTTTAGCCTTTTGGGACAGGGGATCCTATGTTCTCATATCCCTTTGAGTAAAGATCTTTTTTCTGGATTCATTTTTAACTAACTTCCCATACCAGAAGGAAGTGTCTCTTCCTCTCTGCCTCTTGCAGTTCAATTTATTATTTTCGAACACCTTAATCAGATAACCTCCTTATAGCTGGGAAATATAATTCAAGCTTGTCTGGTGTAGCTAAATCCCTTCAGTGCACATCTTATCCTGGTAAATCATCAGAAGACTTTCTCTAATACTTGCATATCCTCTCTAAAGTGGGTACCCAAAGTGAAATACATGCTCCAAATGAGGACTTAATAGTTCAGTAGTACTTTATTGCTTATATGTTCTATATATCTATAATTCCAGTAGTTCATTTGCTTTTTACGTCTGTGAATTAGCTTTTAAACGGTTTTGATCACTGAACCCACAATACTTAACTTCGATAGAGTTCCAAACTGCATTTCTTGGATTACAAGGTACTGCCTGTAGTTTATTATCACAGCAATTTGTATTCGCACAGGGATTTTAAGATAAAAAAAATTTTCTAAACAATTACATAGTAGAAATAATGGATACTGAGCCATAGAGAGCCTTATTAAGAAAAAAATGACCAAAATTTTGGTCATAGTTGGTTTTAAAGAGGGTCTTAAAAAACAGAGATTGGGGTATTTGTTTGAAGGAAATTCTTCTGGAACCAAGTTGAATGAAGGCATGGTCACAAGTGATGGTGTCAGGGGAGGTGAATTTGCGAAAGTGTTCTGAATCATCAAAGGTATGGAGTCAGAAGCTTAAATCAGGGCCAAATTAAATGCTTAATTGTTTTAATGGTTTTGGAGTCTTGTTCAGCCTTTGATGGTGCTGATGTAGTTAATAATGAGTTTGTGGCATTGGTCTTTCCACAGTTTTGCTACATTAAACTGCATCGGCTTATTGCTAATATCTCTATTGGCCTATTTGAAATTTTCTGCTCTTTATCAAAGTTGGTTATGCCTCCTAACATCGCCAACCTCTGTCATAAATGGTGTATAGTGGACATCATTAGTTGACTGTGAATTTGAAAATATCCCAGTTATCCAACTTTTTGCTTCCCACCTTCTAACTAATCTCCTACAAAGTTGTCACCAATCCCGTGTACCTCAAATTTTGCAAGCAATCTATTGTACAAAACCTTATTGAATGCTTTTCAAAAGTTCACCTGAATGGCTAACAGGAACTCTTAGGTTAGGAACATTGGAGCAGGAGTTTGCCATTCTGTCTATCAAGCCTGCTCCACCATTCAATATGATCATGGCTTATCGTCCATTTCAATGTCTTTTTCCCTACACGATCCCTTTATGGCATTGGTATTTAGAAATTTGTCAATCTCTACTTTAAACATATTCAACAGCCCTCTAGGGTAAAGAATTCCAAAGGTTCACTGCCCGCTGAGCAAAAACATTTCACCTCATCTCGGTCCTAAGTGGCTTCCTCCTTATTTTGAAATTGTGTCCTCTGGTTCTAGACTCCCAAATCAGGGGAAAGATTTTACCTGCACCTATCCTGTTTATGCTTTTATTTTGTAGGCTTTAATGAAATAACCTCTCATTCTTTGAATCTCTCGAGAAAATGGCCCCAGTTTGCCATTTCTCTTCAAAGGACAGTTCCACCATACAGGGAACAAGTCTGTTGAACCTACATTCCATTCCTTTATGGCAATAATATCCTTCCTAAGGTCAGGGGACCAAAACTGCTTACACTACTCCAGATGCAGTCTAACCAAAGTTCTAAACAATTGATGCAAAACTTTGCTACTGCTGTACTTAAATCCTTTGAGATAAAGGCTAACATACCATTTGCCTTCCTAATTGCTTGCTGCACCTACATGTTAGCTTTTAGTGACTTATTGGCGAGGGCACCCAGTTCCCTTTGTACATCTACACTTTTAATATCTTACCATTTAAGAAATACTCTGCAAATCCATTCCTCCTACCAAAGATAACCTGATATTTGCCCACTCACTAAGTTTACAAATCCTCTTGAAGCCACTTTGCATCATCTTCATAACAAATATCCCACCTCACTTTATATCATCTGCTAACTTGGAAATATTACATTTGGTCTCGCATCCAAATCATTGATATAGATTGTGACCAGCTGGGGCCCAAGTACTGATTCTTATGGTACCCACTAGTCACAGCCTGCCAGTGCAAGAATGACCCACTTATTCTTACTTACTGTTTTCTATATGTTAGCCAATCCTTAATCCATGCCAGATATTACATCCAAACCCATGTGCTTTTATTTTGATAACCAACTTCTTGTGGGGAACTTTATCAAAATCCATCTGAAAATCCAAGTAGCCTATGTCCATCAACTGCTCCATTTACCAATTTTATTAGTAACCTCCTCAAAAATTCCAACAGGTTTGTCAAACATGATTCCACATTCATAAATCCATGTTTACTATGCCCAACCAGATCATTATTATCCAAGTGTCCATTTACCACAAACCCTTTATAATATATTTTTCCTACTATTGATGTAAGGCTAACAGATCTCTGTAGATCCCTGTTTTCTCATTCCCTCCCTTCTTAAATAGTGAGGTGACATGTGTTACCTTCCAATTTGCAGGAACTGTTCCAGAAGAAATTAATGATGATCACCAATGCATCCACTATCTTTATAGCAACCTCTTTCAACACTGGGATGCATGATATCAGGTCCTGGGGACTTAGTAACCTTCAGTCCCATTAATTTTTCCAATACAACCTTCTTACTAATTTCCTTCAGTTCCTCATTCTCCCTAGTCCCTTAGATCTTTAAGTGTGGGAAATTTCTTGTATCTTCCTCAGTGAAGACAGACACAAAGGCTGGAATTTTACCGGTACGGGATGGCCAGAATTGGGGTGGGCGAGGCTCGCAGAACAGAATTTTCTGTTGGCCTTGGGCGAGATTTTACGAGCCTTCCCCGAACGAAGTCATAAGATCCTGGCCAAAGTAATCATTTAGCTTTTCTGCCATTTCCCTATTTCCCCATTATAAATTCTCCTGACTCTGACTGTAATTAACCCACATTTGTCTCAGCTAAACCTTTCCTTAATATGTACTTTCACAGACCATTTTTATATTTTTTGCTAGTCTACATTCATATTTGATTCTCCCTTACCTTATCAGTTTCTTGGTCCTCCTGTGCTTTATTCTAAATGCTCCCATCCTCAGGTTTACTATTTCAGACTCTTCGTAGGCCTTTTCTTTTAATCTTATATAATCCTTCCTTTGTTAGCCATGGTTGGCTGACTTTTCTTTTTGGGTTGTTGTGCCTTGAAGGAATGTATAGTTGCTGTAAACTATGTAATAATTCTTCAAAGGTTATCTATCGCCTATCTGTCCGTCATACCTGTTAATGTATTTTTCCAATCCACCTCAGACAATTTTCCCCTCATACCTTCATATTTTCTTTATTCAAATTTAACACCCTGGCTTCAGAAAAATTCTATATATGGTCACTCATCCCTAAAGGTTATTTTACAACAAGATTATCAATTAGCCCGTTCTTGTTACATGCATGATTCTATATCTAGATTAGCCTGTTCTCTTAGCTGGCGTCTCAACATACTACTTTAGAAAGCCATCCCTAACACGATGCAGAAATTCATCCCCCACAGCATTAGTGCTCATTAGATTTCCCCTGTCTATATGCAGATTGAAGTCACCCACAATTACTGCATTACTCATGTTACATGCTTCTCTAAGCTCCTGATTAATACTATGCCTCACTACCACTACTGTTTGGGTACTATGAACAACTCCTACCAATATTTGCTGTCCCTTGCTGTTTCTTGGCTCCAACGAAGAAACAGCATTTTGTTCTTCCAATCTGAGATCTTCCCTTACTAGTGTACTGATCCCATCACTTATTATCAGCGCAGCACCTCTTCCTTTTCCTTGTCCTTCCTAAATATCAAATATTCTGGAATATTCAGTTCCCAGTCTTGATCACCCTGTAGCTGTTTCTGTAATGGCAATTAGATCATAGCCATTTACCTCTATCTCTGCCTTTAAATCATCGAGTGAATGCTGGTGCATTCAGGGAGAGTGCCCTTAGTTTTGCCTTTTTGACATTTATCCTGGATTCTAAGCTTAATTGATAGCTCACCTGCCATCAAATTTCACTTGCTACTTTTCTACTTACTGTTACCAGCTTTACTTCCTTCCAATCTGAGCCACCCCTCAGGCTCCCACCGCCTGACCAGCTATTTTGAACTTTCCTTTACTGCACTAGCAAATCTACGAGGATGTTGGTGCCAATCCTGTTAAGGTGTAACTTCTCCAATTTGTGCAGTTTGCGACCAAAAGAGAAAATGCTGGAAAATCTCAGCAAATCTGGCAGCATCTATCAGGAGAGAAAAGAGCCGACGTTTTGAATCCAGATGACTCTTTGTCAAAGATCAGTTTGCGATCGAGTTGGGCCTGCTACCCATTGGGCTAAGTGCAGTCTGCCTTGATTCGGTGGCACTTAGATCCAAATGTTTAGTTAAATTTAGGTCCTCTAGGCTTCACCCATCATATCCCATCACACCCCACCCACTCATCATGTCCCTGTGCCAAATTAATGCCAAGCCATGGCTCCCACCCACCATCATGGTCTCTTATATCCTTTGGACCATCTCATTTCTGTGTTGCCCCATTCAGAAATGCCTTCTAAAGATCCACCGTAATGGCATGAATTTCTCTGTACCTTATATTTCTCATATTTCTCTCTTCTATTATAGAGACCAAAGCTAAATATTCAAATAGCTGTTCCCTTCAGTTCATATCCTGCATTATTGCAATACCTAACTCTGCTTTGCCATATTTTTTACTTTCAAGGAATTTAAATAAATATTTGCTGCTATCCCTCACCAGGATAACAAGATTCTTTATATTCTCCTTTACACTCCATAATATTTCCTTGGTCATCTTCTGCTGCTTTCTACAATTTTCCAGCCTTATCACTATTCTTAACCTTTTAAATGTGTCTTCTACTTTTGTTTAAATTTTGTAAACCAATCTGCACCATCTCAGAATGAGCTCTTTCACTTTTCAGGATTTTTAAACTGTGCATTATAAATTGTTTCATAATACACTTAAAATAATTTGGAAGTCATAAGTATTTTTAGAGGTTAATTATTTTAGGATGATGTAAACACATTAAATTGTTTAGAACAGGTGATAAACAAAAGAGAAATCAGCAGCAGATGCCTTTTTTTTCTCCTTTATCATAATCTGGTGACATTTTAAAGCCTGACATTTCAAATATAAGACATTGTAGAAGCAAGATTGTGAGTCTAAATTAGTAAAAAAAAAACTAATGATGGTAGTCAAAAACACAAATAGTTTCATTGTTAAATGTAAGCATGTTATTGTAAAATAAGTTTTTAAAAATATTTTTGATATGCTCGTGACCTTTTATTTGTAGTTAAAATAGAAAACACAGGAAATACTCAGCAGGCCAGGCAGCATTAGTGGCGAGTGAAAGAAAATTAATGTTTCAGATCAATGACCTTTCAGGTTGATGGCTTTTGTATCTCTATTATCAAACTAAGAAAAAGTCAGATTGAAAAATAAAATTTAAAAAGTGTTTTGAAATATTTGATTAGTTCACCTTCTCTTTCTCCTTTCATTGATTAATAGAAAAATGACAACCAATTAGACCAGCTCCCACAGTTAAGTGTTATATTTTAATATAGCAAATGGCCTAGTTCCAATTTCCATCCTCTGGGTTTATAATCAAACTAAATAATTAAAATGTAACATAAAAAGGAAAGAGAGGAAGGTCATGTATTCTGAAACAAGGCTTCGAACTGTGGCATCGTCTCTCTCAAGTCCGTTTCTTGTGTCACTCTGACAGTTCCAAGATCATTTGTACAATGCTAACAGATTATTTTTGTATATTTCTGTTGTATTAAACTTATGGCACCTTAAGGTTGTTTTCTTCCCAAAACTAAGGCTTGGTGGAAATTTTAAATCAAAACTGACTCAGCCTAGAATTTGCATGACTTTTGAAAGCATTTTTGTGGTTTAAAAACTACAATTTTTATGAGTAAGTTTTGTTGCTAACTAATCACTTTTGCAGTGTAATGTTATTCAGTAAATTAACAGCCAAATTGATTTGATTTATTATTGTCAGATGTGTTAGTATACAGTGAAAAGTATTGTTTCTTGCGCGCTATACACACAAAGCATACGGTTCATAGAAAAGGAAAGGAGAGAGTGCAGAATGTAGTGTTACAGTCATAGCTAGGGTGTGGAGAAGGATCAACTGAATGAGAGGTAGGTCCATTCAAAAGTCTGATGGCAGTAGGGAAGAAGCTGTTCTTGAGTTGGTTAGTATGTGACCTCATATTGTGCACAGCAAAATCATCCAAACCATAATTAGATAAATGGTCAGTCAACAGGATGGCCACTGACGTAGGCCAGAAATACCAGATAAACTATGCTGCCCCAGCCATTCACCTTTGTACATTTGTAGACACAAATGGCTATGGGGCAAGCTCTGGTCTGGCTGGCCTGCTGATATAATTAATTCAAATGAGCACAAAGCACTGTTGTAATTGCATTAATTACTTTATTGATTTAAAGTTTGGTAATAATTACCAATAATAACTGTACTAACAACTAATTGTTGTAGTAGAATAGCTAATAGGAAAATGACTAATAACAGTGCCAAGAAGGGTAGCAGATGCATGGGAATACCTGCAAGTTGCCTTCCAAACCACACACCATCCTGACTTGGAACTATATCACTGTTCCTTCATTGTTGCTGGGTCAAAATCCTAGAACTCCCTTCCTAATAGCATTGTGGGGTTACCTACACTGTATGGACTGCAGGGGCTCAAGAAGCGGCACTATGGCACAATGGTTAGCACTGCTGCCTCACAGCTCCAGGGACCTGAGTTCAATTCCTGGCTTGGGTCACTCTATGTGGAGTTTGCACGTTCTCCCCATGTCTGCGTGGGTTTCCTCCGAGTGCTCCGGTTTCCTCCCACAGTCCAAAGATATGTGGGTTATGTACATTGGCCATGCTAAATTGCCCCTTAGTGTCCCGGGATGCATAGGTTAGAGAGATAAATATGTGGGGTGTCGGGGATAGGGCCTGGGTGGGATTGTGGTCAGTGCAGACTTGATGGGCCCAATGGCTTCCTTTTGCACTGTAGGGTTTCTATGATAAGGTGGCTACCACTACCTCCTCGAGGGCAATTAGGGATGGGTAATAAATGCTGGCCTAGCCAGCAATGCCCTCACAATGATTTTTTAAAAGTTCAAATTTCTTTTCATAAGTTATTGGTCTCTATGAGGAGTGTAACAATGGGAAAACACATTCCATATGAGCATTCTTGACAGTATGGAGAATATATAGAAGCTGATTTTCCTAACGTTTGTGAATTTTTCTCCTTGAGCTGCTGAAAAGTTTCACGTACCTCTCCTCACTGGTCTTGTAACCAAAGAAGGCTATAACGCTTTCCACAATACCAACTTCTTTGTACAGTGTATCCATGTCAATCCCTTTAAGATTGCACATTTGAACACCATCACAAAATTATTCAAAGGACATAGCATTTGCAAGGGTTCATTTGGAAATTCTGTTGTGAAAGCTGGTTTTAATTTAAGTCATATCTGTCGCCCATGCACTTATTGACTCTTCTGTAGAAAGTTATAAAGTCTCTCTCACGTTTTCCTGCCAATCTGTCATTCACTGCAAACCCAAAAAACTTGAGCCAAATCCTCCTCTTAGATTCCGATTCAAGTCACTCAAGAGTTTGTACACCAAGAGGACCCTGAACGACTTAGCCTCTAAATCTTCAATATGCTCCTTGTATACTTTCAGAGCACTGCTGAGAAAGGGGAAGTAAAGCTCAGCCACTTTGCTATCTTTGTTCATGATGCATCTCCAGAGTATTTTGGGGCAATCTTCCTCATCTACAGTTTCAAAGTGGATTGTCACAGGTTGTCAGCATTTCTGTAAGTTGACAATAGCCAGTAACAGGGAAGTCACCTGGTCACAATGTGACTCAATAGATTGCAGTCCACTTCAACAAAGTCATAGCCTCCCTCAATTGCTGTGTTCTACTTACTAAAATGATCAAGTAAGCATGTACCTTGAGAATGATGTTTTCTGCATTAACATCAAAGTTTCCAACAGACTGCAAGAAGGTATTGAACCAAACAGTTAGCTGCAATTTGCCCTTTTGAGTACCTTTTAGTTTTTGGTACACACTGTTATGATTTCTGTAATTAATACTTGCATTGTCAGCTCAACATGTAGAAAGCCTCCCTTGGTTGAGATCGAAAGGACTGTGTTTGGATAACATTTCTGTTCCGATTTCTTCTGAGATTTCCTGGTTATTACTGTAGAAATCCAACAGTAAATGCCAGACCCCCTTCTCAAAATTGAAACATCTCAAAACTAAGGGGAAGTTGCTGCACCCTTGTTTGAGGCATCAGTTACCAAAGAGAATAAAATATATTTGCTTTAATGTAATCTAAGTGCTTCTGTACAGAATATGGCACTGGAATTTTCCTGTTCAGTGCTTTCACCTTTGTTTTCCCACATTTCGGGTCAATCACTATGGAGGAGATGCAGTAGCTTCCTTTATTACGTTTTATGCTGCAGTCAATTCTCCTGTAAGTTTGGTAGTGCCTCAGCAGCAGTCATTGTATCATTTTGTGGTAATGCAGGCAATATAAAAAAAAGCCAGTTATCACGTATCTGCACTTTGTGTGTTAAATTTGTGCTTTTCTGACATAATATGCTGATTTACATCTCTCCTTGGTGGCTGACATTGAAATCACATCAGTACAAGGTGCAGATTGCATAATGCTTTTCCCTTTTGCTTTTTGCTGTGAAGTCACTTTCTTTTGACCATTAGGCATTTTGAATTAGTGTATGGTGGTATGTGACAGGATATGTGTGTGATGAGAACATTGCTAGGATCATTTTCCCAGGCACCCGCTAATTTTGAAATCATTTTCAATGATTGATATAGGTATTAACTAATGAGGCAGTAGGAACACGGTGAGAGTGGTGTCAATCCGATGCAGGATAAAACCAATCGGACCTTTTCTTACAGACACAGCCACCAATCTGGAAATTATTATGAGGGGGATGAGCTGACATTTAGCCAAAATGATGGCCTTCTGGAGCCTCAAAGCCTTTAATTGGTTGATTTTTTGCCATCGTTAATTTCTGTTTCATCATTATATTGGCGAGCAAGTGCTTGGTGAAAGGAATAGGCTATCCCTCCGCTGGGCTGCATGGTGTTGTGAATGGTGTGAGGCAGCAAGCTTTTGAAATATTAAATGGAAAGCCACCCTATCAGTTAATCTATAGTAGGTTGAAGTATAAATATTGGTCAAGATACTATGAAAACTGCTGTTTGATTATTGGAATAGGGCCATGAATTCTTTTCATCCATCTGAATAAGCATAGGAGGTCGAGTGGCATAGCAATAGTGTCCCTACCTATCTCCAGAAGCTCTGGGTTCAAATCCAATAAGGAGCCTAACAACACCAGGTTAAAGTCCAACAGGTTTATTTGGTAGCAAACGCCACTAGCTTTCGGAGCGCTGCTCCTTCGTCAGATGGAGTGGAAATCTGATGAAGGAGCAGCGCTCCGAAAGCTAGTGGCGTTTGCTACCAAATAAACCTATTGGACTTTAACCTGGTGTTGTTAGACTCCTTATTGTGTTTACCCCAGTCCAACGCCGGCATTTCCACATCATGACTTCAAATCCAATGATGTGGAGATGCCGGCGTTGGACTGGGGTAAACACAGTAAGAAGTTTAACAACACCAGGTTAAAGTCCAACAGGTTTATTTGGTAGCAAAAGCCACACAAGCTTTCGGAGCTGCAAGCCCCTTCTTCAGGTGAGTGGGAATTCCCACTCACCTGAAGAAGGGGCTTGCAGCTCCGAAAGCTTGTGTGGCTTTTGCTACCAAATAAACCTGTTGGACTTTAACCTGGTGTTGTTAAACTTCTTACTGTGTTCAAATCCAATGCCAGGATTTCTTGGCCATGGAAGGAGCATACAGAGTAAAGTTCAATGAGGTGATAATCAGCTCGGTATTCCTTCCACCACCTCTCCATTATTCCCCAAAGGGAAAAAATGTGAGGATACACTTAAAAAAAATCAGAATGAGCAGACTTTACTTAGTTTAGTGTCTCTTTGGAAAATGGCACCTCCTTCAATACTACACTTAAGTGTCATCCTAGATAATGTGCTTGTCACAAACCGAGCAGATGTTATCTGCAAAGGTGTCCCAACCTGGAACAGTATTTGTGGTGGTGTATAATTTGTTTACAGGAATGGTGTGAGGTGCCATGTGCAAGACCCAATGAGAACAGGAACCAGCCCAGTCACAGTATAACACTTATTAAAGACTATTTATTACAATACAGAAAAGACACATATACACATGCAGGACTATAATGATGTAAGTAGTTTAAGAACTACTAAATACACCCAGTAGAAATTAGCCTTTTTTATCCAAAGTACATTACGAGGTCTGAACTCTTTCAGGACCTCCCCCTTCTCAAACAACATCGAATTCAATAGATCTAGAAGTAAAGGACAGCTTATAGTTACCATACTCTGTACGATTGAGTGGTCATTCTGGGAATGTGTCTTCTTGGTTCAGCAAAGATATGGGAGAAAACTCGAGCCCGCATTCGCCGTCCATGTGAATGCTGGCGGGGGCTCAAGATCTGGAAGTCACAGTTTTCCTGCGAGAACTCGACTTTCGGATCTTCCCTGCCCCCCGCCTGCGATGTCATCAGTATGTTCATGCCCACAGTGGGTATGAACATACTTTGCGTGCATTAGCATGCATTTTAGTCTTATTAATCCTCCGCCCCCATGCCAGATATTGACACCACACTGATGTGATATCATGTCGGTGTGGTTCACAACAGGTTTACACAGACATTGGGGTCTCTCTGGGGATGCAAAGGTTAGTATAGCTCCCAGGACAGAGGGACATGGCCAGGCAGTGCTCTGGCCATGCCCCTTGGCACAGGTTGGCACTGCCAGGTTGGTACCATGCCACCCTGCCACCACGGCAATGCCAGCCTGGCAGTGTCAACCTGCTCCAAATAGCGGGCCCCAGTAGAAGCCAAATGGAGGAAGATTAATGCTGCTGTGCCTGTGGGCTGGGATCAGCCTGACGAAGACGGGGCATTGGCGATGGCCGTTGCGGGGGTGGGGGGGCTCCAACTGGAGGGGACGGGGCCGATAATTGCGGGGGGAGAGAAAGGGCCGATGATCTTGGGGGTGGGGGGTTGGAATTACAGCTCAGTCCAATTAGGGGTGGGTGGGGAGGAGATCCCCTGAGGCCATGGTGGTAGGGTGAGGGGAGGTTTATTGCAGTTTTGATCGAAGCGCCCTTTAAAGATGGCATCCCGATCTCTGAGCAGCCAAGTTTTGCCGGCATATTTAAGCACTGCCCACTTCTATGACGGCATGATTCACACTCTGTTGATTTTTTTTGACAGAGTCTTGTAGAATCTGGTGAGAAAACCGACCGGTTTCTCTGGGGAGATAAACAACAGATAGTAAGATTTCGCCCATGGTTTTTAACTGCTTCCACAAGCAGTTGTGGAACTGTTGTTTCTGCACTCTTGCTTCTGATCTGCTAGCTAGAAACGATTTACAGGCTGCTAGATGGAAACAGCTTCCCTGCTTCCATGAAAAGGCTGCCAATTATACTATTATTTCCCTTTGATGGTTCTTTCTGTGTATTTGCTGTCTGTCTCCTCAGCTTCTGTAGTTCTAACCAATTAACATATGTATACGTTTCCTGGATGGTGTAATCGCCTATTCCAAATTTCTTATTAGTAGGGTAGTGTATTCTCTGGTCAATCTAAAACTGCTAATCTTGTTTTTGGAACTCACATCCTGTGAGATATCTTTTGAAATGCTGGTGGCTTTTAACCTGCTGGCACATTTGGGACTTGTATACAGAATGATTTGTTCAGAAGCTAACTAAATCTCTTAAAACCTAGTTTAGCACGAGGATACACACAATAGTTAAGAAAACCCAGGAACAATTCGGACCGGCAGTAGTTGTACATGGGACAGAACTATTGAGAATACTTAGCTTGTTAGTATATACCAAAGATTGGTCTACTTCTCTGAACTAGTGCACACTGAGATTCTTGGGCACAATAGCAGCATAACTAGCACTCTCTACACTATCCAGAGTCTCAAGATATAGTTCTCAGGTTTTTAAGGCTTTGTGAATGCCTTTATTCTGCCAGAAGAGTACGAGACAGTGGGGCACTTGTTAGATACACATTCCTTTAAAAAAAAAGTTGGAAAATGGATTGCTAAAGAGAAACTTTACTTTGCTGATTGTAAATTATTTCATACTTATTTGGTTAGGTAGCACAGGGAATGGATGATGTAACATGATGGAAAAGTCAAGCTCCAAGACTTTGTATAGCAATTGAAACTGAATTGACACTATGCTTAGTTACTTTTTAAAATTAGTTCCTTTTTAGAAAGGACAACATTTATTGCCCTTGAAAAGGTGGTGGTGAGCCACGTTCTTGCACCACTCCAGTCTATGTGATGTTCGTACTCCCTCAATTCTAGGGAGGAGCTCCCGGATATTGACACATAGATGATGAAATAACAATGATATATTTCCAATTTAGGATGGGGTGACTTAAGGAACTTAGAGGTGAAGATATTCTCATGTGTCTGCTCCCTTGCCCTTCTGGGTGATAGAGATCATAGATTTTCATAGGTGGAACAGTCTGCGCCTATTGTACACTGCTGCTGGACGCACTGAATGTTTAAAGTCCTGGATGGGGTGCCAATCAAGTAGGTTGCTTTGTCCTGAATGACGTTAAATTTAAGTTCCCATCCAGCCAAGTGGGGATTATTCCGTTACACTCCTGATTTGTGCCTTGAAAGTGGTGGGAAAGTTTTGAGGAGTCAGGTGGTGAGCCAATTACTACAGAATACCTAGCCTCTGATCTGTTTTTGTAGCAACAGTTTTTCAGTGACTGCTCCAGTTATGTTTTTGGGAAGTGGAGGACCCCCCATATGTTGATTTGGGGGCATTTACAATAGTAATGATGTTGAATGTCAAAGGAAGGTGTTTAGATTCTTTCTTGTTGGAGGTGGTCATTGCCTGTCACTTGTGTGACACAAAAATTACTTGCCACTTTTTGGCCACAAGCCTTGTCCTGGCAAAAACTAAAGGAGAAATTGAGGGTAAAAACAGAGGAAGAACAATTAGGTGGGTGGATAACTTTGAGACGTGGACTGAGGGAGGCTTGAAGAAAGCCAAAGAAGCAAGATGGTGCCAATGGCCCCACTATAGCTATGGTGATGATGAACAAATGAACCTTATTAGAAATGGATCTGCTGCTAAATAATCACCGACTGATATTAAGATTGACATTGATGCTGGCAATGGCTTAGAATTTCCAGCATTGTGTATTAAAAATATTATATGTATGTGACTTCTCTAGGAATAAAATAAAAGCATTAGGAAATGCCCTATTACAGTTGTATGTATTATAGTAGTCTCCCTGTTATCTAGAAACCTGATATTCTAATGGTACCTTTGAGAACTCCTCTGTTGTAGGTTCCAACATAAGATTGTGGTGATTTTTTAGTAACACATTTTGATTTCGGCTGAAGTGAAATTTAACTTTGTACCAGTATCTTTAGAGATAATTGGACTACTTTAAAATATATATATGCAATCCCTGAATTAATAGCAAGATTCCTTGGGGCAATAAGAATTCTCGAGGTCCTCTGTTCTTCTGGCCCTTTATGAAATGTTTCAATAACTGGAAGCTGATTCTGGAAATCAGCCTGCCAAAATTATCTCTTACTTAACCTGTGGTGATTAGGACCATTATGACTTTTGATTAGCTTTTTGCAATTCTCGCAATCATTTAATTCAGACGTTGTATGATTATAGTATAGAATATACTATTTGACCTATCTGCAGAGATCCTGTATGTTTTAGTACAATCACTTAGCTGGAGGAATCTTCTGAACTTAGGAAATCTCTCTGAATGAGCTTGGAGAAATTTGGAGTTTTCCATACAGATGTAAATCATAGAACCATAGAAAATAGAAGCAGGAGTTTGTTTCCTCAAGTGTTGCAATCCTGGATTCAAAGACCATTGGTAAATATTCAGATCTGCGAAAGTATTAGGCTCCTTTTTAGAATCTTCATTATAATAGTAAAAATTGCTGGCTATGAAATCATAATATTATGGGTTTGAGAACTACTCATAATTTGGTGAGACTTGGAGGATTGTGCTGTATTAGAGTTCTTAGACAAGAGCCATTACTGCATCAAATGTTACAGGATATGGGTTCACGCCTCATTGTGAGTTCTACATCTTGCCTGGGTTGCCATCTGGAGACGGCAATCGATGGTGAGGCAGCTCCCAGCTTAGCAGAGAGAGAGATAGTTGGAAGCATTTCAGATACATAGTTGGATGCCTTTCAGATACATTTTCTAAGAGGCCATATTTTGATCATTAATTGGAATTTTCTTACTCTTTTGGTCAGACAATTAGGTGTAGTGCAGGATACGTAAAACAGGAAAGCATAATACAAGTTGTATACGAATACAAAGACTGGAAATTTCAATCATAAGGTGTATAAGCTGTCAAATACAACGTGCATAGTAAGATTATTAACACATTACTATCCCAATAGACCTGTAGGAACGGGATTATTGTTAGCAGTTGATGTTTGTTTGTGTAGTAATTGTGTAGTAATTCAGCCACACGCCAGTTTTGCGTCACCAACACCCTTTATTGTGCACCAAAGGAAAAGGCCACTCCCATGGTTTACAGTCAGCTAGTCTTCACTTGTGCTCTACAACACTGGTCTGGGTAGAGTTACAGGCTTAAATATCCCTGCTGGCTGCTTCCCATTGGGTGAGCCCCTGCTCACTCAATAAGGCAACTTGTACTTTCCGGTGGCCTTCGTGGTCATCATAATTGTTTGATTGCATAACAAACCAGTCATAGGTGTCACTGGCAGAATGTGATGCACTGAAGATTATTCAGAAACCCAGTTTATGTGGATGTCTATTAATCGTGGTGAGGAACTAGGGGTCTGTTTGAAATTCAGGGGTTTTTGAAGCCGTGGAGACAATTTGAGCGTTGGGGCTCTATGGAAGCTGAGTGCTATAGCCACATGGTGGATTGTCTGTTTTGTTTTAAATCTCATGAAGATATTTAATTTGGAACATTGAGATGATAAATTAAGAATGGTAATGAGATGTAAAAATATGGAGTAAAGATTGGCACCACAGCCATCCTGCATGACACTGTTGACACTGCATCTTGAGTTGTGGTTTTGGAGGACTTGGAGGGAGGAGGTGTGGTCGTGGAGAAATTCAGGTTATGGTTTAGCGTTAGACCTTTGGGGATATGGGAATTATTTTGTCCTGAGAATTGTGGGAATTGTTGATGCTGAGAATTGTGGGAATTGTAGGTGCTGAAAATTGTGTAGGATCTGAGAAGTCACCACTGTTATCTGCAGAAACTGCTTTTGACAACTACTGTTGTTACTAATTTCATCCTAATATAAAATGTAGGGTGAACCTCTGAAAAATAATCCTATGAACACATTAATCATTTGTGCATGAATATCACCAATAGTAATTTGTAATTCATGGTGTTTACATAATTCTGCTTTCATGTTTTACTTATTTATACTGGTATACTGAAAAATGATTGCAAAAAAATAACCAGTTTAAAAAAAGAGGTACTGAAGTCTCCTGACATTTCAGGTTTGAAAATTGGTGGTGTGAGCGTTCCATAATAAATTTGCATATCTGAAAAAAAAGCATTTATGTGACAACTATATTTGTTGCATAGCAACTTGCAGATGCTGAATCAACAATAAGGGATTCAAATATGGATGGTGAATTTATTTTTAATCTTGTGAAGCAATGGCAGCACTAAAATTTTGGGCGTGAGCAGTATATGTCGAATATATGTCTATTTACCGTCACTCAGAATTTAGAAATTGCAGGGTTTTTATAAAGTAAACAGATGCATTTCATGGTTTCAAGTTTTAACACAATTAAATATTGCTATTACAAACAGGCAGGGACTAACCTGGTTGTTATTTTTTTCCCTTTCTTTGAAGTTTCCTTGCAGCTTGGGCCTTTCATGGCTGTTAGATGATCTGGAGAGCAGCTGGAGGTCTTCTGTGAAATCTTAACCTTAAAATTGTCTGGTAAAAGAAAGAACGTGCATTTATATAGTGTATTTCATAACCTTATGGCTTCACAGTCAATACTTTTGAAGTGTGATCATTGTTATAACAATGGGAAACGGGCATCCAAGTTCAGTTGATGATGCTGAATTCTGCTTTGGCTATCCCAACTCTACAAGGTCACTAAATTGGTACATTCTTGGTTCAGTGGTAACACTGTAGCCTCTAAGTTAAAAGAAAGTCATTTTCCAGATATAAGTACATAATCCAAGCTTCAAGTACATAATCCAGATGCTTCAAGGTAGTACTGGTGGAGTGCTACATTGTCGAAAGTGCTGTCTTTAAACTGAGACGTTAAATTGAGGCCTGTCTGTCCTTAAAGAAGGGTAGCAGAATTTTATGGTGTCCTGGCTGATGCGCGATTAATTCACTCGGGAGGCTGGATCGTTCCCGGGAAATAAAGGCTTTTATTAGCAACAAGAATAGAGTATACTGCTTAACAATACAATGATGTGGAGATGCCGGCGTTGGACTGGGGTAAACACAGTAAGAAGTTTAACAACACCAGGTTAAAGTCCAACAGGTTTATTTGGTAGCAAAAGCCACACAAGCTTTCGAGGCTCTGAGCCCCTTCTTCAGGTGAGTGGGAATTCCCACTCACCTGAAGAAGGGGCTCAGAGCCTCGAAAGCTTGTGTGGCTTTTGCTACCAAATAAACCTGTTGGACTTTAACCTGGTGTTGTTAAACTTCTTACTAACAATACAATCCCAGACTAAAGGGTCACTAGGAAGTGCAGTGACCTTTATACTCCTATAGGAAGGCGGAGTCAACCGGAGTGTACCACAGAACAATGCCAACAGGTGGAACACCCCAACCCTAACCCCAACAGTAACAAGAGTAACATATGTACAAGTACCCATAGTGATAACCATCTATGGTTCAGTACCCATAGTGGTAACCATCTATGGTTCACCACACTGGCCAATATTTATCCATAGAATCATAGAAATGTTATAACACAGAATGCAGCCATTTTGTCTCATCATGTCTATGTTGGCTCTCTCCTCTGTGCTCTCCCCGCATCCTTGCACATACCTCCTTTTCAGACATTTAGAAAATGTAGAAATATTCATGGCACAGAAGGAAGCTACACTGCCCATCTAGTCTGAGCTGGCCGAAAAATGAACTATACAGCCTAATCCCATTTTCCAGCAATTGGTCCATAGCCCTGGATGTTATGGGGCTTCGGGTGTCTATCCTTATCAGAGCAGGCTCTTTGATTGGCAAAGATCTGGGACATTTGACAAGACATGTTTAATCACATGGTCATCTATTCAATAAACATCTATGGTTTTACTGAGGAACACCTTGCACGGTATTACAGTGAGTGAGCAATTATACTTATTATGGACTGGGGGCTGGAATGTGGAAGTGGGTTCATAGTGCACTAGTGCAGTGAAGGAGTTTTCGAAGAAATTTGTAGACTTCACTTGAGTATTAAAGAGACAATTTTTTATTGGTTCATTGGAAAATAAATTTCCTCCACTGCAGTGTAATAGATAAACAACAAACTCAGCTGCTTAATTAACTATTTTTGTAGAAAAGCTCATTTTAAATTCTCAGTATAAACAAAGCACAGGTATTTTAATTGCCTAATGAAAGTTATTATTTCCTCAAGGAAAAAAAACCCACGTTTGATCATTTTCACTGGAACCGATTATTCAGAGAGGTTTTGTAAATTCATCTTCCAGCTTGATATGAAATCATTTGAAAAAACAAGCAAACATAAACGCTGTTGGAAGGACACTTACATTGAGGAAAAATAACTATTTTTATAAATAGTTCTATTCAAATTATTGGTTTAAATAGAAATGCTACAATCATACATAATCATATCCTTTCATCTAGCCAGGATCTCTCTCAAGTGAAAATTAATCAATTAATAGCATCAAATTCTGAAATCCTATTTTGCACATGCTCAGATTACAACATTGGGAATAGCAAGCATGTTTGTACTTGCTAATGCCCTTCAACTGGCAGGTAATTCTGAGAAAAATATCAATGCAAATTAGGTTTGTAAGAGAGGTTCAGTCCTCTTATGATAAAATATTAAGATATTCAATGGCCATTTTACAGATATCATAATAATATGATTAATTGTATGTTTTTATTTTACAAGAAACCTTTTGAATCGGTGTGCTTAAGCTTGTTGGGGAAAAAAATAGTAAAAGCAAGATGCATGAAAAACTATTTTGGTTTATTTTGATTGGTTCTTTTTTTTAAAAATTGTATATTTTTGACTTTTCCCAGTTATAGGCTGACAATATATTGTGATTAAAAGGATTTAGGTTCTCTGAGTAATTTGCTTAGTTGAGTTCTTTTCCCCCTATTCTTTCTTGATAAATTTGGTGACCATTGATAGATATGTTCTTTTTAATTTACTGTTTTAAGAATATGACGAGGGTGAAATTTATACATGTGCATAGATAATATGTGATTAAAATGTATTCAATTTATATCTTAATGGCGTTTTTAATGGAGAATCCAAGGTCGTGTTGGTTTTGTATTTTACATCAAATGTACAGCACAGAAACAGGCTATTTGGCCCAACTGGTCTATGTCAGTGTTTTTCCTCCACACGAGCTTCCCCCTATCCTACTTTGACTAATGCTATCAGCAAATTTTTCTATTCCTTTCTTCATCGTGTACATATCTAACTTTCCCTTATATACATCTATATTATTTGCCTAAACCACCCCATATGGTAGCAACTTCCATATTTTAACCATTCTTTCGGTAAAGAATGGACTTAATAGCGACTTTCGCATATCAAGCTTTAGACTTCTCCACTAGTGGAAACATCTTTTCTATGTCTACCCTATTAATGTTTCTGTGTCCCTCACCCTTTCATAATTTTTAGCCCTCTATCTGGCTATTCCTCAGCCTTCTCTTTTCTGGGGAAGAGCGCTCCCTGATGGTAATAACTTCTGTTACAATCCCAGCTGATGTTATTCCTGGACAGGAAGGTCCCAGAATGGAGCTCTGGCTCAACAGACTATAACTTTACTTTTTTTTTCAGAAACATAGATGAACAGAGTAACATGACTGCTAATTAGCTTTTTGCAAAATAATAAAACATTTATTAAATATGAAGATGGGGGCTGAAATTTTACTGTCCCGCCCACCATGGGAATTGGAGCGGGCAAGGGGGGGACCATGGAAAGGTCTGCTGACCTTTCTTACGTTCTTGGGATCTTACGATTTTGGGACGGACGAAGCTGCGTCCACTTTGGGACTATAACACAATACTCTTTCACCCCACCTATCTCTTCACAAATGTACGCATTTTTTTAAGGATATGCAAGCTACAGAATATATTGTATACTATATTGTTCTCAGTAAATACATACTGCCTGTAAACCAACAAGTCACCGTGGTCAGATACACCGCACTCTGAAATCAAATGGCATACACCATCCAATACAATTTCTGTGTATTTTTCATCAAATTCCTCCAGATGATTATCACAATATGAGCCAGCTGGTCTCACTGGAACTCTGGCTTCCACATGTGTGTTTCCAAACTTCACTCTCAAAAAGACATGACTTCTCCCAAACAGTGCTTCATTCAGTTGCTTCCAGGATTTCAATCTCTCCTTTCAGTATTCTCTGCTTTGAATTGCCGTGTACATTCAACTTCCACACAATCTCTAAGGTACACAGCCACACCAACAGAACATCACTGCTTCACCATCCTTAGAATTATCTCAGATATCTGGATTTTCATAGTTAACTTCACCAGGTCTGCACCTTTCAGCTCTGTCTTTAACTGGGAGCCTCTCTCTGCTCCTTCCTTTAACTTTGATTAAGAGTACCTTGTTCAATTTCCAGTTCCTTTTGTCCCTTTGACTTGTCTTCCCAGAACTTCATTTTTCATTCCCTGGCTTCTAGAATATCTGTTCTTTAACTTCTGGGACTTGCTTTCTTCCCAATACTTCATTGTTCTGCTTCTCTGCTTCTGGCAGTTTCCTGTGAGAGATGTTTCCTCTCCAGCTACCAAATTCCAATTGCCTTGGGTCCAGTTTAAAACTAATCTCAAAAGGTCTTTCTAACTTAAAGTGGCCCCTGATTGCTAAGCAACAACCCAGTCCTTCTTTACGCTTGTTTGTTTTCATGTTGTAAACCTTCTAATCACAATGCAGGCACAGTTAAAAATGAAACCAAAATCCCCATACAGGCCTGGATCTTTAACATGACTCTAACTAAAGTTTTGACCCTTTCTTACACATACACAATTAAACTCACTTAAATATATATCTTATTTCTAATATCTCAAAATACAAATATAGATTACTTAAAATGACCTGTTTCCTGACATTTAGTTCTGGAATGATACTTGTATTTTTTCTTTCATCTTTTCCAGTACTTCTATATCCATTGTGTAATACAGGTCCAGAACTGTGCACTGTACTCAACCAAGGTTCTATACAGGGTCATCATAACTTCTCTGCTTTTCAGTTTTATTTCTCTAGAATTGTATCCCAATGCTTGTTTACATTTTTATGGCCTTGTTAACTTGTGTTGCTGCTACTAATGATTTGTAAATCTGCAATCCTAGATTGCTTTATTCCTCTAGTCTATTTATATTCCATGACATGGCCTCCTTATTTCTCCTCCAAAAATGCACCATTTTACACTTACCTATGTTAAAATTCATTTGCCATTTATAAGACAATTTTGCAACTTTATTAACATCTTCCTGTATTTCTTTGCAGTTACCCCATATGAAAATTTTGAAATTGTATTTCTGATTCTGAGTCTAAATTGTTTCTGTAATTGGTGAACAATGGTGCCTCTAGCACCAATCCTTGTGGAACACCACAGGCTGACGAAAGCAGATCCCTTGCAGGTCTTGCAGGTCCCACTATGTCATGCTGGGGAGGTGAGCTCTCAAACAATCCCTTTATCAAAAACATTTTTAAAAAAAGAACCCCCATGAATTTGAATCCCCTATCCCCCCTCGCAATGCCAGGGGGCAGTGCCCAGGCATTGCCAGGGCATGACCTTCTTCCCCCCCCCCCCCCCCCCCCCCCGGGAGCTGTACTTATCTGTGCACCATCATTTGGGAAAACCTCTTGTAAATCCCGCTGACATGATGTCACGCCAGCGAGGTGGGGGAAAATCCTTATGTGAGGGGACAATTCAGTGGGGAGGCCTGCTAAGTGTATGTTACTGTATGGTAATGGAGTTCCTGACCTTTCATGATGGGAACCCTATTATGTCATTAGTGGGAACAATAGAGGGGGAAATCCTGAAAGCCATTTTAGGACTCCCCTTGATTCTTTTGCCCGACTGCCATCTCCGCCTGCCAAAAACGGGGGTGGAAAATCCAACCCTGTATCTCAAAATCTAATTGACAGTTTCAATAAAACTTGGTACATTAAGGGTATGGCCCAAGGAAGAACTGTTTAATTTTTGGCAAAGATGTAGATATAGATCCTGGAATCTTTTAAAGGTTTGTTAACATTGTTGTGGGTTGTTTTATTTGGATCATTGTTGACTATTTTAGAATGTTATGGATTGTCTAAGCTGCTATGGTGGAATTTATCATAGCTGTCAAAACGTGAGCAGAATTTTCAGAGCAGGTTGTTGGATGTGGATTGGCCTGATGCCTCCCCAATGAGATGGAAGCTCTTAATAAAAATCTATTTTTATTGTAGAGCACCAACCAGGTGCTCAAGAAAGAGCTGTGTAATTATAATAATATTGAGTTAACACAGCATGGTGCAATATGTAATCTACTGAGTGTCCTCTTCACTCCTCTCTTTATTGATTGATGGTGTTTTATAGTTGGCTAATTTTTGTTTCTATTGGACTATATTTCTCTTGCCGTTCAATCCTTTTTTTTCCACTGGCATATTGTCAATATTGTTTCCTAGTTTGTCTTTGCTTATCCCATTTTCATCCCTTTAAAACTAGCATTTATCCAATCTAATTTTTAGTCTATGAGAAATACATTAGTGATACAATCATTATCCTAAAGTTTATTATGTTATGGTCACTAATACTTAGGTGTTTCCCTCTGCTTACTTATCTGCTTTAACTAATTTTCCATTAATAGATCAAGCAGCGATTTCTCTCTTGCTGGACTTCTTACTTATTAGATAAGTCCTGTACACAGTACAAATTCCACTCCTCCTTCTGCTTTCCCTATCTATTCATACCAGTTTTTTTAGGAGTGGTTGAAATCACCTTGATTATTTTATATTGTTTAGTCAGTCATTGCATGAATTTGCTGACATAATTATTCCTTTCTCTTTCACTTTTAGGTGGTTGGTAGAATATCCCTATAGGTATGACTGATCCTTTATCTCAATTTATATGGATTCTGTTTCTATCTTAATGTTAATTGTGTCCCTTTATCATACCACCATTATGCTAACTCTGATTTGTGTAGCCACCTTCATTATCCTTTCTAAATATGCTATAGCTCACAATATTTAACTAGTCCTGTTCTTTATGTCACCATTATTCAGTTATCTACATCAGATTTCTCACTATGAATTACTGTATTTGTTTCCCCCATTTTGTTTTGAATGTTGTACACATTTCTGTTTTGTTTTTATTAATCATTTCTCTTCATTTTTTAAAAAGATATTTATATTCCACAATTCTATCTATTCCCTTATCCCTTACCTTGGTCTGAGCTATACCCTCATCTCTTTAATCTTTTGGCTTCAGCCTTGTATATTTTAAACATCCTGTCTTATGAGTTTAAAGTTTTATCCATAGCTGGAATCATCCTTTCTGTTAAGACTCTGATCCAGGTGGAGTCCATCCCGGTAGAACAGCTCCTTTCTGTTCCATTACTGGTGTTAAGTGTCCCATGAAATGGAATCTCTCCTTTCTATCTCATTAATGTATTCAGCTCCTGATCTGCCTTTCCCAATGCCAATTAGCGTGTTGTAGATATCGCAATAATGGGGCTTTGTTTTTTGATTTAGTTCCTAGCTTCCAATACCCTCTTAACAGGACTCCCTGTATCATTGATCCTGACATGGACCCTGACAACTGGATCTACCACCTCCCCTTTCAAGTTCCTCTATAGTTGTTCTGTCGTATCCTTTACCCTTGCATCAGGTACACTGCACAGCTTCTGGGCATTTCAGTTGTGCTAGCAGTGTATGTGATCTCTTTTTCCTAATTACTGAATACTCTAGAACTATAATCTTCCTGTTGTGCCATACTTGCCCCCAACTTTGGACTGCCACCTGCTCTATGGTGCCATAGTTAGCATTCTAACAAGGTCACAAGTACATTGTATCTGTTCAATAGGACCAGTATCTGCCTTGTTCTCTATCTCCTCTCAATTCCTCCTAGACTGCTAACTTCATGAATGTGCTTTTCTCTGAGGTGAGGTACTATCCAGATATCTCTTCCCCCTCCTTTACATGTCAGAGTATATCTTTCTCTCTCCAGCCCAATGACTTGATGTCTGAGAATCTTCAAGCCAGAGCTATTTCCTGCAGGTATAGTCTTTCTAAGAGAGTCTTAGAACGTCTATCCCAATATACTGCCTGCGTCACCATTTCTAATTATTTATTTGTTGGCCGTCATTTATTTCTGGATCTAATAGAATTACTTGAGGTCTAGCATTGGATTTGTTTCATTTCAAATTAATTTGTAATTACTCTTCATTAATTTACTAATTATTTCTGTATAATAGATATTCAATGCAAATTGAATTTTTTAAATATTGGTTTCTCCTGTTCAGTTTATTTTTCCCTTTTGATATATTTAGGCTATTTAGCCTCTTAAGACTATTTCTTTACCTGAAGGATATCATTCTCTTAACACTTCAGATAAATGATAAATTAAGCACTTACCTCTAATTCATGAATTCTGGCACTCCCTACTCTGTTCTAGCCATGTGCTCTTTGAATTTTTGAAAACGTCTGTCTAGTACCTGTTGCTTCTTTAGCTAGTGCTGAGATTCCCCTGTTTTTTCTTTGCTGTCACTGCTTTGAAATTGATGCTTTAGGGTTGTTGGCATTTCTATCATGCAATGCATTGTTAATCTGTTAGCATGAGTAGATAGTTCTCAGATGTGGTAGCACTGTGTAGGGAGAGGTCCTGAGGTCTAAGAACATGGGGAGCAACTTGCCAACTGTGAGTTGTCCCAAAATCTAGGATCACTGGAGATTCTGTCTGACAATGGTGAGCAGAGGAGAGGGTTTGTGAGCAACATAAATGAACCAGAATGGAGGCCTACAGGAAAGGGTAAATGTTTGTTGCCTCAGTTTGAACTGAGACACAAGCAAGTTAATGAAATATAAAACATGTTTTTAATTTAAATGTGGATTACAGGGTCAAAGGTAGGGTTCTGAAGACTGTGGAGGAACAGAGAGATCTTGGGGTCCATATCCACAGATCTCTAAAGGTTGCCACTCAAGTGGATAGAGCTGTGAAGAAGGCATATAGTGTGTTAGCTTTTATTAACAGGGGGTTGGAGTTTAAGAGCCGTGGGGTTATGCTGCAACTGTACAGGACCTTGGTGAGACCGCATTTGGAATATTGCGTGCAGTTCTGGTCACCTCACTATAAGAAGGATGTGGAAGCGCTGGAAAGAGTGCAGAGGAGATTTACCAGGATGCTGCCTGGTTTGGAGTGTCGGTCTTATGAGGAAAGGTTGAGGGAGCTGGGGCTGTTCTCTCTGGAGCGGAGGAGATTGAGGGGAGACTTAATAGAGGTTTATAAAATGATGAAGGGGATAGATCGAGTGAACGTTCAAAGACTATTTCCTCGGGTGGATGGAGCTATTACGAGGGGGCATAACTATAGGGTTCATGGTGGGAGATATAGGAAGGATATCAGAGGTAGGTTCTTCACGCAGAGAGTGGTTGGGGTGTGGAATGGACTGCCTGCAGTGATAGTGGAGTCAGACACTTTAGGAACATTTAAGCGGTTATTGGATAGGCACATGGAGCACACCAGGATGGTAGGGAGTGGGATAGCTTGATCTTGGTTTCAGATGAAGGTCGGCACAACATCGTGGGCCGAAGGGCCTGTTCTGTGCTGTACTGTTCTATGTTCTATGTAAAACATCTCTGATATCCTAAACCCCAGGAGATGAATTGTTTCTCACATCTGGCTGGTAGTTTGGAAACAGTTACACAAATGGGTTATCTTTCCTGGAATTTAAAAGACCAAGGAATGATTTGATTGAAATTTTCAAAATATTAAGGGGAACTGATAATGTAGATAGGAACTATTGCTGCTAATTGGAGAATTTAGGACACAGGGATAAAGCCTAAAATATAGTCAGTTCTTTCAGGAGTGATGTTAGGAAACGCTGTACATGCAAAGGGAAAAGTTTGGAATTCTCTTCTGAAAATGGCAGTTGTTACTAGGTCAACTGTTAAATGAGATTTAGATTTTAGTTAACCAAAGGTATGAAGGATATGAGGCAAAGGTTTGATCTGAAAATAGCCATGTTCTCATTGAGTGGCAGAACAGGCTCCAGAGGTTAAATAGCCTACACTTATTCCTATATGGTAGAAGGTTAAATGTTCCAGGAACAATTGGGAGTCAGAAGAGTCCTACAATCTGTCAGCACTTATGCACTTGACAGGGTGAGAATGTGCCCTTGATTCATTCTCCACTGTTGACTTCCAGCTCCATACATATTTATGACCATAGAATCCTACAGTGCAGAAGGAGGCCATTCGGCCCATCGAGTCTGCACTGACAACAATCCCACTCAGGCCCTATCCCCATAACCCCATGCGTTTACCCTAGCTAGTCCCCCTGACAATAAGGGGCAATTTAGCATGGCCAATCCACCTCACCCACACATCTTTGGACTTTGGAGGAAACCCACGCAGACACAGGAAGAATGTGCAGACTCCGCACAGACAGTGACCCAAGCCGGGAAACGAACCCGGGTCCCTGGCGCTGTGAGGCAGCAGTGCTAACCACTGTGTCACCGTGCCACCCATAACGTACTCTCCACAGAATATGGCTCAGGATAGTGCTCAATTTTATGTGGCTGGTTGGTTGAGCTTTTTATGCTCAAAATTGGCTTTATGCAGAGAGCTGGACTGACAAATAAAGAATGCCAAATGTTGTATGGGAGCAAATTGGGTTAAGATGGCTTGGAACTGATCTGATATCAACAGGTTATAACTGAGCAGTGAGGCTCTGATAAGGGGTTACAGCATTTTGAACAGGCCAATAACAGATTTTTTAAAAAGTATTTAGGATAAGTAGGTTGGCAGTGTTGAATTGCAGGACTCCAGGCAGATGACAACAAGGTTTTTAATATACCTCCAATCATGTTGATCAAGGCTGCACTAGGAACTCAAAACACCAGGCTCAGCCAAAATTGAGCATTGTCCTCAAGACTTCATTGATAGGAAGGAAGGTCGCTTGCGATATGTTGGATAAGTATTGAATGCTCAAATGGTATGGACTAGGTGGGCCTATATTGTTTGAACTAATAAAATGGTATCAGATCTACCCATTGCCACAAAATACCCATGAGTTACTTTACCCAGTGTGATTAAAATATGGAACTATCAGTCATTGAGGCGAATAGTATAGATGCATTTAAAGGGAAACTAAATAAGTACAAGAGGGAGAAAGGAATAGAAAGATCTGTTAATAAAGCAAAAGTCTACAGATCCTGGAAATCTGAAATAAAACTAAGTGCTGGAAAAACTCAGCTGGTCTGGCAGCATTTCTGGAGAAATAGAGTTAATGGTCGGAATTTTACCGCCCCGCCCGCCATGGGAATTGGAGTGGGCAAGGGGCGCACCATGGAAAGGTCCATTGACCTCTGGTGGGATGTTATGGTTTCAGGCCGAGCGAGGCCGTAAAATCCGGCCCAATGTTTTGTGTTGAATATGACTTTGTCTTCAGAACAGACAGATATGTTGATTGGGTTAGATGAGGGCGATGTGTTGATCGGGTTAATTGAGGGCGATGTGCTGATTGGGTTAATTGAGGGTGATGAGCTGATCGGGTTAGATGAGGGCGATGTGCTGATCGGGTTAGATGAGGGCGATGTGCTGATCGGGTTAGATGAGGGCGATGTGCTGATCGGGTTAGATGAGGGCGATGTGCTGATCGGGTTAGATGAGGGCGATGTGCTGATCGGGTTAGATGAGGGTGTTTGGGAGCAGGCCCGTGCGGAGCATCCTTATCATAGAAGTAGAAACCCTACAGTGCAGAAAGAGGCCATTTGGCCCATCGAGTCTGCACCGACCACAATCCCACCCAAGCCCTACCCCCATATTCCTACATATTTTACCCGCTAATCCCTCTAATCGCCGCATCTCAGGACACTATTTTAGCATGGCCAATCAACCTAACCTGCACATCTGGACTGTGGGAGGAAACCGGAGCACCCGGAGGAAACCCACGCAGACACGAGGAGAATGTGCAAACTCCACACAGACAGTGACCCAAGCTGGGAATCGAATCCAGGTCCCTGGAGCTGTGAAGCAGCAGTGCTAACCACTGCGCTACCGTGCGCCCTAACTGTGCTACCGTGCTGCCCTTTATGCCGTCCATAAATCAGTTGGGCTGATTATTTATGCTGTAAATCCTGTGTCGCCGACAAATGCCCCCCCTCCCGGCCGCGTACAAGGTGGGCACACTCAAACAAATGGTTCAAGACAAAGTTAGGACTATGTAACAAATGATTCAAGACAAACATAAGAGTATGTGTTTAAAAGGGGACTGTTTCAAAGATCATAGAATCCCTCCGGTGCAGAAGGAGGCCATTTGGCCCATCGAGTCTGCACTGACCACAACTCCAACCAGGCCCTATCCCCGTAATCCCATGTATTAACCCTGCTAATCCCCTGACACTAGGAATCAATTTATCACAACCAATCAACCTAACCCGTACATCTTTGGATTGTGGGAGGAAACTGGAGTACCCGGAGGTAACCCACGCAGACACGGGGAGAACGTGCAAACTCCACACAGACAGTGACTCAAGCTGGGAATCGAACCTGGGTCCCTGGCGCTGTGAGGCAGCAGAGCTAACCACTGTGCCACCCGATGATCAGTGTGCCAACAATATGGCATCCAATAACCACCGGTCGTGAAATGGGTGAAGCAAACCAGTGGGCACAACACCAAGCCGCTGCAAAGTGGGTGAAGAAGTGTCAGTGATTAGAGGAGTCCAGGCTGATGACAAGTGTCAATGGACTGAAGGTTCAACTGGCGAGCAAGAGCAGAGTTGAAGGTGGACGGAGCTGGCGCTAGGACAGTGTGGAGCAGGCACAGGGCAGGTGGGCATGTCTCGCCTATCTGTATGCGATCGGCACCAGCGAGGCCTGCATGTATGGAGCAATTGAGTGCGCGGCAGCAGCAGCAGGCAAGTGGTGGCATGGCGGTCACTAGGACGGCGCGGCGGCATGTTGTACCTGAAGGGCGCGGCGGTGCCCTGGAGCCGGCACGGTGCGGAGGGGAAGCGCGAGCCCGCAGCCTCTTTTAAACTGAGGAGCTCGAGCCGGGACGGTTGGTGCGCTTGCTCGCAGGGCAGCGGCTCGCGCGGCATGGGGCGCTCGCTGTGAGAGCTCGCGGGCCGCAGGTGAGAGGCGGCGGTGGGGGATGGGGATGGGATCGGTCGCCCGCCCACCCACCGGCGAGGCGCGGCCTGGCCTCGGCTCACGGTGGGGGTTGGGGAGGGTGGGCAGCGAGGAAGCACACCGCGGGGCTCATGCCGGCTCAGCGTGCCGCGCCCGGCCTCCACCATCCGCGGGGGCAGCCCGGGCACAAGGTGACAAGACACCGATGGGCTGCATTGGTGAACACTGCCTGGTCAAAATCAGCCCCCCCCCTCCCCCGCTTAGAGGGCAAGAGCTAAAAGGGGTCAGGGGGGGTGATCTTGCCCTGGGGGGAGGGGGAGTGGTGGAGCCTGGTTCTATCCTGGGGAAAAAGGGGATCCTGTCCTGGGGGAAGGGGGAAAGGGGGGATAGTGCCTCAGGGTATTGGGGGGGGGGGGGGGGGAATAGTGCCCTTAGGGTGGGTGAGGGGGGGAATAGTGCCCTTAGGGTGGGTGAGGGGGGGAATAGTGCCCTTAGGGTGGGTGAGGGGGGGAATAGTGCCCTTAGGGTGGGTGAGGGGGAGAATAGTGCCCTTAGGGTGGGTGAGGGGGAATGGTGCCCTTAGGGTGGGTGAGGGGAGGGGGAATGGATTTAGATTGGGGATACAATGCTCTGGGTTAAATGGAGATTAGGGGGGCGGGGGAGAGAGATCCTGCCCTGGGTGGAGGGGGGAAAAGAGGTGATTCTGGGGGCAGCATTGGGGAGAGAGGGATCCCAGTGGAGGGGGTTTTTGTTGGGGGAAGAGAGGGAATTTGCCCCGGGAAGGTGGAAGAGGGTCAAAGATGCCCTGGTCCAAGGTGGCTGTGAGGGAGAAAGAGTTGAAGAGAAAGGTTGTACCAGCATGGGGGAGGGAAGTGGGCGGAAGGAATGGGGAGATGAGTTGTATCCTGATGCCTCTGGGGAAAGAGGGGTATCCTGCTGGGATGGGGAAGATCCTGCTTCCTGCTGGTTGAGATGGTGTGCAAGGAACTGCCGAGTGTGGTATGGGGGGTGGGAGCCTGCCCATTGTGATGGGGAGTAGGGGATCCTGCAAGGAAAGAGGGGAAAGAGAGAATAGGGGTAATTCTGCCTGTTGTGGGAGGAAGAGAGAGAGGGGAACTGGGACCATACAAATTAGGGAAGAGAGGGATTTGTCTGTGGTGGGGTGGAGACGGGATTGCTCAAAGGTAGGATTGTGCGGGGCAGAGAGAAGAACGCTCTACGTCCCTTGAATATGTTTTAGGAAGAGGAATGCTCTCCTGGGAAAAATCTGTTTATCTTACAGCCGCAAAATGATAATTTCAAATTCCCAAAGAACCTTTGGCTCTCCATTCATCACAATATTTCTGCAGCTGCGCAGCTGCACACCTGCTCAATCGCAGCCTCACTTCAACTTTTCCCTAGTGAAACCCTGTTCAGCTTGCATCTTCACTCTCTCAAATCCAGGCAAGCCAGACTTGAATGTTTAAGGGGGTTATGCTATGCATCACAGCTTTGGCTGGATCACACAAAAGCAATATCACATCTTGCTTTTCTCTCCCCAAGATGTTCATTATTCCAGATCACCGTGGAATACAAAGATAACCCTCGGCTCCTCTTCCCCATGACAAACTTCCTAGGTGTCTACCCTCGCCTCCAATGCTTTGATGCCCTTTTTCACCAAGCTCGGGACTGTCAGTTCAGCTATGTCAGCTGCTTCCCCTAGCCTATCAAGCTAAACTTCCCCCAATATTCTGCCCAGGCCAGCACTGAAATCATATTTTTCTAATTTCTTTCTTAACTCCCCTTATGGCCTTGCTAAGCTTACCTGACCACCCCCCGCCGCCCCCCCAGCTGTTATTGTTAATGGTTTCCTGTCGAGTATTGTTTCTGTCCACATCAAATCTACTGTCATTGTGCACATTCTCTAAAAAAACAACCTTCTACCCATCTTTCAGTTGAACCGTGTCCAACCTTCCTTTCCTCTTCAGTTCCTGAATGTGTTGTCGCCTTCGAAATCTGTACCCATCTTTCCCACAATTTAATGTTTGAATTCTTCCAATCATATTTCCACCCCTGTAAAAGCATCCTCATTTTGTGAGTGTGGCAATGGTGAACTATCATTCCTCATTCATTTTTACCCTTCTGCAGCCTTTGACATAGTTGATCACACCCTCCTTCTGCAACCACTTTGTTATAAATCTGGGTGGAGTACATTCATCTGGTCTTATTCCTGTGTTCCACCCATAGCCAATCTCCTGCAGTAGCTTCTCTTTGTGCTCCAAAGCCATTACCCCTGGAATCCCCCGTTACCCTGGAGTCCCCAAGGATTTATCTGTGGCCCCCCCCTTCCTATAACTCATTTGCATGTTTTCCTTTGGCGGCAACCTCTAAAACCTCAACATTAGGCTCCTTGTGTATGGTCACAACAGCAACTTGATTTCACTAACTTTCATCTTGCTGCTCGTCCAATATCTAGCATTGGATGAGCATGGATTTACTAAAAATAGAAATTGGGAAGATTGTTTTTGATACTTGTCACAAACTCCATTCAGCTGCTAGCGACTCTGTTTTTCTGGCTGCTGCCTGAGGTTGAACCAGCCTGCTTTCAATCTTGGTGTTCTATGTGATGCTGAGCTCTATTTCCTATATCCTCTTCGTCACTGATATTGCCCATATCCATCTCTAACATTTCTCCTCCTGCCTCAACTTTGCTGCTGAAACTCTTCTCTATGTCTTTGTTGCCTCTAGTTCGACTATTCTGATGCTGTCCTGGCCAACTTCCCACCCCATATAAACTTGAACTTTTTCGAAACCTTGTTGCCAGTATTCTAACTCATCCCGTTTATCCTTCAGCCTGGTCCTTGTTACATTGGCTCCCAGTGTGGCAACATCTTGATTATGAAATTTTCATCCTTTTTTCAAATCCCTCCATTGATTAGCCCCTCCCATCTCAGTAATCTTCTCGGCCTTGAAACCCTCATGAGATCGCTGCTTTCCTCCAGTTTGGCCTCTTGTGCATCACATCTTGCTTTACTATTGGTGCATCAAACCAATTGTTGAGGTTGTAAATGCAAACCAGTGATCACAAGCTTGTGTGAGTGGGTCATGTGAATGTCACTATCTGTTTCAACAGGAAGGTTAAATATACTTGCTTTGGGGCAGACATTGCCTTTGGAATCGCCTGTGGAAAAGTTTTTTTTAGGGTTGCATGGCTTCAGGTGTACCTCATTATTAACTTTTATCAGGCAAAACTCCTTTTTGCAAGTTCTTATGTCTGAACAAAAATCAATGAGCATTTGGCTGAAGTACTGAGACTGAAAATTAGCTGGGCTAAATTTTATTAACGCCTGTCGAGGTTGTTTAACTTAAATTCATCAGGGTGATTGATGTCAAGGATGGAAAACTGTAGTTAGTGAGACTTGAGATCTGGAAATACTTTCACTGACACACAGAAGATTTAGAGCTTTTAATTACATGAAACGTTTTGATTAAGCAAATAGGGAAAACTTCTTGTGGAGGAGTCAGTGATGAATGAGTTATCACCATTAGACATGAGTGTATAGGTGAGGAAAAATTTGTTTGGCAGGTATTTGGAGCATGGAATACTTAGCTTCAAATATTTCTCCACTTTTCGCTTATGCAATGCAATGGTTTCTACTTCAACCACCCTACATGGCAGAGAATGGATGATGCATGTTGGAGTGTGCAAACAAGGCACTGAATTTTTTGGATTGCTGTAGCAAAGAATTGGAATAGAGATGATTGGCCAATTGGATTCTTAAAATGTTGTAAACTTCCATGGTTCTAAAGTGTATCCATTTTCCACTACTCCATCTACTCATATTTACCATTGGCAAAATGATGAACTGGCTTAATTGTTTAGAACTTAATATTCAGTGAGCCATTAAACCATATTGCTGTATTGGAATGACTGACTTGGTGCATTCTATAGAGACAGACTCTTACAGTAGCTAACTATAATGGCACTGTTCTTTTAGCTCATAGTGAAAATTCAGGAACCAGATTATTCCCATTGTCAGTTCTAATTTACTATGAAGCTGAACCCTTCTTAAGTGGGAGTGAAGTTCATACAGTTAAGCCAAAAAGAGAAAAAAGGACCAGCAAAACATATGGGCAGGATGAAGACAGTTACTCAAACATAGTGGCTGGAATCTTACCACCATTTATGCTGGTGGGATTTTCCCATCCTGCTGCAGTGAACCGAGATTTGACTCACCGCCAAATTTTCTGACCTAGCTGCAGTGGGAGCGTGGTGTGAACGGCAGGTAAGATCGCACCTAGTGAATTTTGTATGCATATGCATAAAGCATAGGAAATAAAACAAGCAAAAGTAGAAATTTAGCTTGAACGGTGTGATGTATTAGATATTACAGAGACTTGGCTACAAGCTAGAAATAATTGGGAACTCAATATTCCAAGCTATCGGATCTTCAAAAAGGATGAGAAATTTGGAAAGGATGTGATGTAGCAGTGTTGATGAGACCTAGTCCAAGCGGTAAAAAGAAGTAATGTTAATTAGTAAGGGTGAATAGACAGTGGGGACATGAGACTGGTAATCTTGATGGGGGAGCGATGGGGGTGAATTAATAACAAAACCAAGAGAAGCCTCTGGTATGTTAAGGTTCAGGTCAGAAACTCCACAATGTTTTATGAAGCCCTCCTGGATCATAGGTTTTGCACATTGAATTTGGCTAGGATAAGCATGATATGGTTCACCTCAAGTATGGTTCAAATAACCCACTAGGGAGCTTTTATCAAACAAAGTTTATTTAAGAATATTGTTAACATATATGGAAAGAAAATTGGCAATAACTTTTATAAATTACAAAAAAAATAAAACAACCACAATAATGTGTAACCTTTAACAAATGTATCTAAGATGTTCCAGTCAAAACCAAAACTTCCTTTAGGCAAAACCTTTTTCACAGGTTTAACACAGCAAAGACTAATGCTCACGCGATACTGGAACTAAATCCTTTGGATGAATGCTGCAATTCTGTTGATACAGTCAGAACAGTTTGAAGGCAGAACAGTTTCCCAGAACACCAGAGAGACTCTCTGGTCCAGCCACCAACAGAGACTTTCTACTCAGGAAGGCTTTCAGCTAAACAGCAGAATTTCCCAAAACCAGGGAGAGAGAGAGAGAGATACTTCTTTTCAGCTTGATGTCCCTTCTAAAAAAACTAAAACTTGCAGCTCAGAACTGAAAATGAAAGAGCCTCTGTCACCTGACCTGCAAACATTCTTCCTCCTAACAATGCAGGGTCATAAAACTAATTTCCAAAGTAAAAATAAACAAACCCCATTCAAACCACTGAAGGAGCAATAAAAGGACTCATCATGGACAACTCAGTGCCACAATGAGAGCTACAGAGGACATGATTTTAAAAAACTCTTAAAGGTGCACTAAAGGTAGTACTGATGTAACAATCAGGATGAATTAATAAGGAAACCAAGAGAAGCCTCTAACAAAAACAACATGGTTATGATAGAGATTTAAATTTTCATTTAGACTGAGGGTATCAGAATAGCTCAAGATGTAAAATTTCTCGAATGTTTTTGGGATAATTTTCCAGGATAATAGCCTGGATTTTGCAGTCAGCAGAGAAGCGATAGTGCGAGTTGCTGAGCTTGAAGAGAGATGCTCACAAAGATCTTGTGAGCTCTGAGGGGTGAACTTCATTTTTCCCAATGCTAATTTCATTCTGGCAATGGATATAGGAGGTCTCTGGCATCCAACAAGTGATGTCATTAAGCAGACAGTTGCATTGCAGAATTCTAACAGACAGCAAACCTGGAAATAATACTCAGATTTTACCATTTGCTTTTTGTAACTTATGAAACAAAAATTAGGATGTACACAGTGGTTAGAGTAGAAACTGAAATAAACTTTAAAAGACACAATTATTTTAAAGATCTCTTTTTTAATTTTGGAATAGTGTAATTTTGCCTTCCAGAAATATAAGATTAGTTTTTCACAGTCAGGGATGTTGTTCAGGAGTAATTATGGCTTAGTAAGTCATTAAAAACGCAGTTACACTTCATCCAACAATACAAACATTTCCAAAGTTTTTGACAGCAAGATACTAGAATAAGAAGTGCAAATTCACATCAGTTCAGTGTTTTTTTTTGTTTAATTGATCCCTACTGCAATGACTTCAACTCACGCAATGGAGTATTAGGGAATCACTGACAGCAACTTCTCATTTTTTGCATTTAATTGCATATGGTTGGATGTCAGAAGTTGCTGTCAGTTTCTCAGAATAATGACAGCAAATACTAACTGTTATGCTGTTATTATAACTGAAATCCAGACCAGTATATTTAGAAATAATAATGGAACAGGACATATCGATTTAGTGATGAGTAATGAGCTAGAGTTGGGGAAAATCTTGTGAATAGGGACAATAATATGATTTGAATTTAATATTAGGCTTGAGAGCTAGAAGAGAAAGTTTCAAACCAAGTTTTTAAAGTTTAAAAAAAAATCTTCAAGGGGATAAGACATAAATTGACTGCAGTAAACTGGCTAACTTATTAATGGGTAAACTTATAAATGGTGAGAAGTATTCAAACAAGTATGTGGTGTAATGCAAAACTAGTACATATCCCTAAAGGCCAAAAGACTCATTTGTGTAGTTAAGCAATCCGAGTGAACAAATGAGATGCATAACTTATTGAAGTAAAAGCTTAAACACAAAGGAAAGACAGAGTGTAAATCCAGTCGGCACGAAGAGCTGTAAAAATCAGCAAAAGGACAGGGTTAAAAGGGGATGTGGGTCCTTAAAAGATAAATGCAAGTAAGACTATAATAGACGAAATAAATAAATGTTCGTTGTGTTAATTGTGTATTTTAGATCTGATTTCACAGTGCAGTAAAAGGCCAAAATACTACTGGTACCAGTAATCCTAGAAAGGATGAATGGGAGGAACTTGTGGTAAATAATAGTTTAAAAAAAATAATGGAGAAACTAATAGGACTTAAGATAGACAAATCAGCAGTATCTGATGGTTTGCATCATGGAATTAAAGGAAAATTGCAGAATACATTAGTGATACATTTTCAGAGTGCTATAAATTTGTGAATTGAACTTTTTGGATTGGAAAATTGAAAATGTCACCCTGTAATCTAAGAAAAAGAAGGATAAATCGGTTAACTACAGACTTTTCAGTTGTGGGGAATTACTGAAATCTGTTATCAGGGATGGAGTGTCTGAGCACTGAGGTAGGTATGTGCTCATTGAAGAGAATCAGCATGGATCTGCAAAGGTAATATCTTACTGATTTGGTTGAATTTTTTGAAGCAGTCACCAAACATGATCATTTGGGAATCATTATTGGATGTTGTCTTTCTGGTTTTCCAGAATATTTGTAAAGATTTTATATTGCAGATTATTAGTAAAAAAAATATAGTACACCAAATTGAAGGTAACCCAATAGCATGTTGGCAATTGGTCAAGAAGTAGGGAAGAGAGAGAATAGGGATAAAATAAATAATCTTGAATTGACGGAATGTGAGCGACTGTTCCCAGAGGTTTATACTGAGGCTTCAACTTAAAGTATAGGAATGACTTAGAATTGAGAGTTACCAAGTCATGTTTGCAGATGGTAAGTTAGGATGAACAGCAGGTGTGTAGAATGGAAGGTTGAATGGACAAACTCGTAGGTGGAGTTTAATATAGGGAAGTGTGAGGTCATGCCCTTTGGATTGAAGAGAAACAAATATGAGTATTTTCTTAATGGTGAAACCAAAGGGATTTGGAGTTCTTATATTATTATGCCCTTTGTCACTAATCATGAAAAGCTAGTGAATAGATTTAAAAAATAATCAAAAATGCTAATTGCCTTTATCTCAGCTGCATTGGAACTCAAAAAATAGGATGTTGTTCTGTGGTTCCACAGAGCCTTGGTCAGACGTAATGTAAAACACTTTGCACTCAGTTTTGGGTACCACATCTTGAGGGGCCTGAATCTTGGACTAAATAAATTGGATGGGAGGTGGCTTGTATGGAGCAAAACACTGGATCATTTAGGCTAAATGGCTTAATTCTGTGCTGTAAATTCTATCTAATCTAAGATTTACCAGGATGTTGCCTGGTATGGAGGGCATTAGCTATGAGGAGAGGTTGGAGAAACTTGGTTTGTTCTCACTGGAGCGACGGAGGCTTAGGGGAGACCCAATAGAAGTCTACAAGATTATGAGAGGCATGGACAGAGTGGTTAGTCAGAAGCTTTTTCCCAGGGTGGAAGAGTCAATTACTAGGGGGCATAGGTTTAAGGTGCGAGGGGCAAGGTTTAAAGGAGATGTATGAGGCAGATTTTTTTTACACAGAGAGTGGTGGGTGCCTGGAACTCGTTGCCGGGGGAGGTAGTGGAAGCGGATACGGTAGTGACTTTTAAGGGTCGTCTTGACAAGTACATGAATAGAATGGGAATAGAGGGATATGGTCCCTGGAAGGGTAGGGGGTTTTAGTTAAGTCGAACAGCATGGTCAGTGCCGGCTTGGAGGGCCGAAGGGCCTGTTCCTGTGCTGTAATTTTCTTTGTTCTTTGTTTAATTGATTTGATTTACATTCTTTTAATTCCATTTTGAATTTGGTTTTGGTTTCATAATACTTCATATTGTGATATGATACTATGCCTTTAAGAAATGTATTTTAATCATCTTTCTTGTATGGGGCATGTTTAAAATTCAGCTCTGTTTTATATGGTGCCAATTTGTCTAGGCAATGGGCAGCTCAAATGTTGAGAATGCAGGACAATGACTGATTTTAGCTAATGGTGTGTTTGTCTAAACAGAGTTAATGCATTTGTGTTTTTTGGGTTTCCCTTCGGGTTTCAGCGTAGGATTTTGATTAGGTTGATTGACAGAGGTGGAGTCATGTTAATGAGCGGAGCTAAGCTTGCAGGAGAGATGGTGTTTAAAATGGTCAGTTTCTGCCTTGTTCTGAAAGAAGCAAGAGGTGACTTTCTGTCTCTCACACTCTCTCTGGAGGTTGCAGTTTGGGGCTGTCAGAAGACAGGTGTGTTTCAGTCTTCTGCTCTCGAGACGTGTTTAAAAAGCTCTAGGACTGTTGAAGTACAAGCGTATAAGCCTGGGCTTTTGCTGACTGATTTTGAAGAGGAGTTTAAGTCTATGAGAGGACTATTGTGAGATAGGAGAGCAGTTAAGAATTGTATCTTGTCATGTTTAAGTATTGTTCAAATGTTAAACTGATTCATTTATTCTAGTTAAACTATATTGCTAAATAAAAGCTTCCTAGAGTGTCAATAGAATCACAGCTGGAGTAAAACACCTTATCCTCACAATGCCAAAAATAGCAAATAGTTGGGGTCTAGTCTAACTTCATAATATACCTTGGGGTTTCTGCTCTCGTACCCTAACAATATGAATAAATTTAACTTAAAATTTTAAAAATCCAATATGTTTCTACAGTGGCTTCTTCATCATTCTGTTACCCAGGAAGTTTTGTTTTCATGCCTGTGGATTACATATAAAGTTTGAAAAGTGTTTTAGTTAACTTGCACATATTTCAAACTTAAAATACTAATCAATCGGGTTTAGGATAAACAGTGGTACTGAAGATTTTCTGCTCTTAAAAATTTGACTTGTCCAGTATTTTGAATTAAGCAATGTAAATAAATGGCAAAGTAGACAATTGCTTGCAAAAGTTAAATTGTTCCAAATCTCAGAATGATGCTGAACAATAAGTAAAAATTAAAGCATCTGATGGCTCAAACTAGAGTGAATGAATGTCCTCTCTTGTCCAGTACTTGCAACTTTATTTGCTTTGCTCTAAAAATTTGGAAGCAAACTAACGATCAAATTCTCAAAGCTTTGCTTCAGACTGACACTTATTTCCATCTTCTTTATCCACCTGCCCTGTAGTCTTTCAGTGCCTAACCACAGACTATTTGGCTTATTCAGAGTGGCTACCAGATCTTGGCAACCTGCCTGAGTATTCTTCAGACACTTATTTATTGCCATTGCAGTCCTTTCTCAAGTCTAACTTCTAATCATTCACCCAGGCCCATTTCTTACCCGACTGATAACAATGTCAAATTATCATTCAAGTTTAGCCTACCTCACAAACCTGGGCTTCACTGGTAGAGTTTCCAAACACACCTGTGCAGTCTGACCATATACAGCGGATAGTACTTTCCTATACACCAGAATGTGCTAAAGTAGAAGAATGTCCTCTCTTGTCCAGTATTTGCAAATTTATTTGCTTTGCTCTAAAGATTTGGAAGCAAACCAGTAAACTGACACATATTTCAATCTTCTGAAACCTTTCTTACAGTTGGAAGCAATGGCATATTGTTTAACTGCCTTTGTTGTAAGAGTGAGAAATATAGCTGCTGCCCTGGAGAAAGTAAAAACAGGTATTAAAATCACCTTTGATTTCAATGGACTGAGATGTTTACAAACTCTCATGGTTTCCTAAGGCTTAAAACTTCAAGGTATTTGATAGATTGGTATATGAAAATGGATATTAAACCAGAAAAATACAGATTTAGAGGAGTAATTAAAAGTTGAGCCAAAAAGAGGGCTTTGATGTTTTTTGAAAGAATAGAGTGGTTTTAGGAGGAATTCCAGAGTGTAATAGTCATAGTGAAATCACTGCTGCAATGGTGAGGTGCAGAAGATTGGGAATCAAAGTAATGGAGACTTTGGGCAAGGGATTGACAGCTAATGAATGTCGTGTGGGTAGATGGAGCAAGGTAATCGAGCGGAAATTTTAAATTTGGGGCATTGTGGAGTAGGGAACCAATGTAGCTCAACAAGAAGGGGAGTTAGGGACAGATGAGGCCTGGTACCCTCTGCTCCACTGGATCAAGATGGATTATCAGTCTCTTTAGCCACATTGAAAAAGGTGCCAAAAAAAAACCAGTTAGCTCTCAAGTTTTACTTTAACAGCTTAACCTGCCTGTAATGAAAAGGCTCCATTTTTTCACCACCTTTGCTGAAATAATAGTTGGTAAATTTTATGCATGGTTTTTCACTTTGGATATCAAAAGAGAAAGGTGGAGGCTACCCATAATGGATCTCTTCTCTTTCACAATTTCTCCACAACAAAGAACAGTACAGCCCTTCGACCCTCCAAGCCTGCGCCGGTCACCTTGTCCTATCTAGACCAACAGCTTGTATCCCTCTATTCCCCGCCTGTTCATGTGTCTTTCCAGATAAGTCATAAATGTCGCTAATGTACCTGCCTCAACCACCTCACTTGGCAATGCATTCCAGGCCCCCACCACCCTCTGTGTAAAAAAAAACTTCTCCCCACCCATCTCCACTGAACTTTCTCCCCTTATAGAGTCATAGAGGTTTACAGCAAGGAAACAGGCCCTTCGGCCCAACTTGCCCATGCCGCCCTTTTCTTTTAAACCCCTAAGATAATCCCAATTGCCCGCATTTGGCCCATATCCCTCTATACCCATCGTACCCATGTAACTATCTAAATGCTTTTTAAAAGATAAAATTGTACCCGCCTCTCCTACTACCTCTGGCAGCTTGTTCCAGACACTCACCACCCTCTGTGTGAAAAAATTGCCCCTCTGGACACTTTTGTATCTCTCCCCTCTCACCTTAAACCTATCTTGAACTTGTGCCCCCTTGTAATTGTCATTTCTGCCCTGGGAAAAAGCTTCCAACTGTTCACCTTATCTATACCCCTTATAATTTTATAAACTTCTATCAGGTTGCTCCTCAGCCTCCGTTTTTCCAGGAAGAACAATCCCAGTTTATTCAATCTCTTCTCATAACTAATACCCTCTATACCAAGCAGCATTCTGGTAAATCTTTTCTGTACTCTGTCCAAAGCCTCCACGTCCTCCTGGTAGTGTGGTGACCAGAATTGGACACAGTATTCCAAATGTGGCCAAAACCAACGTTTTATATAACTGTAACATAATTTGCCAATTTTTATACTCAATGCCCTGTCCGATGAAGGCAAGCATGCCATATGCTTTTTTCATCACCTTTTCCAGCTATGCTGCTACTTTTAAGGATCTGTGGACGTGCACGCCCAGATCTCTCTGTGTGTCTATGCTATAGCAAGTGTTGGAAGTTTCTGCCTGGTTCTCATGTGATGAGATATTGCAGTGCACCATGGATACCGCAGTTCCACAGGAAGAGGCCAAAAATTGTAACTGGAATGATTCATTTCTTTCCCAACTCCCAAAATGGCTAGTAGTAGCAGAAAGACACCAGTACTTGGACCAGAATTTGCAACATCAGTCTCAGATCAAATGTTCTGTAGGTAGCCTATATAGCAAATAACCAAATTTACAGGTAAATATTACTGATATTTACTGTATATTTATGACATGAATGTTTCTTGTGTAGACTCGGCTGTTGAGTAGAATGACTTGCGTGTCACAGGGCATGAATAACAGATTAGTGCTGTTGAGATTATTGCAAATGCAAATAGAATGTTAGGATAAATTGCCTGGGTGATTAAATTAAAACACACAAGATACTATATTTCCTCTGTGCAAGACCTTGATTAGATCTCATCTGGAATATTGTATCAATTTCTGCACCCCTCACCAGGTGGGGAATATAGAGGCACTGGAAAAGGTTCAAGGGAAGGTCATTAATCATAGAATCAATGATTACATCACCGAAGGAGGCCATTCAGCCTGTTGACCCTATTCCGATTCTACAACAACAATTTAGCTAGCGCCGTTCCTTCGTACCTTGTAGCCCTGCATTTTTCCTTTTTGGGTTAGGTGCTTTAACAATGACCCTTTGAAAGCCGTGATTGAATCTGCTTCCACCACTCACTTGCTACATAAAAAATGTTTTTCCTCCTGTTTCCTCTTTATCCAGGTTGATATCTAGTTTAAAGACCCTCAATTACTATTATGAATTTAAGAATTAAAAAAAAAACTCCTATATTTAAAAAAAGTAGACTTGAGATTTGATAGATCAGACCTAATCCTTTAATCATTTTAAAACTACATGGATTGGGTATTTGAGTTAGATATTTTAGGGAAGGAAGAATGGTATACAATCTGTGGGCATAGAACTAGATTAGATGTGTATTTCTTGTCACAGAGAGTTGTTGACAGCGAGAACAAAATAAATGTGCAGTGCATGCAGATTGGTTGCAGACATTCAAGAGGAAATCGGGCGAGTTCCTTACTGCGACCAATATCACTACAAATAGAAGATAGGTGGGTGTTGGGGCTGTGTTTTTTAGACTCTAGACGTTGTGGCCTGGAACTTGTTCATTCATCTTTTAGTGTGCGTGGGGGACAGGCAGATGGTTAGAGAAACCTCTCTTAAGCTGGTTTAAATTTTTTATCTCTTGCCTCTTAGAGATTGTTTGGCTGGCAGCTTTGGGGAAAAGAATTAGGGGATTTAATTTTGTTTCTGTTAGTTACTCATTCCACATTTCCTACTTTTTCATTTGTTCAAGCTTAGTCAAACATGTATTTTATTGATTGTTTTATGCAATTGTGTGTTACCGGCCACTAATAATTAAGGTCGATAGCCATTTGATTCAGCTCCTTTTTAATGTCTATTTGTTGAAGAGTACATTATATTGAAAATGGTCATAAAATAATTAAACTGTATCCACTTTGCAATATGTTTAGCATTGTAGATCACAGCATAAACACAACCCCAATTTTTCAGTGCCAAGATCATATTTTTCCATATACTTGGGGTATAAGTTGATCTCCCTTTTCAGCTTTGAAGTGCTACCCATGCATTAGTATAGCTGTCGGCCTCAATTTTGCACCCCAGAAATGCATTTTTATTTACCTTGTACTGTAAATCGGCAGATGAGAACAAGCAGGTGTTGCAAAGATACATGGGCATTCAAGACACATCCCCATAGAGCAGACCACGTATGACTTGGCAAATGACGAACAGAAATGGATCCCCCAGAAAAGTATAAAGCTGATTGCAAGCAAAAGTTGTAATATTTGCTAACTTGTCAAAAAAAACTGTGCTGTAGTGAGGGAATTCTGTGTTGGCGGTAAAACTGGTGCAAGAATAAGGAATCTGCCCTGAAGATGATGCCCAGGATAAATGCACCATTAGAACAGAGATTAAGTTACTGGCCTAATTTTGGGAAGCATGCTTGGAATGAGCCCTTGAAAATTATCAGAATGCTTACATTGTCACCAGAAATGCAATGCATATAAATGTAGATAATTGGACCAAATCTAATCTTGAGTCCAGGATAGATTTCAGACTAATAGCTGGTGTAGACCAAGATTGCTGAAAGACTATCAAAAGACATCAATGCCAAAATGGACAGTTTTGCGGCACAGTAGTTAGCATTGCTGCCTCACAGTGCCAGGGACCTGGGTTTGCTTCCCGTCTTGGGTTACTGTCTGTGTGGAGTCTGCACGTTTTCCCCGTGTCTGTGTGGGTTTTCTCCAGATGCTCCTGTTTCCTCCCACAGTCCGAAAGACGTTCTGATTAGGTTCATTGGCCACGCTAAATTCTCCCTCAGTGTACCCGAACAAGGTGCCAGAGTGTGGTGACTAGGGGATTGTCAAAGTAACTTCATTCCAATGTTAATGTAAGCCTACTTGTGACACTAATAAATAAACTTTAACTTAAACTCAAGTGATTCATCATCAGAAAGCGTAAAACACAAGTGCCCATTGAGTCACATCTGCAACATGAATGAAATATCTCTATATTCCCAGCAGCCAAACGGTAGTGGAAAAGTTCAAAAACATTTCTAGTGAACACAACAGGACATGGGAAGACAAGATTCAGGTAACACTGGCCGGCATGGCCAATGGAACAAAATAAAAACTTGTGGTAATATTCAAACATAAAACCATGCTGAATATCAAGTTTCCTGCAGGGGTATTTGTGTGCATCCTTGATAATGGCTGGATGGATGAGGATGGAGTCAAGTTATGGACACAATAATGTGTGGAATAGACATTCCGATGGCCTATGTAAAGAATGCCACTTATTAGTGTGTGACATGCTGATGTCCCACATAACCATTGTGATCAAGAGGTGTCTGCGAAGAAATTTAAGTTTAAAGTTTATTTATTAGTGTCACAAGTAGGCTTGCATCAACGCTGCAATGAAGTTACAGTGAAAATATGCTAGTCGCCACACTCCGGTGCCTGTTCGGATACACCGAGGGAGAATTTAGCACGGCCAATGCATCTAACCAGCACGTCTTTTCTGACTGCAGAAGGAAACCGGAGCACCCGGCAGAAACCCATGCAGACGTGGGGAGAACAACTTCCAGACTACGCACAGTGACCCAAACTGGAAATTGAACCTGGGTTCCTAGCACTGTGAGGCAACAGGGCTAACCATTGTGCCACCGTACTATTTTGCAGTTATGCCAATGCCTATGTTCAACCTTCAGGTTGCATGCTTCAACAAGCCATTCAAAGATCACGATCGTGTCTAATGAAAAAGGTAGATGGTTGACAGAAAACAAAACCCTCACTGAGTGGAAATATGCCTGTTGCACCAATTCGATTCAATTCAATAGATGGCGATGAAGATGATTTTTTTTTTAAAATGGAGGGTTGATTCTGAAAGTGAAACACAACATCTGATCTAGAGCAGAATGAATTTGATGAACTCTGCATTGAATGCTGAAGATGATGGGTGGAACTTTATAATTTTTGAGTAAGTGTCAACACAGGTGAGAAAGCAGCGTGTAGCCTACCAGTATCACTGCCTATTTTCCCTGCCGTATTTGTTGACACTTATGCAAAAAGGTTAAGGAGGTGGGTCCCACAATGTCACATTGGCAGAGCAGGCTCTAAATGAGCCCATCCCGCCAGCAACCCCAGCCATTAAATGTCACCCTGATGTCAGAAAGATAAAAATAGAATGGGGGAAACCTATCCCCTCCTCCAATGGATATGGAATGCCCAGCACCTTAACCTTGGCACTGCCCCCGAAATGACCTGCTCCCCCTCCCCCATACTGGGTGTATAAATCAACACTCATTTTTGGAAAGATCTTTGGATGCTTCAAAGGTCATTTTATATGCTGTAATATATAGTAATTTAATCAGCAATGGTGAAGTTGTGTTTTTTAACCTGGGTCAGGGCAAACATCAAAAATTTGTATCAAGAAATGCAAACAAAATAAGTCGATAGAAGGTAAAATAGTTGGCACATGCTGAGACTGGAGTTTGTTTATTGCATGAATTGGAAAATTGAGATTGTAATTGTGGCAAATAGCTAACTGATGCTTATCATATTTAGTAATAGTGGATTTATAAAACAGAAACATGGCAAATGAGGAAATAGAGGGAGAAACAGGAATGTTCATGTAGTTCAGAATTGGGCAGCATTTTTACACTTTAGAATCACATTTTTGTTGGAAAGTATATTGAACTAATAACGAAAAGAAAACCAGTTGGTGAACAAGGATGTTGAAGTACCGTATATTGTGCAGGTTTTATTTATTTCCTGAAAAATCAAATGAAGGCAAAATGTTGTGAATGCTTCCATCAGTCGATGTGACAATCTGATAAGACTTCTTCCCCAGGCTGATTGAATTGAGAATTAAAATTGTAATGTGAACCACTCATTTGTAAAGCACAATGCCTAGCTTTTTAAAATGATCATGTTATAGATTGCTGAGAAATCTGCAAATTGTTTTTGTATCACATAACTGATGTGAGAATATGAAGATTCTGCTTGAGCTTATAATACTCAGAATCCATGTTATTAATGCTTTGTCAGTTTCATATATATTTACAGTACGTAACCGTAACCATTAAAAACAAAATGGTTGTTGATGTGGCTTGTTGCCCTTGTTTTGTCTTCTGGCTTGATGAGGTTTCTCTTGCATAGCAAATGACTTAGAGATCATCAGTATTTGGATTTTCTTAAAACTGTTTATTTACATCCAAGATCTCATGGTAAGTACGTTATTCTCTGGACAAATCTTGCTTCCTTGGAGCCTCTTGGTCATCTGACCCAATATGATGCTTATATCATTATTAACATCATTGTCTAATTAACATAACAGCCCATTACCCTACATCTTTCCCCCCTGCCCCACAAGTATAATCTCAAAACTGTTAAATTATTTTAACTATTTACATTTCCACTGTCTGTATCCCAAAATCAAGATCGCAGGTCGAATGTTCACTCATAAACTGTGGATGGTTGTCTGAGACTGTCTAATTGTAGAAGTCCTTGGTATCGACCAAGTTGGTTTCAGCAAGGACCAGAGCACAGGGAGCAGGTACTGACTGGCTCTTACCATTTGCATTGAAAACGGCTTTCAGAGAAAGTTGAGGAGGCACACTGGCCTCCTCCTGAAACTGCCATGAGCTCTCGCCCTTGAGTGACTAAAAGCACCAGAACACTGTTGAACCATCAAAGGTTCAGAGTTGACCTTAGAAAGGCAAAAAGTATATGGAAAAGATAAACCAATGGCTTAGTACTGGCTCTAACCCTGTTCAACTTGTACACAAATGATCTTCCAAAAACTACCTCCCAGAAATTCATATATGCTGATGACAGCTGCCTCGCAATTCAAGTCCCTGACTTCGACACTTTGGACTGGACCCTAAATGATGACTTGTCAAAACTTGAACAATATTGCATGGAGATACAAGCCAAGCCTTTCAAAAAAAAAGTATCCAGCTTATTCCATTCTCACAATGAAAAGCTGATAAAGAGCTCAACATCCAAATGAATGGCTATAAGTTAAAGCATAACTGAACTCCAACATACCTCGGAGTGACTCTAGCTAGGACACTGACTTCTGGGAACACCTAAAAGCAACTGCAGCCTAATTCAAGTCCAGAAACAACTTGATTTGGGATGTTACTACCCCCATCCTCGAAGGACAGCACGGTGGCACAATGGTTAGCGCTGCTGCCTCACAGCGCCAGGGACCCAGGTTTGATTCCCAGCTTGGGTGTCTGTGCGGAGTCTGCACATTCTGCCCGCGTCTGCATGGGTTTCCTCTAGGTGCTCCGCTTTCCTCCCACAGTCCGAAAGACGTGCTGGTTAGGTGCATTGGCCATGCTAAATTCTCCCTCAGTGTACCCGAACAGATGACGGAGTGTGGCGACTAGGGGATTTTCACAATAACTTCATTGCAATATTAATTAATGTAAGCCTACTTGTGACACTAATAAATAAACTTTTAAGCTTAAACTTTAGCACTCGCACTTTTACTCAATAGCAGAATACTGCAACCTGTTTGGTCAAGATCACCATCATGCACACACAGGCGCGCACGCACGCACGCACACACACACACACACACACAGTTGACACCCAGCTGAATGCTACCATGTGTATTATTAATGGAACACTGCTCAAGACCACTTACTTCCTTGGGATGAATTTCCCCACCTGGTTGACCGTGCCTAAAAAGTTTTGTCACACACTTCGGCTGTGGAAATTCTTTAATTGCCTTGGTCTTTTTCTGGGGTGGGGTGGGGGTCTACTGTTATCCTTTTTTTGGTGTATAATATGGCCTAAAAATCTGATAGTTTTCCCAAACTTGCACTTTTCAATCAAAGTGAGGTCTGCTTGTGCAAGCACTTTTAAAATCTCTTGGATTCTGATGGTGCTCTTTGGTAGCACCATGGATGAGCAGGCTGTTTATGTGGTAAATTATTCCTTTTCCACCTTTTGAGGATGTTGGACATAATGCGTTGAATGATTTCTGGCACAGAGGAGAAGCCAAAGGGAAGTTGATTGAAACAAAAGTGACTGAAGGGGTGCTAAACATGGCGAACATCAAAGTTGTTGACAATGGGGAATCTGTCAAAACGTGCTGTTGGTATCCAGCTTCGTAAAAGAACACTTCTGGAGAATTTTGCCAGATTCTCATCAACAGAAGACATCGGGTGTATCTCTTTGAATGACTTTATTTGACTGTGTCAGGTCCCAACACAGAGCCTGATTTTGTTATGAAGTTTAGGGACTGTCAGTAAACCATTTTGTTGGCACAAAACAGCAGAATTCACTTCTTGATGCAGCATCCTGTCTATCTGCTCTTGACTGACTTGACTAGTGGATGTGAAACCTCAAGGTGGAAGTAAGGAGACAGCTTTGGCATCTGGGAGTGTAGTGATGTGACACTCAGTTTTGAACTTCAACAGTCCGTGGAGCAACTTAAATTCATTCCTCATTATGGCTTCGCTGTCATCCTGTATTACCTTATCCTGAACATGTTGTCCTGCTAAGCGAAGAAAGTTGCTGCTTCTGGTAGGATATGAAGCTTCATTAATTTCTTTATCTTTATGTCTAAGGGTTATAGTGAGCTGATGCTTCACTTTGAGTGTGTGCCTTCTGGTTCCTGTAGCTGTATTTTTGATAGCTGGATCTCAGCATCATTAAGTCAGTCCAATTTGTCTGATAAGACCGTGACTCCAACCACAGTGTCCAATTTAAATTCTGTGTCCTTTGACTTCCAGCTCTACAGACTAGAATTGGATCTTTTCTTTCTCCCAGGAAACCTTCATCCTCAATGCTTTTATTTGCAATTTACTGTATTTCAGGATAGTTGAAGACTTCAACCAGCTTTCTTCCCTTAAATTATGCTTTAGGTCTGCAGAATCGTTTTAAATGTCTGGCCTTGCCACAGATAAAACATTCGACTCATCCTGCTTTTTGGTGATGCCTTAGGAACATTTTAAAATAGTTGGAAAGGATTTTCCAGCCCCTTCAGTGGTTTTGGTGGTCTTTTACACTGGTTTTTCAGTTGGTGGAGCTCTACTTTGGGCCTACATACTGGATTGACCCCTTCTGTACCTCAGTATTTACCCAACGTACAGTCTGATTCTGCTTTTGTAGCTGCATCGGCTTTGCAAACTGCTGGCCTTCTCTAGTGTGAAATCCTCATAGACTCTTCAACTCCTGTCTCGCCAGGACATCATCAGCTGTGGCCCCAATCGTAAAAGGGTCCTGACCTGGTGTTTTGTGTCTGCTCATGTAAGGCTGAAGCTATTCGGTACCCTTCAAACTTGTCACCAGAGTTCCCAAAGTTGTCCTTGCTGTGGGACCTCAGTGTGTTTGAAGGGTCCTGGAAGGGGTAGTATCTGTTCAATGTAGAGATTGTGAGTGGTTCACTCGCTGTCTCCTACCAAGGTAAGTCTAATTTTTGTTTTTCTTTGAGAAGCTGAGCTGTTTGTAAGTCTTCGCCTGTGTTCTCAGTTTTCTTAAATGGTAGCCTCCCCCATGGCTTGGCTTGTTACCCTTTACTTTTATTGTATTCTGGTTTGTTGAGGTTTCTCTTACATTGAGTGATTTGGAGAGCACCAGTATTTAGTTTTTAACAAAAAACTATTTATGCTATTTACATCCAAGCTCTCACGGTAAATACATTAGAAATACATTATTCTCTGGACACAATGGACTGCAGAATAGTGTAACTGGGATTTAACCCCCACAAAGGAAGTTCCCAGGTAAGGACTGCATGGCAATTGTCTGGGAAGTGCAAACTTCAGATGGGCAGTTGCCCTCACTGAGAGCCATCTGAAAATTTCATTTTTAAATTGCAAACTTCAGATTGTTTCAATTGAATCAATTAACATCAATAGTTACCCAAAAAAGGTTAGAAGAATTAATCTAGCTTCTGACACCCCGCCTCCTGAACCCACACTGGACTCTCGCCGAATGTGTTTGCTCCCCCTTCCTTGACTGTACAAACTGACCTTCTCCCTGACTTAGCTGATTTATGGCAGCTGGTGCTGTTAAAAAAGGAGGCTACTTTCCAATTCTGTAATGCTGACTGAAGGAGACACTGCCCTGCACAGTTGTCACCAGGTCTGAGTCAGAAGGTTGGGCAGACAGCATCACCAAGATTTCCGGGTCAGAAAGTAAGAGCAGAGTGGTTATCCAAATTTGATTGATATGCTGTGGAACTTGAGGCCCATTATTCTGCATCATCTTCCCTTGTTGTCTCTTGGTCATCTGATCCTGATGTCATGTTTACATCATCATTAACATAATTGTCTAATTGACTTGACCATTAACCATTTACAATTGTTAGAGATTTTAAATGGACAAGTACTCTGGAAAAGGCAGCTTTCAGCCATTGCGCCTACTTTTTAAAATATGTATCTTGTTGGTAGGTTTTAAATGATTGTGTTGCAAGGATTTTAATTGCTGAGGAGTATTTTTATTGAATGGTTATGTACATCTGTTAGTTTAATGTTTTTAGCGTGGCTTTATTTTTTGATTATTGTTCAATTTCATATTTAAATATCACTTTTCTCCTTTGCTATCATTTAAAATGACTGGATATGTGTGTAGCTCAGCAGCACTATCTAGTGGAAATGCAAAGTATGTTGCATTGTAACATATTAATGACAATCTATCTGCAATGACAAGATTGCCTCTTATTGTGCATAGGAAAGAATTTGGTAATGCTTATACCTTTGATTTTGCAGCACCGTATTTAATTCATTAGCTTACACATTTCAAACTCGCAATGACACCATATTCAGCTTGATAGGGATGGAAATTCTAAGTTAAGGATGTTTAGATGATCGAATATATGCTAAGATTTTGTGATTATGTTGATTTTCAATTTATTTTGAGAGATTTTATACTATGTCTTTCATTACTTCAAGACATCCCAAAGAGTTTTATAGCCAAGGAAGTCCTTTTGAAATTTCACTGTTCTAGTTATTTAGTTGATCAGAACAGTGCTTACACCTTGACTAATGTGACATTACAATATCAGGATTTCTGGTTACGTCTTGGATATCTGCCTGTGAAACACCCTTCCTAAATAGCTTTGCTCAATTTTGAAGTCATTAAATCCAAGTAACTCAGTCATTGGAAGCAGAATAAGAAATTTGTTTTGGCTGCTGTGAAGATCTTCCAACAAGTACCCTCAAATAATGCTGAATCTAATGTACCTACTGACTCCTTTTTTTAAAAAAATGTATTCATGAGGAAACCTAGAATTTGTCTATAAATTTATGTGGGGAACTTTATAAATTGTAAAATTATATTGTGGAAACTTAATTAATTCTGACATCTCTGGTATAAAAATTGAGATTCCACAGTGCTCTAAATTCATTGAGTGAGTAAATGGACCAGACTAAAAATCTCTGCTCCATGAAAATTAGTAAACTCAGCTGGAGCTGCAGGAAGGGAAAGAATAATGAGAATACAATTGGTATCATAAAGAGTATTCCTGCTCCTCATTGCATTTTGCGAACATTACTGGATGTGCATATTTAGGTGTTGAATGAGAGCAGAACTGAATTTGGCTTTGATGCACTTTTTCACACACTCCTTTCCCCTCCTCTCTCTCTGTCTCTTTCTCTTCCCTCCCCAAGCCAAATAAAAACAATGTGGTTCTGTTCTTTGCAACTTGTACACAAATAATGGTTATTTATGCAAATTATTTAAACATGCCTCTTGTCCAAGAAGGGACAAGTGGCATACTGGGATGATGTATTTTTTTCTTGAAGTCTGAGCATTTTTCTAATGCTGATCACAGTTTGAAGGCTGTTCCCGTTAGCAATCCAAAGTATTTTGTGAGACAAGTACTTCACTGTGTGGGTCAGTATACTCAGGTTTAACATTTATCCCTTAATGTACATGGTTCATGGCCCACCAGCTTTTTTTGTTTCTTCTAAAAACTGTCAAATCAGTATGTTTGTCCAAGTTATTTGGTAGGTTGTACAGATTCAATAATGTATCGTGGCTTGTGAGAAAACAACAAAGAATAAGTATAATGTTTAAAACTAATAAGTTATTTAGATAGTCTTTATTATGTTTACCTTACAAAGTCACCAGGATTTTAAATAAAGCACATTTGTCTCTCATTAGTGTCATTAGATTCTATTTCAAATATGGAGTTTGGAGCTCCTGCAGTGACTGAAGTTGAGCATAAAGGGTTGTAATTTGGAACATGGAACACCTTTATTACAGCCAATAAGTTGACATTAACAAAATGTTGTGAGCTGAGACAATGACTTTTGAGGCCTTGTGATGGTGAGATTTTAAAAACAAAGACAAGAATTTTTAATTAGAATTGTTGCTGGACCAAGAGCCAGAGTAGGTTGACGTGCATAATAGTGATGAGTGAATGGGACTTGATGTGGTTCACAAAATAGGGATAATTTAATAAAATGCAAATATTAATTCTTGAATAAAATCCAATGAAGAAATGTGAAAATTTTACCTTGAAAGAGGCTGTTAATAGTTTTCTTTTGCAATTTTAAAATGTATTTACTTTTATTAGTAACATTTTGTATTTATGGTACATGCGTTTAATTGTATTTGGGACCAATATAATGGTCATGACAGTAATTGGGCAAGTCAATTGAATGAATGCTCCAAAATGTAGTTGACAAAACCATGTTAATTCACGAGATTGTCTGCTCTGGTATCTTTGTTCTTTTTAAATATTTAAATCTTTGAAATTTAAATCCGATTCACTGATGCAGTTCATTTCAGTAATGCAAGAATTACATTGATATTCATTGATATTTCAATTAGCATGTTTTATTTTTCTACTTTTTGCTGAAGGTTTATCTTTTAATAAATATGTAGTATTTATGTTGTCCAGACATTGAGAGTTTTTCATCACCTTGAAAGTGACCTGTGATTTGGATTCTCTTTGCTTATAAGAAATTTGAAGTGCTGTTAATTCACAATTTTTTGGGTCTGCCATGCAAGCGTTTGAAATGGTATATTCAGTAGGCATTTTGAAAGAAATTGTATAATTTGGTCTGCTAATTTTCTAGCTAGTTTATTTTCAAAGGGACAATCTAGTTAATGCAGTCTGAAATAGAGAAGTTGCAGATGTTGGTATAAATGAGGCTGTAAACTCCCGATATTGCAGAACCCTTCCTGTTCCTCTCTTTCAGCTATGACTATTTCCCTGTTTTTAAGCAAATATTTCCTTTTTATGCTGTATGGTTCCTTTTTCTACATTAAATATTATAAATGTTGAGAATGTTCTCGTTAGTTATGCTGTCATGAAAATAACAAAATATCTTTAGATGGTATAGCTAGTTCTACCTATAAGCAACCCATATTATATCAAGTAGTTTTGCTAGCCTGATTTGAAATTTGAAGGCCAAAATCAAGGTTTACTGTTTTATTTAAGTTAATTTTTCAGCTGCATTTTATTAGCACTGAATTTGCATTTGAGACTGTTATCTAGCTGTTAAACATTTTCAAATTTGAATTGATTGCTCTCCCCGGCTCCATTCTTATTTATTTAATCTTAGGCAATCATCTGTGAAGGCTCCTATTCCGGCTCCTACATCTATCCTTGGGCCTCTCATCCATATGTTGTTCTTCTGTGATCCCATCTGAAAACATTGCATCATTTTCCACATGCATGCTGGTGGTACTCAACTCTAACTATCAATCACCATCTATCTTGATTCTTGTTCTGTTGTCTCTAAATTGTCAGAGTGCTTATTTGACATCCAGAGCAGGATTAATTAAATATTGGAAAGACCAAATCCATTGTCTTTAGTTCTCCCCACAAACTCCATTCGTTAACCACTGACTTCGCTCCTCTCCTTGGCAACTGTCTGAGGCTGAACCACTTTGTGTGCAACCATTGTGTCATAATTGAGTTTGAGCTTCCAAACACATCTGAACCATCACTAAGGCTGTCTAATTCCACCTGTCACGAACCCTGCTGATGTTATCTGACAGGGTGTCCCAACCTGGAACACCAGCTCATAATGGTGTATAATTTTGTTTACAGGAATGGTGTGAGGAGCCACATGAGGGACCCAGTGGGAACAATAACCAGTCCTATTGTGGTATAACACTTGTTGAAGAATATTTCTTATAATAAAGAAAAGACACATGTACATGAACAGGACTGTAATGATCTAAGATGACAGTTACGTATATGAACTACTAAGCACAACCACATTGTTTAAATAGAAATGACCCTTTTTTGATTCAAAGTACATTACAGTGGACGGCACGGTAGCACATTGGTTAGCACTGCTGCTTCACAGCTCTAGGGACCTGGGTTCGATTCCCGGCTTGGGTCACTGTCTGTGTGGAGTTTGCACATTCTCCTCATGTCTGCGTGGGTTTCCTCCGGGTGCTCCGGTTTCCTCCCACAGTCCAAAGATGTGCGGGTTAGGTTGATTGGCCATGCTAAAATTGCCCCTAGTGTCCTGAGATGCGTAGGTTAGAGGGAATAGTGGGTAAATGTGTAGGAATGTGGGGGTAGGGCCTGGGTGGGATTGTGGTCGGTACAGACTCGATGGGCCGAATGGCCTCTCTCTGTACTGTAGGGTTTCTATGATTTCTATGATTACAAGATCTGAACTCTTCCAGGACGTCCCTCTTCCCAAACAACATCCAACTCAATAGGTGTATAAGTAAAGGCCAGCTTATAGTTACCACACTCTATATGTTTGAGTAGTTATTCTGGGGTACGTCTCTTTGTTCAATGAAGATATGATTTTAACTGCTTCTACAAAGGTTTCTGCACTCTTGCTTCTGGTCTGTTAGCAAGAACCAGTTTGCAGGCTGCTGGAATCTGCCTCAGGCTGCGAGGTGGAATCTGCCCCTCTGCTTCCACGAAAAGCTGCCAATTATACTATTCTTTCTCATTGATGGTTCTCTCTGTGTATTTGCTGCCTGTCCCCTCAGCTTCTGTTCTTCTAAAAGATTAACATATGGATTCCTTCCCCGGATTGGTGCAATTGCCTACCCAAGGTGTTTCCTATTAGTAGGACGACGTATTCTTCAGGCCTGTCTACACTGCTAATCATGTTATTGCGATTCACATCCTGTGCAATACCTTTTGAAATGTTGGTGGCTTTTAACCTCATTACACATTCATGAGACACCTCTGTGACATCATCCATCTCTGTCTCATTCATCAGCTGCTGAAACTCATTTATGCCATGGTTACCTCTACATATATGATTATTCTAATACACTCCTGGTCGGCCTCCACATTCTACCCTTCATAAACTCCAAAACTGTACTGCCCATTTCCTTTCTTGTATCAAGTCTTTTTCACTCATCATCACTGTGCTTACTTGACCTATTTTGGCTTCTTGTTAAGCAAAACATTGATTTAAAAGATTCTCACACTTGTTTTCAGTTCCCTTCATGGCCTCTTCGTTCTCAATCTCAGTAATCTCCACCTGTCCCTTAACCCTGAAATATCTGCATTCCTCCAATTCTAGCCTTCTAAACATTCCCAATTTTAATTGCTCCACCATTGGAGACTGTGCTTTCAGCTGCCAAGGCCTGAAGCTGTGAAATTCCCTTTCTCCATCTTTCCCCTCTCTATCTTGCTTTTCTCCTAATGCATCTTAAAAACCCACCACTTAAACTAACTTTAGGTCATCTGCCCTAATATCTCCTCATGTGGCTCAGTGTCATGTTGTGCTTTATAGTGCTCTTGTGAAGCTCCATGAGAGATTTAATTAAGTTGAAGATGATAAATACAAGTTGTTATCATCTACTTGACTTATTTTCACAAACTTCAGTAGTTGCATAAGCCATTTGGGAACAATGTGAATACCAGAAAACAATGGCTGAAGTCATCAATTGACAAATCATAGAATTCCTACAGTGCAGAAGGAGGCCATTCGGCCCATCGGACTTGCACCGACAACAATCCCACCCAGGCCTAATTCCATAACCCACGTATTTATCCTGCTAATGCCCTTGACACTAAGGGGCAATTTAGCATGGCCAGTCAACCTAACCTGCACATCTTTGGACTGTGTGAGGAAACCGGAGCACCTGGAGGAAAGTCCCCAGCTCTTACCACCTACCATTGACAAGTGTTGGATTTTGCGGGTTGTTTGGCTGTACGTTATGAATGCACCTTTCCTTGGTCATCAAATCCTGGGATTGGACCTGAACCTAGAACTTCTGTCTCAGAGGCAGGGACTCTACCCACAAGACCATGCTCAGAAGTACATAAGCCAGAAACTAGTGATGGCCCATTGGCAGAGTTGAGCATGTTGCCCGATAATTAAACTTTTACTGCAATTTGTTTCCAGAACAAGTAGATTTCTTTAAGCAGGATTTGTGTCCTTCTAAGTCTGAAATAATTCTAGACCAGCCTGCACTGAAAATGTACGATACAAGAATAAATACTACTTTTGTTGTTCGATCAAAAACAATGATACAGGTTCTATGAACAAATACATTGTAAAAAAAAATATTTATTGACACTAATTCACTCATTAATTTCATTATTCAAACTTAAATCCTAGTGACCTGTCTTCCAGCAAACAGTAAATTTAATGTGATTTTAAGCTAGACCAGGTGGTGGTCGTCATATTGGGAAAGGACAAATTAAATGTTCTTTTCCCATTCCTAAAGCATGTGTTAATTATTTATATATAGAAATAAAGAGCATAGTGGCTGCTTCAGGTTCCCAGTAATGCATATCATGTAAGTGTAAAAAGGTAAGAGGCTGAAATTCCACCCTCTCTCCCTTGGAGAAATGGCTGGCCTTGACTCAATATTTTCCCTCAGGAATATTGCTAAGATTGGTGGCTCTTAAATGTAGATGATTGAACTTTTGTTTCACCAATGCCATGCCAACCTCCATCGCAATGTATCCTGCAATGCGACTGACTCATTCAAATTGTTATCCTGGAATTTAAATTCCAATGAGTTGATTAAATTGTGACTTTCCTGAAATGAGTCAACTACCAACCTTCAGAAGGCAGGTTCTTGATTGGTTACAATAATTTTCCTCAGCTTCTGCTATAACTCAACAGTGTACAACATTTATTCTGGTTACACATACAGCAACAATATCCAGAATTGCAGAATTGTTATGGTGCAAAAGGAGGTCATTTGGCTCATGTGTTTGCACTGGCTAACCAAATGTGCAACTCTCTTATCATTCCCCTGGCTTTTCCCCATAACCCTGCACGTTATTTCTTTTCAGTATTTATTATACTCTGTACCTCCTATCAAAGTTGGCATAGTTGGAAGCTATAGATATTGTAATTGGCCAGGATGACACACATTTTGAACATAATTTGAACATCAGTTCAAATATCTGTAATTGAAAGAATAATTTAACAAAGGCAAGTTGCAGGTTTAACCAGTTTTTTAAAAAAGCACTACATGTGCTAAAATAGAAGCGCTGCATTTTCTTTTGGGTTTTTCTTGCTTCCTCTTCTGACACTTAGTAAGCTTCCTTTTTTGTGTGTGAGACAGGCTTGTAGTGAGGTCACTTTTACAGAAATGAGGAAGTTGAGGACAGTTGCAAAGCAACATCCAGCTCACACTCATAGCAGAAAGTTAGCAGAGCTGTGTCTTTACGATATCCGTCAAAAGAATACCTGATAATTTAAAGTTTTTGTCAGTATTGAATAAGTACTGCCGCCTCAGAAGGTTAGTATTATGAAACTTAGATTGATTTCTCTAGATTGAAAATTGTAATTTCGCTATTGCCCACATTCTATTTCTTTCAAATCGTTTAGTCAGTACTGGTTCTTTAGAGTTTGTGCATGTTTTCTTGGTCCTTCTGGTTAATGTTGCTTTAATTGTACTGAAATACTTTGAGGATAGTTAATGACATTTTTGTACCAAAAATATCACAAAAAAGATGATCAGATGTTATGAATCAAAACTGATCTATTGTGCTATTTTAAGACTCTGTTGCTCTTTAACTGCTTTGTTATATGCTTCACTAAAAGGCATTTACTGCTGTCTTGCTTGTGCCACCATGTATCTGAATAAACCAGTTCTCTCAATGTGGTAATAATTTTTTCAAACGTTTAGCAAACTTTGCAATCTAGATGACTTCCTCTTAGTGGACTATAGGTTACTTGCAGAAAATGACTTGATGAGAATCATCTTATTCTCTCTCTGTAAATAATAATGCGAGAAATATAATTGACAATTAGTAATGTAATTAAAAGTCTGAGTATTATGCCTTATGGTAAAATATTACTGATAGAATAGGTAAATGTAAATTATAGATTTTACTGAGTTTGGGTGGGACAGTAGTTAGCATGGCTGCCTCACAGTGCCAGGGGCCCGGGTTCAATTCTGGCCTTGGGTGACTGTACGTGTGGAGTTTGAACATTCTCCCCGTGTCTGCATGGGTTTCCTCCGGGTGCTCCGGTACCCTCCTACAGTCCAAAGGTGTGCAGGGTAGGTGGATTGGCCATGCTAAATTGCCCCTTAGTGTGGGCTTGGGTAAGATGCTGAGTCGGTGCAGACTTGATAGGCTGGATGGCCTCTTTCTGCACTGTACGAATTCTATTCTATTCTATGAATGTTAACCCTTCTGCACACTGATGTAACAACTTAGCATGATTTTGTTTGCTTGATTGATTTATGCTAAGAGCAAAAGGAAGAAATTTGGAGGGATGATGAGTTTGGGCAAAGAGTTAGATTTTAAGAAGATGATTAAAAGATGTCAGGAAAGTGGAAGTTTGGGGAGATTTAGGAAGTGATGGAGAAAACTAAGAAATGAATTTTAGACCAAGTTTAAGACATGGCTTCCAGTTGTGGCCTCCCCTTGAGGGCAATTAGGAATGGTCAACAAATGTTCACCCAGCCAATGTTCACATCACATGAAAGAATTTTAAAAAGTGGAACAAAGAGAGGGTGAATGCCAAAGAAAGTGGACAAATATATTTAAGGATGGGATGCATTATCTAACTGGAAGAGGTTAAAGAGATTTGGAGGGGCAAGGCCTGGGAGGAAGCATTTTAAATTTTAGACTTGGGGATTTTAGGATTGGCACAGAAGAGTTTTGGATGGGCTAAAGTTTATGGAGTGTGGGAAGCTGTCAGGAGAGTATTAGAATAGTCAGTTGTCGAGGTGACACAGACATATTGTGGGTTTTTGCAGGAGATGGGCTGAGGCAGAAGTGGGAGGAGGGAATGCTGTGGACATTCAGCTCTAGGTCAAATACGATATTGAAGTTGCCAACTTTATTTGAACCTAAGCATGATCGAAGAAGGGGATGGAACAGATGGCAAAGAAAAATGGAGATACCTCATTGTATTGGGAGAGATACAATGAACAGCAGAGATGCAAGAAGAGAATACCAGAAATAAAACTTGAGGGAAATGGTGAACGCTGAAGGAGAGAACTTTGTTTACGTAGCAATGTTCATGTGGCCCAAGGTACTGACTGTTCCAGGGAATTGAGGCAAGCCTGTATAGTGAAGCTAGAAGTGGTACCAAGCAAATTAATTTCTCCCCTAAATGCTTTTACAATTATACCACAAGAGATATTTATATGGATCAACCATACTTAGCCCAACTCAGTTGTGACTGTGTCGATATGGTGTGAATGCGTGGCTTGCCAGCTCAGATGCGCACCTCAGTGCCTGGTATTTTGTCCTGCCATCTGGTCTTCAGAAGCTTGCAAAAGCAGTTTAAGTGAAACTGATTGAGCTTCTTGAACATTGTAACGGTGACAGCTAGGAATGGACAATAAATGCTGGTTTAGTCAGTGATGCTCACATCCCATAAATGAATTTTTAAAAATTGCCCCTGAGAAGGTGGTGGTGAGCTACCTTCGAGAACAACTTCAGTCCCTGTGGTGTAGGTACATCCACAGTGCTGTTAAGGAGGGGGTTTGAGGATTTTGACTTTGCAACACTGAAGGAATGGCAACATAATTCCAAGTCAGGATGGCGAGTGACTTGGAGGGGAACTTCCAGATGGTAATGTTCCCCTGGTATTCCACTCAGTTCTAGATTGAGTAGCTTCCTGTCCTTGTGATAATGAGAAAATAGGAACTTCGGTAGTGTAGAGCTATTTAGGGGTCTTTGTATAAAAACACTAAAAATTAGTGGGCAGGTACAAAAATTAATTTAAAAGGTTAGTAGACAGGCATAATGGTAATGTCACTAGACTGGTAATCCAGAGGTTCAGGCTAATGTTCTGGAGAAAAAAGAACAGAGAATGCTGGAAAAACTTAGCAGGTCTGGTAGCATCTGTAGGGAGAGAGAACACTGTTTATGTTTCGAGTCAGGCTCTTCATCAGAACTGAGAGAGAGGAAACATTTGTTCGATATTATACTGAAGAGATTGGATCCAAACTGTAGCAATCTTAAAAACAAGAGATAGATGACCAAGGGAGAGGGTGGGAAAGGAGTGTTTTTTGCATTGAGACAAAAAATGTATGGGATATTTTAAAAAAGGGAATATTCTGGAATTATGGGTTCAGGTCTGGTGGAATTTGAATTCCATTAATAATCTAGGATTGAAAAACTAGTCCCATTAACGGTGCCCATGAAACCATTGTTCGTTGTCATGAAAATCCATCTGGTTCACTAATGCCCCTCAGGGAAGGAAATCTGCTATTTTACCTGGTTTGGCCTACATATGACTCTGGACCCACAGCAATGTGGTTGCCTCTTAACTGCCCTCTGAAATGATGCAGCAAGCCACTCAGTTCAAGGGCAATTAGGATGGGCAACAAATGCTGGCCTAGCCAGTGACGCTCTCACACCTTGAAAGAATACATATAATAAAAAATGCAAAGAGGTAGAAGCTATGCTACAACTGTAGAAAGCTCTGGTTAGACTGCAGATGGAGTACTGCATTCAGTGCTGGGCACTACAGCTCAGAAAATATGGTACTGTTTTGACCTTGGAGGAGGTGCAGTGCAGATTCATCAGAATTATATCTGCACTAATTATAAAATTTGTAGTCTGGGGGACTCGTGCTATCCATAAATAGGTTGTCATATTTGCAACTGTGACCATGCTGCAAAAGGAATTAATTGGATATGAAGGTTGCTCTGCGCCATGAGCTACAATTATGAGGTTTATAAGATTGTTATATTTTGATATTGTGTTTTTAAGTTGGGATAAAACTGAGGGGGTCATGTGACTTGCTCTGAAGTCTGCTTGACAACAAGCTTGGGCTGGTTAAATATCAAAGGAATGTCCAATTTGTGTTACCTGGGTGGTGATGATGTATGATCTTCATGGTTGGAGACAATGGTAGCATTCTCTGAGTTCACAATAGGTAGATGCTGAGTCTCCCTAACACCCACAAAGGTGTTGAAAGTACTGTGTTATGAACAGTTGTGCTGTGAACTGTTCAAAGAGTTGGAGTCAAATAGTTGATCAGCATTTCTATCTGGATCCAAGGCTATTGCATTTCACGTTGTCATGGAATAAGTGCAGCAGAAGCCATTTTTGAGATCAGGTTACAAGCTTCCTTACAAATAACACAGACAAACAGCAGTTTTATGCACTCAACAGAGAGAATAGAGCTTAGTGATCTACCAAACCAAATATGGGATGGAGACAGTCTCTGGACAAAGAGATGAATTCCACAGCCCTCTCAGGATTCCAGGAGATTCATCCTCGAATAGCTTGGGGGAAGAAGATTCATTGGAACAAGCCTTTACTGTTGATGGTGAATTTAGGAAACTGAGAAAATGCTTGGAGAGGGTTACTCGAAGTTATTACTTAGTGAAACAGGGATACAAGAACCCGTTGGACTATGGCCTATTTGCTGAAATGTCTGTATTTCCATGGAGAGAGTGATGTGTGATAAATTTAAAAAGTGGAACGTTTTTCTCTAGTTAGAACCTGCCAAAATAAGGATAGTGTTTAGTCAATAGTGCTTTTAGTAATTGGTTAGAGTAAAAGTCTTAAAATGTGAAATCTTGAAGTGCCATTCTTTCAGCTAGTAACTGGAAAATTAGATCTCTTTGGAAAGTTGTAAGTCTCTATGGTGATTCTTGCACCTGTTTCTGCATTGCGCACAATGGTGAACTTAAGTTGATAAGACTCATTGCAAGAAAAATAATAGTTATATCAGTTGTTATTTTAAGAATCAGGCCATTATGTTAGATAAATTCATTGGAAATTATAAAATTAACATTGTGAAATATCATGAATCTGGGTATTCTAAGTTGCAAGAATGGAGTACTGGAAATTCATTCCAGATCCTGATAAACTTATACAGATCTTGACTTGGGTAAATCCTGATTTGAGCATTAAATCATGTCTTTAATTCAATGCTCTCTAGATAGAATTCAAGGAGTCTCGATGAGTGGAGCCTATCCCTTGTTGTTATACCTGACTTTGTTGTTTGCTGTGTCTATCTTTATTACACCTGTTCTTTAATATAGCTTCACAAGTGCTAATGTTAGGTGATGTAGATGAGGAACAAAAGGTTGAATTATCTACAACCTAATTCAGTCAATTTATTTAGACTTTTGAGATGATTATTTGTAAAGGTTATGCCCTTGACACACACTTTTACTTTAGCACAAATTACAGAATTTTTCATACTTGCAAATTATAGGTTGGCATTTTGTATCTGAAATACATTTCTGCCTTTGTTTCATAACTTTTGAAAGTGATTTAAATTTTTTCTTATCTTTTTTATTTCTTGTTCACCCAAAGCCTCCCTTTAAACATTTTGATCTAAAATGAGGACCTGTAATGTGTAGTGAGGTGCGGGAAGAGAATTGAAATTGGAAATGTGTAGTAATGAGCAAAAAGTCCAGATTTTATTTAAGGCTTACCAGCAATTCCTGCTGTGTAGGAGATGATTCATAATAGTCTTGGAACTTGAAAGAATCTGCAATCAGGGATCTTAAAAATAAATTGTGGAGTTTCTTTTTAATGTTCTGTACTCGTGAAAAAGGGGAAGGAGACCCAATTTCAAATGGCGCTTGTAAAATTGCAGTTTTTTTTTTGAAGAACATGTTGCATTTTTACTCGTCACCAGGTCATTTGTGCAAACCATAAAATAACAAAAAGTTGATGTTCTGCATTACGATGTTTGCTGATGCACTGAGTCAGAATAAACTGCAGACAGCCAATTATGGAACTATTGTATTGTTACTTGCACCTCCTTCCACGCCAGCTTATTGCCTTTGCTCAAAAGCTTGGCCTGGATTTTATTGTTCTTTAGGTTTCCTACAAATATGTCTTGCATTTGAATTCTATGTTTGCGCCATTTATAGTGACGAGGGAATTACTTGAATTCAAGAATGTAATCTAAAACTGGCTCCCTTGGCCACTGCTTCATTTTATGGATTGCAGTTCTTAGTGCAATCTCATTCTTAGTAGTGTCATATTATGAGTCCAAAATCTCATTAATTTCAGCACAGACCATAGTACTGGTGTCTGGCAGGTAAGGACACCAGTCAGGATTTGGCTTTTCTTTTCCTAATTGTAGCAGGGTTTCTGTAATGATTAAGGTGTCAGTACGGAACCATTTATGTGTTGATTGCATAGAACTCTGTCTTGACAGGCTTTCTTGAATTTAAACACAGAGGTTAGTTTTTATTGTGCTAAACACCCACCAAGGTAAGGATATAAAGATATTTAAAAAGGTAAACTTACATCCTGACCTTAATAACACACACTTACAAAATACAAGTCAAAGGTTAACTTTTGACCAAATTAAGATTCAATGAAAATAGGCAAAAAAAAAGAGTTCACTGTTCTTTGCTGGTGTTTGTGAATGAGGCAGTTTTTTTCGTGGTGGTCTTGAAATTCCAGTGGGGTTGCAGCTGATGTAAACTGCAATTTCTGAAGACCATTTCTTTTAAACAGTGATCTATCTTTTCCATAAGTTGGTACTATTGCACCTAAGGTTCCTTTCGATTGAAATTCTCTATCTCTTTGATGGATTCCATAATGTAACAAAGACAGGGCTCTGAGCATTATAGCAGGGAGAGAGAAGGTGTTATTTGTCAATTTGCAGACTTATGCTATATTTGCTAAAGCAACCAGAGTGTTGTAATGAAAGACTTTTTAAAATAGTGATTCTGGAACACACGGCCTCTTTTTTTCAAAGATGAGTATTCCACAGAAGGTAATTGAGTAGTCAAGGTCTATCCAGACCTGAGCTAATGTGTTAATTTCTTTCATGTTGCAGCCAACTGAATAGACCATTCCTTCAGTGCTATTTTTTCAATGATGCGCTATGCTGACACATTGTGTATTTGAATATGTGGAGCAATCTTTCAAATTGCTCAAAATAAACTTTAGGAGTTCAGAAAACGTCAGTGTTCTTCAGTCCTTAATTTCTTATGAAATGTGAAAAAAGAATTCCACCCCATTTTCGTTGTCATCTGTTTGTTCAAGGTGACTAACTCTTGTGAGAAAAAAGGGGTACTTTGGCACAGTAGATTGTGCAAATGGGGGAAGGGGGTGGGTGATAGATGGTGTTGATGAACTTGTGAGCAAACCTAAGAGAAGGGCATGTTTATTGAGTTAAAGCTTTTTTAAAACAACTCGAAGGAAGCAAAGTGTGTTGAAGATTATTTAAATTAAATAACATTGGATAAGCTCCTTTGATTATTCAACAGGTTTGTACAGCTAGCTATGCCAAGAAGGTAGCTGATCTCGGTTGGAGCAGTGGTAGGGATGCTACAATTTTGGATCAAGCCAGTCTTGAACTTGAAAGGGAAAAGTGAGCCAAGATACCAATCACCATCTGGTCCTCTTTGTTTCCAGTTGATTTGAACAGGATCAGTTTAGGCTGTGATGTGGATGACTAGTCTGTTGATATTTATTTTTCCACTTAGGTATTATCATAAGAACAAAGAAAATTACAGCACAGGAACAGACCTTTCGGCCCTCCAAGCCTGCACCGACCTTGCCCGACTGAACTAAAACCCCCTACCCTTCCGGGGACCTTATCCCTCTATTCCCATCCTATTCATGTATTTGTCAAGACGCCCCTTTAAAGTCATTATGGTATCTATTTCCACTACCTCCCCCGGCAACGAATTCCAGGCACCCACCACCTTCCGTGTTTAAAAAAAAACTTGCCTTGTATATCTCCTTTAAATACTGCCCTGTGCACCTTAAACCTATGCTCCCTCGTAATTGACTCTTCCACTCTGGGGAAAAAGCTTCTGACTATCCACTCTGTCCACGCCCCTCATAATCATTGGTGATGATATTCCAATAATGCTATCAAGAAGGTGGAGGGAAAATTAAAAGTGGAAATCCTATTTATAATTTAAGGTATCTCCGTTATTTTGTTTTCCATACTATTATCTCCTAGTTTATCTTTATTTTGAGTGAAATCCACTGACTCTATGAATTATAGTAAGGAGTCTAACAGCACCAGGTTAAAGTCCCAACAGGTTTATTTGGTAGCAAACGCCACTAGCTTTCGGAGCGCTGCTCCTTCGTCAGATGGAGTGGAAATCTGCTCTCCATCTGCCACTCCATCTGACGAAGGAGCAGCGCTCTGAAAGCTAGTGGCGTTTGCTACCAAATAAACCTGTTGGACTTTAACCTGGTGTTGTTAGACTCCTTACTGTGTTTACCCCAGTCCAACGCCGGCATCTCCACATCTATGAATTATACCAGGCCAAGTGCAGCTAGGGTTACATGCAGATTAAAGCTTATTTTCACTATCTCAACAATGCAAATCTGGATGATTTAAAAAAAAATGTATGTCAGTGAAAGTTTTTAATTTTCATTTACTGATTTAATCAGTTCTAGCCTATTCATGAGACACCTGCAGCGCTGAAAATTCTTTAATTCCATGACCTTGTATAAATTTTACATTTGCATTTTTCATTCACAATTTATGATTAAACTCAATGTTTTCATGTAAGTCTCAACTGTATGAGCATTTTCAGCTGTTAATTTTTTTTGATAAAATGCTGAAATACACTGCGAATCATTGAGAGAGCTGTACTAATGCTGCACACCGGCTTAGTGAAGGAGACCTATGGGAAGGATGCTCTTTCTTCATCCTGATAGCAGCTGGGTTTAAGTTTGGCTCCTCAGCCTGTAAGCGTCAGTGAGCTCAAACTAAAAGCTCTTTTATATTCTGCTGGGCAATGTATCCAGTTTCAGCAAAGCAACATTTGTGCGTAATTCCTTTTAACATTCATACAGGGGGTCTGGCCTTGCTATGTGTACTTCACTCTGCTTCTCTTCAAAGGCTCTTACAACACTGTGTACAACTAATGTATCCTCCTTCCGCTTTTTCAGTTCCTTGGTTCAAATTTCACTCTGCAATGCCAATGTCGAGCTGATCAGACTCCCTGAATTGATGAAGCAATACTGTGCTATCCATGTTCTCTGCAGTCTTTTAAATCTTCTTCTTAATGGAACCCCCGAGGGGACAAATATACAGGACTGACTCATTTGCTTTACATTATCAAGGCAGGCTCTTTGTGTTCATTGTACCTCTTTGGTTCAGGCAATGTGACCATCTGGATTGTAGAATTCATTCTTGTCCTTATAATGCAAGCTAATCAAGGTGTTTTACTAAGGGTGCATTAAAACTGCAGCTAAATACACTGGTAGCTATAGTTTGAATTAAATCAAGCAAGACCGTGTTTATGTTGCTCAGCTCCTTCCTGGCTGGAACTTGAACTATCTTGTTTAATGGAGTGCTCTCGACATGCCTGACTGAATACTTGTGTGTGTGCAGAGCTGTCTCTGAAAAGTTTGAAAACGGAAGTGGGTGGAGAAGAATCTCTGCTCTAAGTACTTGTATTCAAGTCAGGTAAGTTCACAAGAGTATTCAGGGGTCTACTAAAAAGTCCACTGTCAAATCCGTTTGAATGGGTGCTGATGGCTTCAGTACTAGTATTGTTCTGTTAATCAGCCAGCAGAAACTAGCTTCTATGGAACAAGCTCGAAGTAATTTCAGTTTCAGCTGCTTTGTAATCTAGCCCAAACTATTGAAGTATTTTACACATACTGGTTGTCAAATCAAAAGATTCCTGTGTGTTGTCCCTTTATATATGTGCTTATTTTCACAAAAATGTGGTTTCAAGATATATGTTGATATTTTAGCTGCTCTTCTGATTTGCATTAAGGAAATTTGTGGCTTTGTTTTGTACCCTGCTTTGAATGTATGGAATGAAAATGGTTCAAGTAGTGACGGTCTCCCAAACTTGTGCTCAGCAGTATAATTGAAATCTATCATTAGGTTAAAGGAAAAATACTGTGGATGCTTGAAATCTGAAATTAAAACGAAGTGCTGGAAAAGCCCAGCAGGTCTGGAAGCATCTGTGAAGAGAGAAAAGTTTGGATCTTATTTTACTCGTCATTAGTACTAGGGAGAGGGTGATGTGATGAGTTTTATGCCGATGAAAAAGACGAGGGGCAGGTGAAACAAAATAAAAGGTTGGGATAGGTTGGAGCTCAGGAAAGATTAAGTGACAAAGGTGTCATGGAACAGAGACAAAGGGAGTGGTAATGATAATATTGAAGAATAAATCAGGTGTTCTTAGTGGGATAAAGGTCAGCACTGTCTGAAGTCAAAATTGCAGAGAAAGGGTCAGTGGAGGTGGGGAATCAAAATGTTGGATAAAGTTCATGGTCTGAAGTTGTTGAACTCAAAAGTGATCCAAATTGCTGTAAAGTGCCTAATTGGAAGATGAGGTGTTGTTCCGTGGAACATTGTAGCAGGCGAAGGACTAAACTGTAAGCATGAGAGCAAGATGGTGAATTGAAATGGCAAGCGACAGTAAGGTCTAGGTCATGCTTGTGGACCAAGTGAAAGTATTCCACAAAGCGGCCATTCAGTCTGCATGAAGTCTTCCCGGTTTAGAAGAAGCTGCACTGTGAGCAGCGAATACAGTAGTCGAAATTACTGCTGCACCTGAAAGGAATTGTTTGGGGCCTTGGACTGTGAGGAGGTAAAGGGTTAGGTGTTACAACTCCTGCAATTGCAAAGAAAGGTGCCGTGGGAAGGGGATGAGGGATTGGGTATGATGGAGGGGACGAACCTTTGGAATGCTGATGGGAAGGTGAGGAGAAGATGTGCTGGGTGATGGCATCATGCTGGAGTTGGCGGAAATTGCAGAGGATAAGCTTTTGGATATGGAGGCTGGTGGGGTGGAAAGTGAGGATTAGGACCCCTATGATGGTTCTATGAGAGAGGGGAAGGAGTAAGTACAGGATTGTACAGGATTGGACACGGTTGAGGACTTTGTCAGCTACAGTGGGGGAAAACCTTGATTAACGGAAAAGGAAGACTTGTCAGAAGCCATTGTGGAAGATAGCATCATCAGAGCAGATGCGACAGAGGTGGAAAAACTGGGAGAATGGAATGGAGTACTTCAGGTAGAAGGGTGTAAGGAGGTGTAGTCGAGGTAGCTCTGGGTACAAGCATACAAATGCTGCCAGATCTGTGAAGTTTTTCCAGCATTTTCTGTTTTTATTCCAGTTGGTTATCATAAATGAGTTGTTTACCCTTAATGTGGTCAATTGTTGAAATCATTAGTGTTTTAATTCTGCCATCAACAGTCTACCAAATAGAATGTTGAATTTGCGGCACAAAATGGAATTATATACCTGCCTCCCCTTCAGAACTGATATTTTCCAAGTGGGTGGGCTGAGTAGAATGCACATTTTGGTAAATGTTTTGCTCTTGGCAGCCATGTTAACGTAGACTCATGATCTTCATTCTAATTGGAACAAAACAAATGCTTGGAAATGAGGGAATGTGGTGCTGTGAATAAAGATAGTTCTGCAAGCAGATCAGTCAGATTGTTAACTACTTTTGTTCTAATGCAATGAATGCACTGAGACTTTTAATTGGGATTTCAACATTACTTGCATTTTGTGTTGTGATATGTATTTAAAATTGGGGAATATTAACTGTTTCTCCAAATAGGTCTTCTCCTTTAAAAGACCATGGCAAGGGTTGAAGTGAATGCCTGTAGTACATTGGGGAAAAATAACTCCTCAATCTTTCTAACTTATACCATGCGCCTGGATAGTTCATAACACAAGGAACTCAGTTTTTTAAAAGAAAACTTAACCTTTCTATCCATGTAAGTGGATGAAAGTTTTCAAGGTATGTGTTGTGCAATTATGAACAAAAAATGATTAATGTAACAGACCTGGGAAAACAAAGTGTTGGATCATTTAGATTACTCAACTCAGCGCAATTAAACATAACAGGCTTCTAGGGAGAAGAAAAAACACTTAATCAGCAATTTACTGGGATAGAAATAAATAAGGAAAGTTATCTATGAATAAATTTTAGGGGATAGATAGAGTGAACGTTCAAAGACTATTTCCTCGGGTGGATGGAGCTATTACAAGGGGGCATAACTATAGGGTTCATGGTGGGAGATATAGGAAGGATATCAGAGGTAGGTTCTTTACGCAGAGAGTGGTTGGGGTGTGGAATGGACTGCCTGCAGTGATAGTGGAGTCAGACGCTTTAGGAACATTTAAGCGGTTATTGGATAGGCACATGGAGCACACCAGGATGATAGGGAGTGGGATAGCTTGATCTTGGTTTCAGATAAAGCTCGGCACAACATCGTGGGCCGAAGGGCCTGTTCTGTGCTGTACTGTTCTATGTTCTATAATCCATAAAATTTACAGCAGTGGTTCTCGATTTTTGCTTTTGAAGTCCCCCCTTCAATATTATAAAACTTCCATGGACCTATGTATCATAGCACAAATAATTTTTCTGTAAGGAAAAACATTAAGAAAAACAAAAATAATAAATATTTATTGTAAAATTTGTTGCCGAATTCTGTTGAATATGGAAGCATCTTTGATCTCAGATGCATGGCATGTTCACTGTTCATCTGACTCAGTACTTTGTTTTTACTGATGTTATTGCTAAAATTCTGCATAAACAGTTTGCACTAAATATGTCCAATCCTTTTAGTGTTCAAGAAGAAGCAGTACTGTAGCATTGAAGCATTCATGCATGGATTCCTTACTGTCTCCAATATCTGTGCTCTCTTTACCAAAGTTCTATCATTATACATACTAAAAGTCCAAACAAAAGGGTTTTCTCCAGCAATTCAGAACCTTGATTTGGCTGGGTGGGGGGCGAGCACTGAGAGAGAATGTTAATAAATCAAACATCATGCAGTCATAAAATTTCATTTTTGGATTCAAACAGTCAAGGTGCATTAAACATGTTGATGGCAGTTTAGTTTTAATGTTCAGCTTTATATTTGAATTGTTGAATTATGAGAGAGGGGTGAGATGACTGGTAATGGTGCTAACTCTGGCTGTTTATCAACAGTTGGCAAATCTGGGAGTTTTATTGGTGCTGGTGGGAGAGACCACTGGGCAGTGGTGGCCCTTTTGAAATTTTGTTGTAGATCCCTGATTGAGAACCCCTGTCTGAGAGCATCTCTCCACTCATGGTCTGTCAATATGTTATTTCACATTAGTTTTTGCAGTAATACCATAGATCTTAAAGGCATTTCATGTTTAATTCAACTATTGCAGATTAGGAATTTAGGTCACCCAAAGATTGAAAGTTGGTGCTGGTGACGGGGTGAGGGAATGAATCATATTTTTGGTTTGTCCCGGTGGATAATATTGTTACTCACTTTGGGGAATGCACTGAACTGCTCAGGAGTTGACTTTATACTCCAATCTGTCCTGAATTATGCATTCTCAATGCTAGTTAAATCAAATCTTCTCAGGAGTTGTAGTAACTGATTTTATCCATGGGTCATTAATGTTTTCAGGTTTATGGCTGGAAAGTGGAGGAACTTATGTTGCAAGGTAAATTTTAGAAAGCAATTTGTGTCAAATTACAGTACAAAATGTGGAAATGTGTGCTTATTGGAGTGTAGATGGTTAAGAATTAGTAAAAGTTTTCTGCAGCTAAGTTACATTCTATGTAAGTGATTCAACTTTGGATAAAATGTCATTTTTTAATGCACTTGTTTTATTGCAAAAACATTGATGAAACAAATTTAACGCAGACAAGTGTGAGATATTGCACTTTGGAAGGACAAACCAAAGTAGAACGTACAGGGTAAATGGTAGGACTCTGAAGAGTGCAGTTGAACAGAGGGATCTGGGAATACAGGTACAGAATTCCCTAAAAGTGACGTCACAGGTGGATAGGGTCGTAAAGACTGCCTTTGGTACATTGGCCTTTATAAATCGGAGTATCGAGTATAAAAGTTGGAGTGTTATGGTAAGGTTATATAAGGCATTGGTGAGGCCGAATTTAGAGTATTGTGTACAGTTTTGGTCACCTAGTTACAGGAAGGATGTATATAAGGTTGAAAGAGTGCAGAGAAGGTTCACAAGGATGTTGCCGGGACTTGAGAAGCTGAGTTACAGAGAGAGATTGAATAGGTTGGGACTTTATTCCCTGGAGCGTAGAAGAATGAGAGGAGATTTGATAGAGGTGTATAAGATTTTGATGGGTATAGATAGAGTGAATGCAACAGGCTTTTTCCACTGAGGCTAGGGGAGAAAAAAACCAGAGGGCATGGGTTAAGGGTGAAAGGAGAAAAGTTTAAAGGGAATATTAGGGGGGGCTTCTTCACGCAGAGAGTGGTGGGAGTGTGGAATGAGCTGCCGGATAAAGTGGTAAACATTTAAGAAAAACTTGGACAGGTTCATGGATGAGAGGGATGTGGAGGGATATGGTCCAAGTGCAGGTCAGTGGGACGAGGCAAAAAATGGTTCGGCACAGACAAGAAGGGCCAAAAGGCCTGTTTCTGAGCTGTAATTTTCTATGCAGACCTATCATTGTTTATGCTGCAAAAATATCTTCATTGATTGCCATGTGATGTTAAACTATGTTTTAAGGGTACATATAATGTTTCTCTATCTTGGGACTTTTAATAATTTGTGTGGCATTTTGACGAAGGCATGAAGTAATTGTTCAAGTCAAAAATAATTCATATTGTGTGCCTGGCCTCATAATATTGTTAAAAAGGGACTGAGTTCGTAACTTTATTGGTTAGTTTCTCTGTATTGGAAATATTATGTTCATTGTACTTCTGTCACATTCATTCTATTTTAAACAAATCTTCATATTTGAAACAACCCTTTTCAATCCTGAGATCTTAAGTTTTATCTTTTCTGTAATATGGTTTTGTTCTACTTTATTTAACTGACAGATATTCACCGTAACATATTTTAATTATTGTGCAGTTTTTCTGATTAAACTTCAGAGGCCATTCCATTTTTGAATTTAAGTGGGGTACTCCAGGATGTGTTACCGTGGTTGCTACCATGATCGTAGAGGTTGAGCACTGAGTGATTCAGGAAACTGATGGGTAGGAGAAGATCTGCTGGTCCATTGAGACTGTCTCATATAGTCCCTTGGTTCCCCATTACAATCAGCTCCCGTCATCTGCAACCCCTCTACCTCAAATTTGTTTAACTGCGCGAATGTAGCTGTACACCTAATCACAATTCACAACTCCAAAACTTCACTCCTCCACGATTTAGAATGTTGAACTCTCTCCTTTCCCATGTCATTCCCATGAAGAATGTGATACACTGACTCTGCACATGTGCAAGTTCGCCATTCGCAATTGCCCACTTCGTGAGAAGTTGCGGGAATAGAACCCCTGCGAACGGTGGGAGTTGACTGCGCTTCTGAAATGTTTTTGTGTCTTCAAAGTATCTGTTTAATGTTTCTTCTATTTCCTCATTCCCCATTATTAATTTTGCCTCTAAGGGAACTACATTTACTCTCGCTACTCTCTTTTTACATAATTTTAACAATTTGTTTTTATGTCTCTAGCTAGTTTACTCCTGTATCCTAATTTCTTGGTGATCTTTGCTGAATTTTAAAATTATGTTAACTCTCGCAACTCTATTTTTAGCAACATTATAAGCCTTTTCCTTTATCTAGTATTATCTTTAATTTTCTTATTGGCATTAGCAAATTTGGATAACTTTTCCTGTGGGTTGTTTTATTATTTAAGAAAATTTATAATCATTACAATTTATGATTTATTTTTAAAATGTTTGCCACACCCAAGCTAATCTCCTTTCTCACTGTTTTCCTTATTCCATCCTTTGGGGCAAGTCTCCCATTCTTTTCCATTTTGCCTATCCTTTCTAAAGGTCAAGTGAAATCCAGAAGCTTGTTGGGGGGATGTTTATTTTTTTTAAATTTATTAGTCACAGATAGGTTTGCATTAACACTATAGTGAAATTACTGTGAAAATCCCCTAACCGCCACACTCCGGCGCCTGTTCGGGTACACTGAGGGAGAATTTAGCATGGCCAATGCACCCTAACCAGCACGTCTTTCAGACTGTGGGAGGAAACCGGAGCACTCCGATGAAACTCACGCAGACATGGTGAGAAACTGCAAACTCCACACAGACAGTGACTCAAGCCAGGGAGTCGAACCAGGATCCCTGGCAATGGTGAGGCAGCAGTGCTAACCACTGGGCCACCATGCTGCCCACAGTGATCCAATCGTGAAAACTACATCTCTAAAGGCTATTTGACCAAACCCTATTCTATTTGTGTTATTAATTCATCTGTTTTGTTATGAATGCTTTGCGCATTCAGATATAGTACCTTTAGTTTAATTATTTTTTGACCATTTCTCTGAGGCCATCCTAGCCATTAATTCCACAAAACCTTTTAAGTTCTTTATTCCTTCTTGACGCACTTTGCTGATTTTTTTTACTCAAATCATTCATCTGAACTACAGCATTGCCATTTCTCTTGCTTTTAAAATGTATCCTTTCCTGAATCCTCCCAGGCCAATTTCCACCAACCCTTTGTTAGTTTAAAGCACAGTAGAACATTGTTTTTTGGCCTCAAGGGAAAGACCGATTGTGATTGAGTACTTTCGTTGGTGAATGTAGCTGTAATGCCAAAGTGGAAATCAACCCTTGGAGGACAAGAGAATTTGAAATAATACTGTTTTTGAAAAACAGACCGAGTCATCAGAAATCTAATCAATCATACAAGGTTAGTTGTAATTTGTCCGTATTGTATGGCACCAGAATTGTTGTTGTAAAGTGTTGTTGAAATTATGGTAATTTAGTGAGAAATTCCCTATGCAACCAATCTCTTCCTGCAAATTTGGAAGCATTGTCACCTCTCCACCTCACTCCAATCAGTTCATTTTCCCCACTGTTGGTGATGAACACTGTTGTCGTCCAGTATAGGACCTACTGAAGGAACTGTTGTACCAAAATTTTACTTCATGAACAAAAGAAGAATTACTTTGCCATTTGAAATATTGTTTGAATTGACAGTTGGACACAAATATTTGTGTTTTCTTTTCAAACTCTCATGACATCCTCTAGTAGTGTATATTTTTATATTCAGTGAGAGGTTATAAGAATCAGATGTGATCTGCTGGAGCTGCTTCATTGTAAGTCTTTTAATCTCAGTGAAGTGCCATGGAATTAGACCACATCCCATTTATTGGTGGAGTGTTAAAGAGCTGGCCAAATACCTGAAAAACACAGCCAGTTGAAGACTTTGTTGACACTGTGGTAATGTCAACATCCTGATCATTTGCTTTTTGGTGCTGCTACCTCTTGAAACATTTGGGAGAAAGATGCCATTTATAAAACAGCATCAGTTAAATTCTCTGTAGTGTTGTCCTAAAGAGCTATATTCTGCTATGTGAGAGGGACATGTTATGGCCCTTGCATACTGACAAATTGGATGGAATTTTCCCATCCCGCCTGCTACAGGAATCGTAGTGAGTGGGACATGGACCATGCAAAGGTCCTTGGGCAGGATTTTCGGGTCTTGGGGTGAGCGCTGCTGGAAAATCCCGCCCATTGTGTCTGAAGGTGAGGGTATGGAGACCACCTTGTGGAATACAGATCCCAATTTGGTCCAGCTGGAGCCACCAAAATCCATCTTCACCAGGATTTTATCTGGTGCCTCCAAACTACTCATTGATAGTAGTAGCAAAGCTAAAGAACTATCTGCACTTTTTCCTCCTGTGATTTGGCCAGCTTGGACCTCCCATGCTGTTAGAATTGCCGATGCACCTTTGATTTCATTGCACGTGCAAAGATAGTTAAAAATGTTTCGCAATTTCTGAACAACTACGCATGTCTAAGTCTTGTTGCTAAATATTTGATGATGAAGAACAATAAATGGGTCTTTAGAACACTGATTCTAAATATAAGTTAAAGTCGTGTAAGCATCATAGCATACAGAATGTCTAATTGCATGGTTTAGATCACTTAACTGGAGAGAGCATGTTGTTAGCAGTGTTGTGCTACGCAGTCAAGTACCGTACTTACAGCTTGTCCATTAATGTGTTGAGCAGTTGATCCTTTTAATAAAACAAATAGTTAAATCATATAAATTTAAGCACATAAGGAGGCCATTTTAGCTTCCTGTGCCAGTGCTAAATTTGTATCAGTGCTCTCCACTGTAGTTCTGATTTTCTGCTCATCTGCGGCACGGTAGCACAGTGGTTAGCACTGCTGCTTCACAGCTCCAGGGTCCCGGGTTCGATTCCCGGCTCGGGTCACTGTCTGTGTGGAGTTTGCACATTCTCCTCGTGTCTGCGTGGGTTTCCTCCGGGTGCTCCGGTTTCCTCCCACAGTCCAAAGATGTGTGGGTTAGGTTGATTGGCCAGGTTAAAAATTGCCCCTTAGAGTCCTGGGATGTGTAGGTTAGAGGGATTAGCGGGTAAATATGTGGGGGTAGGGCCTGGGTGGGATTGTGGTCGGTGCAGACTCGATGGGCCGAATGGCCTCCTTCGGCACTGTAGGGTTTCTATGATTTCTATGATAGTGACCTTATCTAACTGAATATTTCTATTTACTTATAACTGAAATAGTTGAAAGACTTTAAAAGCCACTTATAATGTATTTACTAACTCTTCATGTGGCAGCCACACTCACTTTCTTTGTGCTGCTAAGTTTAAGTTTATTAAGTGTATTTTTCCACTGATTCACTGACTAATGGGAAGAGATCTTATACTGCATTTCAAAGGTGTTCATAATTTTAACCATTTCTATTGTAGTTCCTTATAAGCTTCATTGTTCCAAAGAATAAATCTCAAATCTTCGGAAGGGATTCCGTGGCCTCCCAGCCACGTGTTTCTGGGCAGTGGGAGGTGTTGTGCCATTCACTGGCAGTGGGATTCTCTGGTCCTGCTGTTGTCAATGGGATTTCCCATTGAAGCCACCCCACGCCTCTGGGAAACTCATGGACAGGGCTGTGTTGCTGGCGAGACCAGAGAACTTTAGGAGTGATGTGAAGGCATTAGAGAGGATGCAGAAAGGATTCACAAGAATGATTCCAGGGATGAGGAACTTCAGTTTTAAAAGAAAAATTGGAGAAGTTAGGACTGTTTTCCTTGGGGGAAAAAAAGGAGGCTGAGAGGAGGTTTGATAGAGGTATTCAAAATCATGAAGGATTTAAACAGAGTAGATAGGGAAAAACTGTTCCCACTCATGAAAGTTTGGAGATTAAGAATGAGCGAGCATAGATTTAAAGTGACAAGTAAAAGGAACTTCTTTACGTAGTGAGTGGTTAGAGTTTGGAATGTGTTGCCTGAGAGTATGGAGGAAGCAGGTTCTATTGAAGAATTCAGAAGGGAATTAGACTGGTATCTGAAAAGAATAAATGTGAAGGATTACACAGAGAAGGTGAGGGAATGGTTTTCAGTGAGTTGCTCTTTTAGAGAGCTGGTGCAGACATGATGGACCAAATGGGGACCTCCTGCACCGAAACAATTCTGGGATTTTGTAATCCAAATGAATCTATGTTGAATCTTTCTACTGCTTCAGTGTCCCTTCTTTTGTCTGGCCAAATCTGCACACACTGCTCCAAATGCAAATATAAATGTTACATTGCATTTTAGTTTGACTTATTGTGCTCTTGCAATTTCAAAATTCTCAAAGTAACACATTACAATAGCATCCAATTAATGTCAGATAATTAATTCTTTAAATGATATAGTACTGTTCATTCATTTGTTTTGTGTGTGGGTGCCTAAAATCAAACATTTTAAAAGTTTTGACATTGCAGTTTCAATCTTGCTGCAGCACTTCCTCCTTTCGGTTAGTTGGTTTCTGCATCACATCAGCCGCTACATCTTACTTCCGTTATCTCAAGGGCTCAGAAGACTGATATCGGCCTACGTTATTTTTATTTATGGTTCTTTTGATTCCCGTATCCACAATGCACCGGCTCCTTTTTACGACACTCTTACTGGCCATCTTTGTGACTCTTTTGAGAATTTATGAGTCCGTACTTCCTATTTCAACCATTTTTTTTCTCTTTGCTTGGTTTAGTTTTTCAGTTGTATTAATACTTTTACAATGATGTCAGCTTGTCACTTATTACCAGTATGTTTCAATTATTTTTCAAAGGAATTTAATTATTTTATGAGGGCATAGGTTTAAGGTGAGAGGGGAGAGATACAGAAGTGTCCAGAGGGGCAATTTTTTCACAGAGGGTGGTGAGTGTCTGGAACAAGCTGCCAGAGGTAGTAGTAGAGGCCGATACAATTTTGTCTTTTAAAAAGCGTTTAGACAGTTACATGGGTAAAATGGGTATAGAGGGATATGGGCCAAATGCGGGCAATTGGGATTAGCTTAGGGGTTTTTAACAAAAAGGCGGCATGGACAAGTTGGGCCGAAAGGTCTTTTTCCATGCTGTAAACCTCTATCTATGACCAAGTTTGCAGTCAGTTGTTCATTCAAAGTCAGTTTTTTTGCAGTGAAAAGTAATTTAAATCAAGGAGTTAGAAAAAGCACCAGGCAACGTTTTGCGCAATTCAAATGACCAAGTAATTCAAATTAAGTAAGCCAAAATTCCTCAAAGAAGCATATTCAGCTCCGCTCCTATAGTTGCTGGGTAAAGAAATCCTACTTGATTAAAACTGTTTCTTTCACAAAAGTTCATTTCTATCTCATGCTGACCCGCACAAACTGATCATACCGGCCTCCCAAATCACCGTGCAAGTGAACAGCAAGAGGGATTTTTCTTTGCAGGCCCTTATCCATATGTTCTTTCAGCCCCAACTCTGTCATCATCACCTTCCCTAGGCTTTTGATGGTGAATATGCTTCTTTGGGGAATTTTGGCTTTGGGGAATGAAGGTGGATGGCTCCCCTAGATACACCTGTCTCTCTGCTCTATAGTGTGTATAGTGCTCTATAGTGTGACACCGCAATGTCACTGAGCAGAAACTAATAGCCAAGTTCCGCACACATGAGGATGGCCTCAACTGGGATCTTGGGTTCATGTCACACTATCTGTAACCCCCACAACCTGCCTGGACTTGCAAAATCTCACTAACTGTCCTGTCTGGAGACGATACACATCTCTTTAACCTATGCTTAATGCTCTCTCCACTCACATTGTCTGTACCTTTAAGATTTGATTACCTGTATTAGCATTGATTAGCTTGATTAGCATTCCAATCATTATTCTGTAAATTGAGTTTGTGTCTCTGTATGTCCGGTTTGTGAGCACATCTCCCACTCCACCTGACGAAGGAGCAGCACGCTCCGAAAGCTGGTGGCATTTGCTACCAAATAAACCTGTTGGACTTTAACCTGGTGTTGTTAGACTTCTTACTGTGTTTACCCCAGTCCAACGCCGGCATCTCCACATCATCTATAGTGTGTCTGGCAGGCCTGTGAGTCCCATTTGTCATTGAGTATGGTAAATGTGTGGTGATAATGGAGGTGGAGCAGGGAGAAGTGTTCATCATTAGATTGATGTCAAGTCATGATGCTTCAACCATCATGCTTGTAGAGCAACCTTGATGCATCAGCTGGTCTTATCCTAATTGTCCTTTTTGGTTGTTCTAGAAACCTATAGGATGTTGTAAATGCTTAACCTGGAGGAACGGAGTTCATGCAAAGTTACAATGCCAATAACCATTGGGAAAACTGATTTGAGTCAACACTCAATTTACATGGGGATCATTTGAGGGTTGCTTCTGCTACCCTTTTTATAAGCTGAATTTTATGTACGTTTATGGGAACATTGTCGAGGTAGAATAATCGGGCAAAATTAAGGAATATATTGGAAGAAGAATTGAACTTAATAGAAAGCATAATACTAACATTTTGGAAAATACATTGTCAGAGAATTTTGAAGTGAATTTTCCTTTCCTTCTAACCAATATGGAGAAACTAAATGAAAAGATTTGTAGAATATACAAGAAAGGTTTCAGATATGTGTGGAAGCTATTGGGCGAGATTCTCCGATTTCATCTGTGGCCACCCCGCTGCAAGTGAGAATGGAGAGTTTAGCGTTCCAGCCGAAATTTCATTCATTGCAGTGACACCAGAGAATCCCAGCCGCAGACGAGGTCGGACGTTTTCGGCGCTATTCACTTCAGCAGCACCATAGAATCCCAGCCGTGAAGGAGGACAGGGGTTTTTGGTGATTATAAATTTGGAAATTCTAGATGTGCAATAATATTTGGTTAATCAGTCAGGTTTTAAACTAGATTTCAAAGGCCTTCCGTCAGACTATTTAATGTGCAACTGTACAGTGTACTGAAATATATTGTAAAGTCATTATATTAAAAAAGGCTGTGGTAACATGACTTATGCTGTTGTTGCAATGTTTTATTATTTTAATGCTTGGAATGTAATGTCAGCTGGTGAAGAAATAACATGACTTCAGTTTTATTAATTCATGTTATAACTACTTAGTTTGCCAATAGGTGAGCGCTGTGTGTGCCCTAATGTGCGATCTTGGGATTCTTCATATAGAGTTCCAAAGTTGGGAGGCTGAGCATTTCACAGATCTGTTGTTACTGCTTTTTCTTCATTCCTCACCCCATTTTGCTTTGTTCCCTCACATTCCAAAAAAAACACCAGAACTTCAGCTGGCTGATTTGTGTATCCATTTGCGGCCTGAGACTTCCTCTAAAAGTTAACGGTCAGCTAGCTGATTTCTGTATGCATTGGATCTCTAGTTTCATGACAATTCCTTGTTAGGGAAATACATTTGTAGCGTGTTGAAACTACTGCAACCATGATAGCTCAGGTGCACATTGTGCTATTTCTAGAATTGGTGGTGTTGGGGATATGTGAGAGAAAGATGTTCTCTGAATGTGAACAACATTGGCTAGAGTATTTAGGATCCACCATCCACGATTGAACTGGAGATGTGTATAGGCCAGACCTAAGATAGTAGGTTCCTTTTCCTGAAAGACATTGGTGAACCAGTTGGCTTTTTATAGCCCAGATTTCATGAATTCAGTTTTTCAACTTGCCATGTTCGGATTTGAACGCTCAATTTCTGGGTTGCTACTCCAATATCTAATATAAACGCTATAATACATTGTGATTTTAAAAATATAAATTCAGATTGATTTTATTTTTGGGAGTTCTAAAGTATTGGTTGAGAATTTATTTTGCTGGATTGAGATCAGATACAGTTTTTGATGGAATATTATGAGAAACTTGAAATTGGTGAGTGATTGGTAGAGTGGCTTGGGAATATTTAAAGTTTAAGTGTGTAGAACTAAAGAGATTTAGTACATAGGTAAGGTTTGACGGCTGAATGGTTAAAATATTGTTTGCATGTTGTAAACTTCTGGCAGATTGGGCCTGCGTAGATTTAAGTAGAAATCTTGTGGTTTAAAGGACTTGCATTTCTTAATGGCACCCGAAAAAGCTTATTTTCACATCTAAATGCAATCCTTTTGAGATAAATAATCTTTACAGTGCTAATGTATAAATGCTCACCATTAGAATATTAATAAGTCGCTGTTTAAAATCAGTTTCCATTCAAATTCGACAATGAGACTAACAAAGAGAGCACGAACAAACCATCCGGAAGTATCACCCACATGCAGGCGTGGTGGTGCATGACGCGGCACTTTGGGAGGAAGTGTGGCGCACTTCTTTGTTGGGCACCCAAGCTTTGTTAATAAACCTATCCAAATAAGGACATAGATGTGAGCTGCAGTGAGCAAATTTAGTTGCGTTTCATTCGAAAGTTAGTTTTGGCCTATTAATACTGATGAATGCAGCAGCTGTAAGTATTTGAAAGTGCACTGCTCCACTTTTGCATGTGATTTAGGTAAAAGTTAAGGAATGAATTGTCTGGATAAAATTTTTCATTCAGAATTTAATAACCAAAGTTGTACATTCTGGTAGATCGTGATTATGAGGAATATCCTTTCATTCTGACAAAATAGCTTTTTATATGTACAATGCAAGCATCTTTGCCTTTAAATAGATTTGACTCTGCACAATTCCTTTCTCTTGGTAAATAAGATTTCAGCCTGATTTCTAGTGTCTTACAAGTTAAAAGTTAGCAAGTGGTGTTTCGATTCATATATCTGAACAGTGGTATGCTATGATAGCATTACTCTGTTTTGAAATGTGTACTAGCTTACCCAATTGCATTCTCGTGTGCAGATTTTGCTTTGCAGTGTTTGCAATTGCAGTAGACTTACTGCGTTTAGTTATAAATATATTTTCGGTCTACTGGAATTTCTTTGTATCACTTTGCTTGTTTGATTTGCATTTTCCATCAGAGCTCCAGTGGGAAGTAGCTTTGAAATAAAATAGAAATTATATTCAAGAATACCCTTTTGAAACAACTATTTCAACTACTTTAAGCATTAAATATTTTATTGTGACATGTTGCATGGCACAATGGCAATTTTGTTTATCCAGGAAAATGTTTTTCTCATTCATGTTATGTTGGGCGAGAAACAGTTCTTGTGTGACGAACATTTGTAAAGGGCAGTAAAGGGCCAAATGCATCATTGAGCCCATCCCACTTAATGATGCAACCTTTACACACCGTCATCTGTCTTCTTTCCTTTCCACCTTTTTTTCCCCAGTGCAATAGTGGATTCTGCTAGGAGAGGTGAAGCAAAAACCATCTTTGACCAGTTTAGGAAAACAAAAATCTGAAATTCATCCATGTTCTGAAGATGTGTGGGCAAGCTCCAGGCTGACTGGATAATGTTAACCTCAATGACCTACCTGCCTTTATATGTAAATTTTGTACCCCTGAACAATCTGTCTAGCTGCCCTTGGGATTCTGCATTCATGCCAGCAATTATGTTGGGGTTATCAATGCTACAAAAAGTAGCACCTTTCAGCAGCTAACTCAGTTTTAAGCTTTCGACTTATTTGCACAGATTCTAAATTTTCTAACTCAAAAAGCTTGTCCACTTGGACTAAATCAAATCCTTTTATTTCTTGGGAGGGCCTAGGCTTTTCTATAGTTTAAAATAAAATTCCAGCTTTCTCCTCTTGTACTGATTGCTAAGGACCCATGAACTAGGTTTAAGGCCCTTCTTTGAACCATTTCCAGAGTGGCTCAATTTTCCATCCATGGACTGTGGGCGGCACGGTAGCACAGTGGTTAGCACTGCTGCTTCACAGCTCCAGGGTCCTGGGTTCGATTCCCGGCTCGGGTCACTGTCTGTGTGGAGTTTGCACATTCTCCTCGTGTCTGCGTGGGTTTCCTCCGGGTGCTCCGGTTTCCTCCCACAGTCCAAAGATGTGCGGGTTAGGTTGATTGGCCAGGTTAAAAATTGCCCCTTAGAGTCCTGAGATGCGTAGGTTAGAGGGATTAGTGGGTTAAAATATGTGGGGGTAGGGCCTGGGTGGGATTGTGGTCGGTGTAGACTCGATGGGCCGAATGGCCTCCTTCTGCACTGTAGGGTTTCTATGATTCTATGTGAGTTTGCAAAAACTGAATACAGTATTGTAAATATAGTTTGATCAAGGCTTATTCACACGGATGATCCCAGGAATGGTAGGCCTGACATACCATGAACGTCTGAGGATCGTGGGATTATATTCATTGGAGTTTAGGAGGTTGAGGGGAGATCTGATAGAGACTTACAAGATAATGAACGGCTTAGATAGGATGGACGTAGGGAAGTTGTTTCCATTAGCAGGGGAGACTAGGACGCGGGGGCACAGCCTTAGAATAAAAGGGAGTCACTTTAGAACAGAGATGAGGAGAAATTTCTTCAGCCAGAGAGTGGTAGGTCTGTGGAATTCATTGCCACAGAGGGCTGTGGAGGCCGAGACGTTGAGCGTCTTCACGACAGAAATGGATAAATTCTTGATTTCTCGAGGAATTAAGGGCTATGGGGAGAGAGCGGGTAAATGGAGTTGAAATCAACCATGATTGAATGGTGGAGTGGACTCGATGGGCCAAATGGCCTTACTTCCACTCCTATGTCTTATGGTCTTATAAGGAGATTATTTCTAGTTTTATATTTAAATGAATTTGAATGCCTGATTTGCTTTTTATAAAGTCTCAATATTGTGTACTGTTATGCATCTTTGAATCATGCACTGAAGGCCTTGTTCCCTCTCCTGAACAGTAGCCTTGAGCGTGCAAGCCTGTATAGTATATACATGTGCATTGAGTTGCCTTATCCAAATTCATCATATATATGTCTATAGACAGCTGTAGGAGGCCCACTCCTGTATTTTCATCTCGCGGTGCTTAGGAAATTTACAGGGATTTTAATCTTTGCTTGTACCTAGTTGCTGACCAAGATCATGATGGATAATGACCCTAAAACTGATTCCTGTGGAAATTCACTCGTGATTAACCTTCAAATTAATCATACCTGCTTCCTAACTTTACAAGTGTTTCTTTTTTATCCAGTCCAAAATCTAACCAATAATCCTTTCTTAATAACCTTTAGTGTGGCACCTCCACAGTGTGGAGTTTGCACATTCTCCCCGTGTCTGTGTGGGTTTCCTCCAGATGCTCCGGTTTCGTCCCACAGTCCAAAGATGTGTGGATTAGGTTGATTGGCCATGTTAAATTCCCCCCAAGTGTCAGGGGGACTAGCAGGGTAAATACGTGGGGTTACGGGGATAGCACCTGGGTGGGATTGTTGTTGGTGCAGACTTGATGGGCCAAATGGCCTCCTTCTACATTGTAGGGATTCAAATGGATTTTTCTTATCAGAACATAATTTCAAACCAATGGAGCAAAAGCTTACGTCTGTGGCTATGTGGTTCTTTTGCTAATAGAATTTGAGAAGTCTTGACCCAACTGTAATGAACTCAAAGTAGAACTAAGCTGTCAAGCTTGTTGAGGAGTCATGAGAATGGCTGTTGTATGATATGGAAATGTTACACTATTTAGTTGAACCAGGGTATGAAAGTTTTAAGCTGCATCAGCCTGAAGTGGTTAATGGTGAATGCTGAGTTCCTGAAATAGAAAAATGTTCCATTCTGCTAACAACCCAGATCATCTTCAATACGAACATTCACTTTAAACAAAAAGCATAGAAAATGTTCTGCTCTAATGGCTGCTGAATTGTGTTGTCTATGACATAGAGGATTTTCAAACTATGTAAAGAAATACATTTTTAAAAAACAGGCAGTATAATATTTTGTTGAAGCAATGGCTGAGAAAATGTTTGGCACCAGATTGGTGTAATGGTGGTAATGAATTATTTATTTCTCACGCAATTTATCTTTTCTACAAAACATTTTCATGTTTGTTTTGAAGACGGTATTTGTTAAAATTAACTTGCTTTTGAAATAATAGATTTTAAATTTCTAATCGTAAATTAAGGAAAATAGTAAAGCAGGAAAAACACATTATAGTACAACAGAATGCTCCATTTTAGTATTGATGGTCCTAATTTTCGAATGGCTATGTACAAAATAGCTCCTCAAATCAGCTTGGAAGCCCCTTATTCTGTCACATGACATGATGCAGTAACTACCATCCAACAATATGGCCACTGTTTTGTTCAACATTAATCAGTTTTTCTTGTAATCATAAACTTACAGTATTGTGAAAGGAAGCACAGGATGGATAGCACTTTCAGTGCCTAAAGCATGTCTCTATCACAGATGTGTTTGTACCATAGTGAGTTAACTTGAATGAAATACAGCAGATTCCTAAACATCCAGGAACAGCAAATAAAGTATTAAATTATTTAATTGAAATTCAGCTTTTAAAGTGAAATGAAACAAATTGTGTTTTCATTTTAACAGCTTGCCACATCCTGTTCTGGCTGTGAGTTCCTGCTTCAAATTTATTAAAACTTTAGTGGCAACTTCACAAGTTCAAAGGCCACTACTTGTCAACAGTTATATGATAATGCAATATGAATTACTAACTTGTTTTGCATTAACATGTTTAAATGTTAAATCAGCTGTATCTTTAATTTACTGTGGTTTTCCCAGATTACAGTGTTAATGAAGCAGTTGTGACAATTTTCCCTGTTCTTTCGACTTGTGTTTACAAACAGTTGCTGATTTCTTTTATATTGTTCCAAATTGAATGCCACCAAGATGTCACTCTGAATCATTGAATGTTTAGCTAACGTGCTGTGAAATTGCAAAAGTGACTTGTCCTTACTAACTGACACTACAAGAGTAGGTCAAAGGCTAGGAATCCTGCGGTGAGAAGCTCACCCCCTGACTTCCCAAAGGCTGTCCGCCATCTACAAGGCACAAGTCAGGGGGATGCAATGGAATACCCTCCATTTGTCTAGATGAGTGCAGCTCCAACAACACTCGAAGCTTGACACCATCCAGGACAAAGCAGCCCGCTTGATTGCTTCCCCCCCACCCCCCACAACAAGCACTGTGGGTGTACCTACACTTCAGGGACTGCAGTGGTTCAAGAAGGCAACTCATTACCACCTTCTCGAAGGCAACTAGGGATGGGCAATAAATGCTGGCCTAGCCAACGACAGCCACATCCCAGAAATGAATAAAACAAAAAAATTCCTCCTCAGGATTGTATATGAACGAATTCAAAAAGTGGGTTCATTTTTTGAAGGCAAAATATTTTTTCAGCTTTTTTGCTTGACTGGAATCTTTTAAGTTTGCTTCTGAGAGTCTTGAGACACCAGGCCTCCAGAGTCTAACTTACAAAAGACCAATATGAAAAACCCTAAAATCTGAGTTGAAGACAGCTACGTTATACTGGTGTTGCATGCCATTGTGCAGTGAATCCCTGTCCTAATTTACACTCATGGAACATAAGTTTTCTGGAGCAATCCCAGGGGCAAAAGCATCCTAGCCCATTTGGGCAGTTTAACACTTGGATTTTGCCATGTTGTGCCTTTTCTTTTCAGTTATCAGTGCATGCATCAATGGATTAATACAAATTCTGTTGTTCAATATGGAAATGAAGTTGAAGGGAAATTCCTTAATTCAGTAGTGTTTTTGGAAGAGGAACACATTGATCTTACCGGCTTGCTGCACTGGTCGATGAATGTGGTGAGCCGGGAAGATCGCAGCGAGGCGCGAATTGGTTTGCTATCCCCCCAGCCCTGTTCAGCCAGCAAGATTGACTTTGTGCCTAAGTCTATTAACATGAAAGTAAGTTGACTTACCTGCTCTCGCACGGCATCTTCTGGCCCCCTGGAATCTTCCCCTGTCATGCCGACAAGAATTAGTACAGGTCTCCACCAGTGGAGACCAGGCGCCAAGGCCAAGCTGGTGAATCGGAAGTCATTGAAACTCCTGGGTGGTCGGGGGCATGGCCTGGTAGTTCCCACTGGGCACTGGCATCTTGGCAATGCCCATCCAACTAGCACCATAATTTTGCCAGGGGCAGTGCCAATGGGGTGGGGCTATGACAGGGGGTAGGGCTATGTTTGGGCTGTTACAATGGTTTTCTTGTTGTATTTAAAAACTATCGTTCCCCTCAAGTAGCCAAACAAAGTAACAGAGTGGCTCCAAGATGAAGCTATAGGACCCTGAATGTCCATTGAGGGCACCTAGAGTGAAAAATTCAGAAATACAAAGGTAATTAAAGTCTCAGCATTGATTACAAGTAATTAGTATATGCCAATAAAAGAGTAGGAGTTATCTCTATCCAATCATAGTTATGGTTACATCATGCATACATAAGGGTATAGTGTCCAATTAAAACTTGCACATGTTATATTGTCAAGAAATGATAGCTAGATCTCTGACCAATGGTATCTCAACCTCCCTTTCCATTCTTCCTTGTTCTAATGGGCAGATATGAACTGCAGTTGCACATCATTCGATTAGATAGACATTGAGCATTATCTGGGCTTACTTTAATCAAAATCTGTCATTTTCACATAGCTTTCCCTGTGTGACTGAGGTTCAGCTTGCAGCTTATGTGATTTTTAACCCTTTCAGTCCCCCCCTTTGACCATTGGATGACCACCCAAAAAGGCCATCTCTGAATCCTTCAAGTGGTCCGTCGTCCAGATGTTGGGAAGTATCCTAAACAATTCTGCTGTAAATTTCAGCTTCTGACTTTCCCACTTCCTTACAGGGACAGTAAGAAGTCTCTCAACACCAGGTTAATGTCCAACAGGTCCTTGCAGAGAGCCATAGGAGCATAGTGAGATACTGCCAGCATCGGCAGTTTAACCAATTTTCTTTGATAAAAAGCACATTATGGTGGCCTATAATAACATTACCCCCGTCAGTACAGTCATCCTCATCCTGATTATTGGTTAGGTGGTTCCCTGCCAATCCTGGAATAAATATGTCCCAGTGTTCCTGATTGTTTCAGTCTGGTAGCAATCTGGGTAGTTAGGTGCGCCTGGATACGTCCCTTATGGATCTGTTCTTTGAAGTGCCTGACTTATTCATGGGTGATTTCCATAGCTTCTCGTATGTTGTGTCAGACCACTTGCCCTGGTGTCTCGTCAGTGTATAACGAGTCATCCCACCAGGCACCAAACATGTATCCTGATGTTTTTCCCCATCAAATAGAACCTTCCCACAGTCAATAAGTCTGTTACTTGCAGACAAAAACTGTGATTATTTTCACAAAGTAAACCCCCCTACCCCCCTGGAGATTCTCTGTCTCCAGGGTGATTATGCATCACTGTGTAGGGCCGACTTACATTGCTTTAAATGCCTCCTTCAATGGTAAAATATCAACAAATATCTTGCTGCTGCTACCTACAGGCTCGAGAGTCTGACAAGCACACACATATGCTCTGATTCTGAACAGCATTCTGTTGTGCTCACATATGCCAGGCCCTCCTTATGGGTCATGGATCCTTTAGATCCGACTCAGTGAACCCAGCCCCCTTCCTCTGTCCCTAATAATTCCAATCTGTAGCTACCTTAAAGGTCTAATTGGACATACTTTACTATGGTACCACCATAATGAATTTTATAGCCCCCGTCACTGGTCGAATGACTACTAATTTATATCTATCCCAGTGAATGTTAAAAAGTTTAATTTGTACAGGGAGATAAATAAATGTTGGGGAATAGTTCCAAATTTCAGATCTTCAATGTCGGACCTGACCTCGCCTATCAGATCTCTGGCAAGATTGGCGCATGCCCGCCTGTTGACCTTGGGCCTCAATGATATTCATCATTCCTTTGGCTCTATGACTAAATTTTTCTAGGAGTCCCTCACCCTGTAGGTCTGCAGCGGTGAGTGCATATTCGGTTCCATAGGCTCTTTTTCCAACTTCTGTGACAACCCAGAACGAATAGCTATTCAGTTCAGATAATGGTATTGAATAACTACCAAGTTTGTACTCCCAAACAATCCCCCGATATCTCCAAGTATACTCATTTTATCTCATATCCATGATTCAGGAGCAATTCTGTAAGTATTATCATCAATGATTCTCCACCTATTTAATGGCATTATGATGATCTTGGCATGTTGAATATAGTATTGTGAATAGGCCCAAAACATTGTAGGTTACCCTTAGAGATACCATAGTTGCATCATATAGTAAAGTTTTAGCTTTTCCAATCTTGACTAACCCATCTGAGGGAGGCTCCACTATATTTGCACATGGGGTAGGTTTTTGATATCCACAGGTATTAAGCTGGTAACGTCTAATATTTCTACAATTAAATCTTGTATATTACATGTTTACATTTTTCTTGACAATGATGGCCCTCAAAGCCAGGTTCCATGACATTGAATAAATATTTCCACGAACCTAGTATTTGAACTGTATTGCCCTTAAATGCCCACTGAGTCTTTATCATCTGAGTCCCATCTCAGAGGATGTTCTGAACAGATGGCTCCTTTTATTTCCCTCTTGAATCACCAGCCTATGGGGAGGCTATAGTACTAGGTTCTCATCCTATTGTCCGATCCTTTCTCAGATGATCCACAATCTGGCTCAGTGATTCGGGTTGACATGATGACTGATGGGGTCACTTGATCCAATGTCTGGATGTTGGGTTTCTTTATCCATTCTCTTGTTCCTCCAGTGGGTAGCTGATGTACACCATAGTCATCAGAGTAAATAGAAACCTATGAAAACATTAATGCTGGTCCCCACCAGTCGGATGGTCGTCAGGTTTGTTAGGGTCCTCATACATTTTTAACATAGGATAATGTTTCCACAGACTTCCTGTCTTTGTATTTACAAGTGCACGCGTATCACCTGTCCTAATTACATCGTATGATCCATGCCATTGGAGACCATTGCGCTCCGGTCCCACCTTCACCTTCACCCTATGGCCCACTTGTATTACGCTTGAATAATTAGACTGACGCTCCTTTCTGCCTGACACTCTCCACTTGCAGATCCCTTCACTCAATATCATTCAAAATAATATTATGCTTAGACTTAAAATATTCCCCATGCTTAGACTTGAAATATTCTCCATCTCTCCATTTATCTGCATCCATCTAATAGATATTCCTTACCGGGTTCATTTGCTACTCGGTCCTTAAATTGTTCCAATTTAAATTATTTACCCTTTCATTTTAATGTTACCTTTTTTACAGATACTGATGTGTTTAATTCTGTCCCAGTTATTTTGAAATAAGTTTCTCTATGGAGTATGTGTTAGTGCCTTGATCATGTGATGGTGCTGTTCGATTTTACTGGCCCTTTTAACCATTTCATGCCATGTTGTTTGTCAAGTAGTGTGCATGTCTGCGACCTGTTCTTAAAAGCGCTTCCAAACCCATAAATGGTCAAATTTTGATGGATTTCCTATATATTAGTTATATCACATGTAATCCATCTGCACACTTATACAGCATCACAATATCATGCTAACACCTTGTCCCTCAGGCGGTCTTATCAAAATATTTTGAAGTCTTTGCCCATCTATCCATGTATGGTCCAGATGCCTTGGATGGCGGTCAGTATATCAAATTCTGCTCTCTTAAAAACATAGACAAGGAAACAGATATCACCAAGAGAAAGCCATCAATTTACTAGCCCATCTATATTTTCCTTTCACTAGAATATACATCAGTGCCAAGTCGAAATATTCCAATTAATTGAATTGTACTCAATATCCCAATTCCCTTTTGCTGTTTAATTTCTGGTCTCTATCTTCTCAATTACTTAAATCTTTTCAGTGTGCTTCATAACGTCTGTAAAACAGAAATCAAACTTTTTGTCTATTTGATTCCAGGCAGTAACATATTTTGATTACTCGTTCTTTGTCTTAAATAGCATCATTTTTGAGGTAGCTTGCTTACAGCACGTTTTCCTTTGGCAGAATTGTCCCAAATTCAAAAAAAAGTGCTGTGGGCTTTCAAATGTCCATTAGTGCCAATGTTATTTCTTCTTTTTAAAAAAACGTTGTTCCTACACCCATAGCTAACTACCTAAACTGTGTTTTTATTTATTTTTCCTCTCTTAGAATCCCTTTAAATGACTCTCTTTTATCACCATTGTTGTTCTCATTATCCATCATTATCCATTAAATGAATCACACCTTTAATTCTGTCTTACCCTGTTCAACTATCAGCTCTCCTATAACATCTCTTCTGTTGCCCTGTTGACTTCCTCACATCTCATCCACACATCACATACGTGGTCTTTTCCTTCATCTGCCAGTTTGGTGGCAGGAGCAGGCTTTCCCATTGAGCCCACCTCACATCTGATACAGTTTTCAACCTTCCTATATTCAAAGTTTGCACCAGGGTGGGTTCTGTGTTTAAAACCACTTCTCCCGGCATTGTGATTGGTTCACTAACTTTGAATATCCACACCACACAGTCAAACTAGAATGCTGTTAAGTCACTATGGTAGTGTAATAATTCCCATCATTATCTGACAGCTCTAAAGCTGGTGCTGTTGTTAAAAGTTGTTTAATAGTGGTGTAAGCAACCTCGCACTCCCCCGCCCATTCTATCTTTTGTAGTTCTTCATTAGAGGCCCGCTTACCCTTTTACCAGATTTTGATTCAGGCTGATAATTTCTGCTATATTGAAAGTCTACAAATAAATTCTTGAATTTCATGAAGCTACTGCAAATCTTGCTTTTTTGTGTAGTTACCTGCAAAACAAAAACATGACAAGCCGTCTTGCTTGGGACAGAATAGGTTAATTAGTCTGAGCACATCTAATACTTCAAAATTTTAAAATTTTGCAAGTCCCAGTTCCTACATAAAAGAAAATCATCGATTGTTCACAGACAGGGGTTAATTCTCTGCTAGTTTCAAAAGGGATGGAGTAAAGTTCTCAAATGGATGTCATTATGTCATCATCCATGGTCCAGGAATCATTCTCACTCTCATTTTCCCCAGTATCTCATTTCAAAATCGTCCTTTTCGTGATTCTAATTGTGTCAGGAATAAATCTTTCGGCCGGACGAAAAGTTTTAACCCAAAATCAATTCAACACAGGATTTGTCATAATCATTTCAAATATCCCAAATTTTAATCAACCATTACAATTAAAACTATCTTAATCTCGCGTGTGAATTTGTATCCAGTTTCAAATTCCCACATGTTTCTCAAAATATCCTAGTATTCTGTTTATGGCCATTGAAACATGAATCCATGGCCATTGAAACATGAATCCATGGCCATTGAAACATGAATCCAGGTCCATAACCTATGAGAAGTAACTTCATCAATTACACTTCCTCTTTTTTAAAATCTATTTGACTTCAATCACAAACTATGATCACAAAATCATGCAGAAAGCATTAAAGCAGAGAAACTTAGCACCCACTTTAAAGCAGCAATGAATTCCATAAGCATTCTCATGGTTCTGTTTTTAACCTTCTAAATTCCTGTAATTAAAAACACACAACGTTATCTCCCCCAGATGGAAAAACCTTGAGTTCAAAACCAAAATAAACGAATCTACGAATGTCCAGATAACTTGTAATTCAACCCTTCCTCATGGTGGCACAGTGGTTAGCACTGCAGCTTCATTGCATCAGGGACCCGGATTCGATTTCTGGCTTGGGTCACTGTCTATGTGGAGACCGCACATTCTCTCCATGTCTGCGTGGGTTTCCTCCGGGTGCTCCGGTTTCCTCCCACAGTTTGAAAGATGTGCTGGTTAGGTGCATTGGCCATGCTAAGTTCTCCCTCAGTGTACCCGCACAGGCACCAGGGTGTGTCGACTAGGGGACTTTCACGGTAACTTCATTGCAGTGTTAATGTAAGCCTACTTGTGACACTAATAAATAAACTTTGAAATTGGTACCTGATTTAAGAGAGAGCTTGGCTCTCTTGGATTTGTCTCTTCCCTATTCAGTAATAAATTCAAGTTCTGCCTTTTCGGCTCTCGCCTTTTTGGCATTCGCCTTCTCAGCTGCCATAGCTCGTGGCCTTATTGACCACCGCGTGCTATGTTCCACCTTTTCACTCCCTTTGTCTGGTCTACTTTACTTTGGGTTCGGATTTTGCTCTTTAAATCGACTACTTTTGCTTGGTTTACAATAGCTCCGCTCAGAGTATCAATCAGATGACTCATACTCACCGCTATCCCCATCCTGTCACCAAATCTGTTAGGGGTGTTACGATGATTTTCTTGTTGTATTTTAAACGATCATTTCCCTCAAGTAGCCAAACAAAGTAACAGAGTGGTTCCAAAATGAACTTTACTATAGCCAGCTGTAGGGCCCTGAATGTCCATTGAGGGCACCTAGAGTGAAAAATTCAGAAATATCAAGGTAATTAAAGTCTCAGCATTGATTACAAGTAATTAGCATACCAATAAAAGAATAGGAGTTATCTCTATCCAATCATAGTTATGGTTCCATCATGCATGCATAAAGGTATAATGGCTTGGCACAAAGACGGGGGACTGTGCACAAAAGACCGGGGGGGGGAGGGTTGCTGTGCACAAAGAAAGGGGTGGCTGTGTCTGGGTGTGGCTATGACTGTGTAGTATGCAATGAAGTTACTGTGAATATTCCCTAGTCGCCAACTCTAACACCTGTCTGGGTACACTGAGGGAGAATTTAGCATGGCCAATGCACCTAACCAGCACGTCTTTCGGACAGTGGGAGCAAATCGAAGCATCTGGAGGAAACCCATGGAGACATGGGGAGAACGTGCAGACTCGCACAGACAGTGACCCAAGCCGGTAATCAAATTCTGGTCCCTCGTGCAGTGAGACAGCAGTGCTAACCACTGTGCCACCGTGCCGCCCATTCTGTATCTTTCTATATCTTTGGGCTTTTCAGTCATTTTTTGTTACTGCTTGTATGCCCTTTATTCTATCACATGACATGATACAATAATCACCCCACCCAACAATATTTCCACTGTTTTTCCTGTGAAGAGAAATAAGATTGTGATTAAACAAGCTTTTCTTCCTAAAATATTATAGCTGATGCACTGTCATCCTAAGAATCTGAACTGGATTCAAACTTGGGGAGGTTTAAAGAAAGTGGAAGCTAGTTAATTTAGTTTTGCAACCTTTCTTAACCATCTGAACTTGGAGACGGCTTGGGTGCTCTGAATGCATTTTGTGGGGGGAGGGGGAGGAAGGATTATTTGCATTTGACTTTTTTGTGCCATCAAGATTTCTATATTTTTTCCCCTAACCTCCACCCCAGGGAGGCATAAGCAGGAAACATGAGCCCATTTACTGCACCTCTGGAATTGAATCAAGAGACGAGTACTTTAAAATTCTTTTTCTGTATCATATGTGCTATGAAACTATTTATGTTGCTTCTGCAAAAACAATCTTCATTTTGCTGTGCGAGTGGTCTTTGGTTATTTTCCTGCTTCGTCTGGGTTTTTTTTGGGCCACTATTTGTATTGAAGCAAATTTGCATAACTGATCCAAGTGTCAGAAACAGTGCAAACCACTAAGCTTCCAGATTTTACAGGAGAAATTACACTAGCTTTAATTGTTATTCAGTAAAATGCAAAGAAATTCACTCTCTGGCTGTTTTTAAACATAGTGCATTCCTTGCCCCACAATGCAATACTAGAGGAAGTATGTGCCAATAAATTGCCCACAATCCCATCTGTGGTCAAGGCAGTTTTATTTACTATTTTGCATCCATTATTAGAAATGTCTGTTGGTTTTGCTTCATTAGTGCCAACAAGATCTTGTATTTATTGCCTTTAATGTAGTACAAGATCTAAAGGCATGTCACGGGAGTGTTATCAAATAAAATCTGATACCATGGCACATAAAGGAGATATTAGGGCAGGTGTCCAAAATTACAAACCTCCACCCATCTCTGCACCTGCCTCAGCCTATATGCTATGTTAAACCCTCTCCATGCCTTTGTAATCCCTAGACTTGTCCATTCCAAGGTTCTCCTGGCTAACTTCCCATCTTCCACCCTTTGTAAATGCTGCACCATTGCCGCTGCCTCTTAATTGCTTTGGGGGCTCTAAACTTTTTCACCTCTTCATCAGGTTTTAACGTTGCACCTATATCCAAATAGTCATTTGGGAGTACAGGATTTGAATATTACTAAAAAATACATTTTGTTGAAGTTTTTCATCTTGCACGCATTAGGACAGCCTTGAGAATACTAATATCAGGGGAAACAACAATTTTATACTTAATGAGAAGAGAGTGCTGAGTGGTTGGTAAGTAGACTTTGAGGTGTTGCCATGGCGAATGCACCAATCATGGTGACTGACAGTTAACTGCCAAGCATTGTTTGAAAATTTAAACCAGACGGCTTGACTCTGGTCAAGGTGTTGCCCTGAGGAATGAACCAATGAATGGCCATTACTTATTTTATTTTGTTTAGCTAAACAGGTGCAGTATGTTTACGTGTTCTTTCTGTCTGCAAAATAATGGGGCCCCGTGTATTAATATATATATATATATATATATATATATATATATATAGCTTCCAGTACGTGCAAATGTGCCACACTGCAAGCCCGAATGGTAGCATAATTTTTAGGACACCAAGGATTATTTAGCAAATGTCGTCCAGTTGGGAAATCGTGCTTAATGTTGGACACCATGTTTTGAGTTTTGCAAGCATGCATACATTTGTTATATTTAAATCTGTAGCAGCATATATAATAATTTCCTTGCATATCTTAATGGACTCCAAATAGCTTTCAAATTCAGCTTTAAAATGGAGCAGTCAAATGAATTTCCTATCCTTGATGTACTAGTTGAGAAATCTACCAAGGGGTCTTCTGCTATGTTGTCTATGGCAAGCCTACCTTCTCTAGTCAATATATGCATTGGGATTCCTACAGTTCCATATAGCATACAATTGGCCTTAGCAGCAACCTTGTCATTAGGGTCCGAACCATTTGCTCACCATGCTTGATACTGAAATGAGCCACATTAAAGACATGCTGCAGGATAATGGCTGACCTGTTCAGATCATTTCGCATTGTACATCGTGCAAACTCATTAAAAGGCCTGAGGCTGCCACTTTTGAAACAAAGGCCAAAGTATCACAAACATTTGAGCTAGCTGTTTCACACCTCTCCTATACAGTAGAAACATGAATTGTAACAGGATGCTGCCAATCAAACCAAAAAGATGTTCTGCCTATCACCCAAGTGAGTAATGTATCTATATTTCAGCGCCAGCATGATGCTGAGCATGTAGGCAGTACATCCTGAAGACTGCTGGATCATATCAAACAGCATTTCCCTCCCTCTGTTCGCAATGGGCAAGGTACAGATTGTACCCAACCAGCCAATGCTTGCAAAACTCAAAACTGAGTGTCCCAACATTAGATGTGATTCTATGGTTGGACAACATTTGCTAAATATTGCTCAGTGTGCTAAAAATTACGCTAACAATCAATTAAAAATTGTCAGTTGGGTTCACAGTGTAGTGCATTTCTGTGTATTGGAAGCTATGTATATTAAACAACAGGACCCTGTTCTTTGCAGACAAACAGAACGTGTGCACATTGCACCTGTTTCAGCTGAACAAAATAAGTGAGACCTGTTCGCTGGTTCATTGGTCAAGACATTGCCCTGAGAAATCAGAGTCAAGCCGCCTGGTTTAATGTTTCAAACAATGCTTGGCAGTTAACTATCAGGCACCTTTGGTGCCTTCGTCAGGGACTAGGCAACACCTAGTCCACTTGCTAACCAGTCAGCACTCTTCCCATGCATTGTAAAGTTTTTTCCCTGGCATTGGTATTCCTGAAATTGTCCTGATGCGTGCAAGATGAAAAGCTCTGACAAAATGTAATTTTTCAGCAATATATCTATATCAGTTATGTTACCCGGAAGGGGTGCTTTTATGTGGATGAATTTAATGTCTTTTATTGGGGTGGTGAGTTTCCTTGCTGTGCTGTTGGGTATATCAGCAATTGGGCTGAGCTGTCAAACTTTGCTCACAGGCAGCAGCATTCACTCTTAGGAGGCTAGTGTTTAGTTGACCACGAGACACATTGTAACAGTGATCTGTTGTCGCTTGAAATTTATTTTAAGCTCTTTAATCTTGTACTTTATCTCTATTAAAAAATGCAAAATGTGACTGCTGTTTTTTCTATGGCTTTGCTTCATAGCAACTGCACATTGAAAGAATTCAATATTCCGATCCCTAGTTTCTAAGTTTCATCGTTCATGCCAGCGGATTTCAAAAATACAAAAATGATGAAATATTGAGTTTTACTTTCTATTCTTTTTATTTGCCTCTTTTTAAGTAATCCTATAGCCAGCAGTAGTTACCCAGTTGGAAGCTGCTTTTGAAGAATAATGTGGAGATGCCGGCGTTGGACTGGGGTGAACACAGTAAGGACTTTAACCTGGTGTTGTTAAAACTCAACAGGTTTATTTGGTAGCAAACACCATAAGCTTTCGGAGCGCTGCTCCTTCATCAGATGGAGTGGAAATGTGCTCTCAAACAGGGCACAGAGACACAGAATTCTGTAACTTGATTTCTGTGTCTCTTTGCCCTGTTTGAGAGCACATTTCCACTCCATCTGACGAAGGAGCAGCGCTCCGAAAGCTAATGGTGTTTGCTACCAAATAAACCTGTTGGACTTTAACCTGGTGTTGTTAAAACTCTTACTTTGAAGAATAATACATGCATGCTCTGGTGGTGCATGTTATTCGGGGCTGTGACACATTAAGCCTTTTGCCTTGCCACGTGGCAAACTCTTAATTACCACCTTATAGCTGTGTGGAGTCCAGATGGGGGGAGAGGAGCGTGGACTGCTCTTCCCGGCTCCTTTTTCCATTCAGTTGTAAACAGAGAATCTATTGCAATTACTTTCCACTCCCACAGAATTATCTAAGAAGCCCCTTGAGTTTTTCCTTGAGCCCTTTCTACTTCTCAACTACATGCTTGTCCTTGGCGACATCATTTAAAAACAGCATCAAACTCTACATGTGCACTGACAAGACACAGGGCAGAATTTTCCCAATATTTCTCATTGTCAGGTTCAGACTGAAAACCGACATTCACCCCTCCTGGTGTACAGCCGAGTTTTCAGTCCAGAGTTTCTGACACTCTGTGCACTGAGAATCTGGGGTCGTGGTTTGGGTTGTCACTCTGGCAGGGTGGGGCCTGATACAGACGGCAAGGCTGGCTCCACAGAGATCAGGGCTCCATCTTTTAAGAGCACCCCAATCTGCACCTGAGAATAAATAAACTTCCTCCCCCACACCCCCACTACACAAGCATCGGGGCATCCCCATACCATGCAAGCATACTCACAACCTTCCCCCTCCCCCCCTTCCCCCCCCCTTGCTTCCCGCCCCTATGTCTCTCCAGAGGGCCTCTTGCAGTGCCACCCTGGCACTGCCAGGCTGGCACCATCAGAAGGCAGTGCCCAGGCATGTTTCTCATCACCTTGGGGCTATACTTGCCTGTCATCATCCATCCCGTTCCTCCCGCTCCACCCCGGCATGGTCATCATAACATGAAAACCAGTAGTGATTCAGGCTGATGTGGCAGTACATTGAGGACAGAAGTAGCGGCGATAAGCCCAATAATATTCAGATATGTTTTTAAAAATTCTAATCAGATACGTGCCCTTGCTGGGCATGAACCATGAGGGGGGGCTGGGTAAATCACATTCTGAAATCTTGCTGGTGTAAAACCTGTTTTTGACCTCCTGTGAGATTTAGCGGGGTCATTATTGGATTGCGCCCATGGCTACTGTTTTACCATGTGGTCTTCTCCTGCTCCTATTTTATGTTCAACTCATATCCACTATTGGATTAGATGAACATAAATTTTCTCTATTTGAATATTCGGATGATCAAAGCCTTTTTCTTTGGCTACTGCTACATACTAATTTCTCTATACATGCATTTCATTCCCCATCCTGATCACTCTGGCAAAATGCTACAAACAGCTAGGTTCAGCTTCAGAGCTGTGACTCTGACTTGTATCCTCTCTATCACTAGCATCACCAAATTCCACCTCTGATATAATCTGTCTTAACCCGTCTCTGCCTCAGCCCATCTGCTACTGAAACCCTCCTCCATGCTTTTGTTACCTTCAGACTTGACTATTTCGATGCCCTTCTAACTAGTCTCATATTACCCACTCACCTTAAAGTTCAGCTCAACCGAAATCCTGCTGCCAATTTCTAATTTGTACCAAGCCTAGTTCATCCATCACCTCTCTGCTCATTGACCTCCAGGAATGTCTACCCTTTTTAAAGTTCTCATCCTGGTTTTTCAAATCTCTTAATAACATTGCCTCTCCCTCCTCCACCTATAACCCTCTATGAACATTTTTGCTCCTGCAACTCTGACTTCTTTTGCTCCGGCAATTTTCATTGCTCCATGATTGGCAGTCATCTCTTAAGCTGCCTAAACCTTAAGCTCTAAAATTCCTCCCTAAATCTCCCTGTCTCTTTCTCCTCCTTGGAACACTCCTGAATGTTTGAGCTTTTGGTCCCCTCTCCTAATAACTCATGTGGCTCAGTGCAAAATCTTATCATGTTCTTGTGGATTGCCATGGGATGCCTTACCATGTTAAAGATGCTATGTAAATGCACATCGTTGGAAAGAATGTGATATCTCAGCAGGCAAAGAAGGAAATTGCTGTAGGTTTCAATAGGAAACGATTGAACAGAGAAACTATTTCCTGGCTGGGGAACCCAGAACGAGAGAGCATTTCTTAAAATTAGAGTGAGGTAATTTTGGAGTGAAATTGGGAAGCACTTTTTCACGCAAAAGATATTGGAAATGTAGAACTCTGTTTTCCTCCCGAATAGATGAAGGATGTTGGGTCAGTTATGACTTTCAAGAATTAAAAGTTTTTTTTTGAATAAGCGTATTAAGGGATATGGACCAAAGGCAAAGCGAATGTATAGATTAGCTATGATTGAATGCTCAAATAGTTTTGAGGGATTAATGTCTACTGTGTTATAAAGTAGCTCCCATTAATGTAGAGTATGGAGCAGAATGAGTGGAGGGTTTGCGAGTTGCTCTGCAACTTTTTTTTAACCATAGAGACAGAAAAGTTGTTTCTTAAAGAAGAAAAGATGTGAAAAAGACTCTAAAAGGACACATTTTCACAGTTGTACCCTGTAATAGGTCAAAGATGCTTGATAATTTCTTGGTTGAAAGCTTAGTACTAGTCTTCAGAAATATAAAATATATATTGTGTGGGCACTGTTGAGGTACACATGAATTAAGAGCAGGAGTATACCACTCAGCCTCTTGAACCTCCTTTTGCCATAGAATAAGATCAGGGCTGATCAGCTTGTAACCTCGATTCTGCATTCCCAACTACCCCTAATAAACATTCGCCCCCTTGCTTATCAAGAATCTATCTAACTGTGCCTTAAAAATATTCAAAGACTCTGCTTCCACCGCCTTTTGAGAAAGAGAGTTCTAAACTGTCAGAAAAAAAACATTCTCCTCTGTCTTAAATGGGTGGCCCCTTATTTTTAAACAATTACCCCTAGTTTGAGATTCTCCCACAGTAAGCCACTCTGTAGCTGTTCCTTGCATAGATATTTATCTTATCTTCCTGCTGGCCCTTGTTAAACCTATTCAAAGTTTTCATTTGACAGCCTGGGAATGTACTGTATATAAAAGTACTAGTGCTGGAACCATTCCAGTAAAAATGGGCTTGGTATAGGAGATAACGTATATCAGACATTGGTTTTCCCAACAGCAAATTTTATCTGCATTTACACAGTGGTACAGAAGAGCTTTGTGCTAAATCAGAACAATGTCTAGAAGAACTATTTGGGGTTGTTTTAAACTGACAATATCCTTCCAATTTTTAAGTATTGTTTCTTTAAAATATTTTTAGATTGAATGTATTTTAGCATGTGCATAGTAGCTGTGTCACATAGTTATGGAAAAGTAATGTTTTATTTACAATTTGTACTTCAGATCTGCCCTCAATGCCACAATGTTTCTGAAATTGTAAAATGATCTCATCTGCTGGTAAATATCTGCTCAGCTCACATTACCCTCTTGAAACACCTCTTTAGTTGAGCAATTCAGCCATCAGAAAATAATGTGAAAATATGTTTTGAACTCTTAAACTTTCACCTAACATCATTTAGACCTTTTTGTTTATATAGTCACTAACAAAAAAATCTATTTTTTATTTGTCAGCATTGTTACATAATGCTGAAACATCTGAACCTGGTTTCATTTCTAATCATTATTGAAATGGTTTATATTCTAGTCCCATCATCTGTCCAAGAACACTCAAGTAATTATCTGAATAAGCTAAATGTCCTTCACCAAAAATCATCAGTAACTTGCCTTTCTCCAGTGGTTGAACAGCAAAAGGATAGGAATCCTGTTTTGTATTAGAAACATATTATGTGCTTTTAAATATTTTTTTGATTTCTCTTCTGTTTCTCCCCACCCCAGCCCCCAAATGCACGTGCACACGCATGCACATGCACACAGTAATATCTAATCTCCAGCTGCAGAGGAAGGCTGATGAAGCTCTTTTCAGTGACGTGCTGAGTCTTGGCCACTGTAAAATTTGTTAAATGACTGACGGTAACCCTTGTTTTACTACTTTCTCTTACCCAAATAGAAGTACTTAGCTTCTGATTGGTGCCTCCCCATGATGGAGATGGCAGCACCCAGACAAAGGAACTTGGCTGTGAACTTGCGTCTCTTGCCCTGGCACAGAATTTTGGACATGCACTGCCAAATAAGTTGATTTTCAAATTTGGTTCCTTTTACTTGATTATTCGGTATATGCCTCATGTACTTTTCATGATATTTTGTCTAGTTTTCTACATAACGTTTTACAAAATATTTATGGGTGTGAAAGGCCATTCAGTCCATTTTGTTGCATCCAACCAAAAAGCTTTTAGGGTCCTTTTATTATAGTATCAGATTTGTGAGCGTGAGCTGGTTTTGAAAACAACTTCAATATTAATTTTTAAAAAGCTGCTCCTGTGTATTTGAAGTTGTAGATAACGGTACTAATGTACATGTGATTGTACATAATGCGAAAGGGAAAGATATATGATGTATCTGTATTGTGTCACTTTATTTACAGAAATGGTGTTGGTTTGTATGAGATTCAATAAACTTCTAATATAAAAGGAAAACTACTTGCCATCCATGTTTTGAGATCAGGTCATTGTTGAAATGACGTCATTGCGTTGCGATGCAGAGTGCATAACGCTCTAAATTACTGCAATAACTATTCAATTTCACATTGTAAAAAGATTCTGTTTTGGAAGAAGTTAAATTGTTTAATGAATACTTAAACATCAGCTAACTTATCTGAGAACTTGTAGTTGTAACTGAGAACACCATATGTGCATTGACTTAAATTTCTCCGCTTGTCTATAGGAAATTTCACAGGGATTTCTAAGTGGTGGAAGACTTGAGTGCAAATGCACTCGGGATAGATTTGAAAGTTACGAACTTTCATTAGAATATAAAATCATAAAATGAAAAAGAATCAAGAGCAATATCTCTTACAACTCGTGCCCAATACTGAACTTTATTCAGCCTTCTGAGGAAAGTGAATTATCATGGGCAAAACTTCCAAGATGGTAATCTATCAACAACCACTTTGCCTAGATTCATTGTTTCCTGACTACAAACAAACTTTCTTTCCAAGATGTTGCATTTCTTATGATACAACTAAATGTTTGACAAGCTTTCTGTGAGATAGCTCATCAAAATACCTTGTGAAAATCTGTATAAACTTTTCCTACATTTATCTGCCCAATTGACCATCTCAAAATTAGCAAACTCATTTTTCCTTTGACAAGTCCTTGCTGGTTTTCCTTAATTATCCCCAGCCCCTCTAAATTATTAATAGTTTGATCAAGTTTTGGACTCTCAAAGTTTACTCACAAATGACATTTCTGAACTAGTTTATAGTTACAGGATACATTCTCCTTTTCCCTTTTTGAACAGAGGTATTACATTGGCGATCCTCCAGCCTTGTGACCAATGTTCCCTCTAACTTCTATTTGCAATAAGCCAACATCTCAAAGCACTGCACTAGATCGATGCATGACCACACATATACACATCTTAAAGGGAACTTTGCTTTTGCCTGCTCTGTTCATTGCACGGTGCATTCCTGATTGCTGTGTGACTGCGCACTCTCACTGTTTTAGAGAGAATGTTGTGAAATCATTTGCATTTTTAAGATTGATCATTTTTGATCAAGCCTATGTCATTGCTTTTTGAGTTCTTTCAACAGCCTAGGATGTTATCTCAGAGGCCTGGTGGCTACCCATGTTGACTTTTTAAGAGCCAATTTGTTTTTTTTTACAGTTATCTTTAATAATTTTGCATCCTACTACTAATATTTCTACTTCCACCATCACCGTAAGACAACAGATGTAAAATATTTATTTCTTGTTTATGCAATACCTTCCTACTTCACTTGGATTCTGTTTTCATTCCTTATAAATTCCTATTGCGTTTATATTTTCTTTGCTTTAGTTATTCATAAATATTCTTGTAAGTTTCGAAAACTGGTTGAGTTGGGTGGTAATTGGATTAGTGGGGAGCTGTTTGAAGGGGTTGATTATGGAGCTACCCAGGTGTTCAGACCAGGTTTTAAACTGTCTTAACATTCCCTAGGTAATGACTAAATTAAGTTGTGTGGGTCTGTCCCAAGTTTCCAACTGTAGCTAAGAGTAACCAGGTAACATGGAAATTGCCAACAGAAGTTCAATTCCCATGCAAGTCCGTGCATCAGGACTTCCACAGGGTCATAATGTGCATTTTCAATCCTGTATCTGGCCTCTGATGGGCTGGAGACCAGAGGATTTGGCCCATTGTTTTTGTTTTTGTTCTTGTACTTGTGTATTTCTTTTAGCAGTCTTATGAATTGCTTCCTCTCTCACACCTTCATTGTTTGATAGTCTGCATTGAATTATATCATCCTCCTTCTTCTTTAATTCTGTCCATATGGATTTTGTATTGGTGCAAACCCTTAGAACTTGCTTAAATGCTGGTTATTATACTATTATTATCTTCATCTCACCTCTCCCAACTTTATAAAAACAAATGATATACCAGTAATAAGTTCCCAGTCTTGTCCAAATTCTAACCATATTTCTATTATAGCCCCTAGATCATATTCTTCTCAAGCTAATAATGATCCTAACTCTCTGGCTTTTTTTTGAATGCTTTGTGCATTCATATTTTTTCATTTTTCTTTATGATATCTTTTGCTCTTTCTACATTTTTTTTTGTTTTCACAATTTCAAAACACGTTTCTCTTTCTCCTCTGGTAAATATTCTTTCAAGTAAGTGTCCTCCTTCTATGCTAACAACATTATTAGTCCTTCTCCATCTTTAGTCCTAAGCATAGACTTCCCCCAACTTCCACATCCAGGGAACTTTGATCTACTTATTCAGAAAATTTCAAGCGTTTTGTTTTGTAAATTGTTGACTTACACAAAGTCACTTGGAGCAATTGAATTGGAGTGGATTTCAACTGAGCAATGGTGTTATGCTATGGTGTTTGAGTTGACAATTATAGATATTTGATAATGTTAAAGAATGTATTATATAAAATCAAAGTTCAAACCTTTTGTCTTTTTGCAGCAATTCTTATTAGTAGCTTTGACTTAGCAACTTGGGTGTTCATTCTTGGTGAACAGTTGATCATGATTGATACTTACTGCAAAATATAACTGTGGGCTGATATCTCAACTTCCTCCTCATTTTTATAAAAGGATTTGATTGACCTGATATACAATCCATGTGGACTCATAATCTTATTAAGCCTCTCTGGATTAGAATAAAGAAAAAAAATTGCATTTATATCAAACATTATCATATGTTCAGAATGTTCCAAACAATTTAAAGCCTATTATTGGCAATGGTTATGTTGGCAAAAGAAACAGCCAATTTGCATACAGGGTGGTCTCAGACAACAGATGAATGAATGACTGTGCAATGTGTTTTGGGTGGAGATAGTTGAAGCAAGAATGTTGGCAAGATCCCAAAAGAAAATCCTTTTTGAATAGTGCTGTGGAATCTTTTGCATCTGTATGAGGTTGGTTTGTTTGTTTTGTATCTCCACACATTATTTTCCCTTTGGGGAATTGTGGGGAAGCATGTGGGAAGATTAGCAGGCTGATTATCAACCTGTTAGAAGCACGTAATGAGCACTGTCTGTGGCCAACAAATTGAGGAGTGGGATTTGAACCTGGATCTCCTGGTTCAGAGGCAGAGTTGCTGCCTCTGAGCCACAAGACCTCCTGGGGTATAGTTCCATGGATGATCGTAGCCTTCAATAGCTAAGTATGAAGATAAGCAGTGAGTTGTATTTCTGCACAACTTACGGAATTGCTTGCTTGCTTGCTCTTATTCTCATCCTGAAACCAATAGAATTGCAAAGAATGAATAATTTACTCAATGTAACTGGCACTGCTGTCACTGAACAGACTAACCAATTGAACAATTTAAAGTGAATTGCTCTTGGAACCCACAGCACCTTTCAGACATCATGCAGAATCCGCCTTAATTGCAGTGCATTTTGAACACCAAAGAAAATCATGTTGGGGTGTAATTTGTAATACACAAGTGTTAGGAGCTGCTGATAAAGAAAAGGTACATTTCTTTGCTTGTTAGTAATGCATGGAGTTAGAACATTGACTTTACATTTGTGTCATCACACATCAATTATATGTTAATGATAGTTATTTTCCAATACTATCCAAAAATAGTGGATTTGCTGTTTTTAGTTGTCTGATCCTAGTCTACATTATTGGGAAAAGTTTGTTATGGATAACATGTGTTAACTTACTCTTGTTGCACTGTTCAAAGGAAAGTTTTTGAAAGTACTCATTCTAACAAGAAAACTAATGTTTGACATTGAAAGTGTTGGGCAAGTTGACTTCACACATTTCAGATGTCTGCAAAAACAAATTAGCATGAAAAATGTCAGTACAGAGCAGCAAAAAAGTTTCCTAACTATTTTGGCTACCCTGTGTCATGAGGAACATTTGATTAGTGTGGAATCTGCTTTCCAGGATCTCTGCCTAGACTAGTTACTTGTACTGCAAAAGGCATGGCCCAAAGAACAACTGATTTTTGATGACGTTGTGGATCCGGATCCTGGAATTTTTTAACGGATTCGTTGACGTTGGGAGATAGAAAAAAAATTGACATTTTGTTTAGAATGATGTGGGTTGTTTTATTTAGAATGTAGTTGATTGTTTTAGAATGTTGTGGATTGTCTCAGCTGCTGTGGTGGAATTTGTCACAGCTGTCAAAATATGAACAGAATTTTCATAGCAGGTTGTTGGATGTGGATTAGCATGAAGCTGCCTCAGTGAGATGGAAGCTCTTAATAAAAAGATTTTTTGTTTTCAGTTTTGTAGTTACAAAGCATCAACCAGGCAGGGTAAAGCTGTGTAATTGCAATAACATTAAGTAAACACAATGGCAGAAGGATGTCCTTTTCATTAATATATCCTTGAGCCTTAAGGTAGTGTCTGGGCACTGCTTAGATCATGATTTTGCCTTGTGAGAAATGGTGTGTACGGAATTTGTAGCTTTCTTCACTCGCAGTGCACTAATGTGCTGCACTGCCCTCAAGTGTTTATATTGCACTGTAGAAAGTTAAGTTTCTATGAGAAGGAAAGTAGATTTACAGCAAAATGTGTAGCCACGGGAGCAACTTGATGGTAAAATCGGGCCTTTGATTTTGATTTTAATGCAAGCTGTGCCCTCTAATTCTTCTGCACAGTGTGTGGTAGCTCGTCATGGTTTATATTATCTATTATCTTTCAAAATACTAAAGAACAGCTCTTGTATCTCCTATCAATCTTCTCTGTTCCAGTGAGGATATGCCTAAATGATATAATTGCTCCTCATTATAAATCCCTCCCTCCGAATACTCATTCTGGTTGCTCTCTTCTGTATGCTTCGATTAGCTGCAATATTGTTTTTGTCCTGCAGTAATCCACACTGCACATGGTATTTTACAGTAATCAGATCAGTGATTTATAAAGTGGCAGGGTTACCTCACTATTTTGGCTTGATATTGAAATTTTAAAACATTTCAATATCTAGTTTGCTTTACTCAGTGTGCATTGTTGCAAAAGCTTCAGTTTCTAATGAACGAAGGAACTTGCATAGAAATAGCACCTTTCTCAATCTCCAGATGTCCCAAAGTACTTCACAGCCAATTAAGTACTTTTTGAAGTACAGTCAGTCTTGTAATGTGGGAAACATGGCAGTCAAGTTGCGCACAGTAAGACCCCACACGTAACAATGTGATAAGGACAGCCAATCTGTTGTTGAGCTGTTGGTTGAGGGACAAATATTGTCCTGCTCTTCAAATAGTGTCATGGATCTTGTATGTCCACTTAAGAGGGCAAATGGAGTCTTTGTTTAATGCTTCAGAAAATCAACATCTCTGACAGCTTAACACTGCCATAGTACTTCACTTGGGTGTCAGTTTAGACAATGTGCTCGAGTCTCTGGAGTAGAAGTTGGTTAATAACCTTCTGACTCAGGTGAGTGTGCCAAACTGAGCCATTTCTGACACCTGTAGCATTTTCCATGTAATTATGTTTTGCCATTTAAATAATTGTCCCTTTCTGTATTTTTTTTTACTTCAGGTGAAGCATGTTGCATTCCTTTGGAATTTCATCCTATATCTATTCAATTCTGAAGAATACACAAGTCTATCTTGCTTGTATTCAGCTTTGCAGTTTACCACCTTCATTGCGTTCATTACATTTTCACTCCTTATCATTCAATGTAATTCTTGTTTTTTTTTGTTCAAAACCATTTATTAATGGCTCAAAAGGTCAAGCATTAATTAGCAGATGGCTGTTTAATGGCGGAGCTGCAGAGTGGGGCCCAATGTGTCCCTCCTTTTACTCTGAACCATTTGTTCAAAGAATTATGAAGAGTAGCAAGGGTGGCTGTAATCAAACTGAGACTGGAATCAGATTGGTCGACTGATAATATTGATTAAAGAGAAGTCTCCATTGTACAATATTGTTAGCCTAGACTTGCCTTTTTAAGTAAAGTTTTTTAATTATATCCAATCAAAGTCTCTACCAGCAAGACATTACAGATCCAAGCTGACAAGACTGGCCGCCCTTTTCCTGTCTTGGGCTTTTGGGCTTGATCTACATGATCCAAGCTGATAGGAGCAGGCATTGCACCCCCTCCAGTGCTTGATCTCATTTGCATCTTAGCCAAGAGGCCTAGATGCTGTTTTTCAAAAGTTGCTTCAAATGAAGCCTCAGTGTAACCTCATTGACTTTTATCAAGTGTAGAACAGCAAAACTACACTTGATCTTAGCCAAAAGGCTGAGAAGCTTCTTTGCTGGTTCTTCTTTTTGTTCTTCTTCTTCTGGTTTGTCTTTATAATTTGTGTCTGCCCTGTATCTCTGAATGTGTTTCTGAGCAAGTCTCACACACTTCCCACCTTTCATTAGACTTTGAATCCTTCGCTCCATTATTACGCTTTATATCAAACTTTATGGTGCCTTTTTGCAAGGGAGGTTGGGAATGGTAGTAGTGTGGTGTGGGTGTGGAGGGGGTCGGACTGGGAATAATGAGGCAGGAGGGCAATGTGGTGGGGAATATTCAGATTAATCCAGTGATCTCGCTTTCTTGCTGTGAGCACAGAGCAATCTCGTTCACAGGAATAACGAGAATATTCCTTCCTTGCAGCTGCATTCAATAATATGCTGTCATTGACAGCAACAGCAGGCAGCTAGTGAATAGAAGCAAAAGAAAGCATCTGACAGCACAGCAACTGGGCATAAAATGGGTTATTTATTTGAACTGAATGGGGCTTTCTAAAGTTGCTCAGGTGTTTCTGCAGAAATTGACTCAAATTTTAAATTGCCGGATATCTGAAATGAAATTAATATAATGTGAATGTATGACCAGACAAATCTAAAGGTTAAATAAAATTGCTACACCTCATAACCATCATGGAATGTAGTGGTTGTAGACCAATAGTCTAAAAATAACAAAAGATTAAATTTTTATGAGAGGTTTGTAATGAGGATAAAGTGCAAATGGGGTTAGTGTATAAGGTGTATTCAACTGTGTCCCAACAACAAATGCTTCTTAACATAGAAACAAATATCCAAACGTATTTCACAAAGGCATAAGGAAAACCAAACACTGTATTGGTAAAAGTCATAGCAAGAGGGACGACCAAACATTTGGTCAAAGAGGTACTTTTTAAAGAGGGTCTTAGAAAATGAAGACGTGAGAGCTAAAGGAGGGGGTTGCAGAGCAATGGGTCTCGGGTGGCTGAAGAAATGACCATCAGTGGTGAGGCACAGGGAAGGCAGGAGTTGTAACAGAGTAACTAGTTACCTGCCTCTCGGCCAGAGGTGGAAGATATGAAGGTAATGCTGAAAAAGAGGTAATTTGAAACGAAGGATGAACAATAACATGCAAACACTGAAATAGTATGCTACAATAACCTAAAGATCATTGAGATTTTTAATACCAGAGCAGCAAATATTTATAAATTGTGAATGACATATTGTTTGACTTGCAAAATTGCAGAGACGAACATGCAGACTAAAAAAAGTATTTTTTTAATAATTCCAGACTGGGACTCAACAGATAAAGCAGCAAAAGTTGTAGGTAAGTGCTTGTTTTTTATTTTTTAAAAGTTGTATATAATCCTTAATAAATGAAAGGCTGATACTGCTTCTTTGAATAGAACATCTGAATAATGTGAAAAACTGCATATATAATTATTATAAACAGTTCTTAAGATGTGATGACATTAAGTTTTACTAAAAAAATAAGAAGACTTTTTTCCAACAAAGTGTACTTGTAATCAAACTGTACAAATCACTTTATCTTTGCTTAAAAATAATCAGTGCCATGCAATTTGAAAGTATAAAATGTGACAATACTGTGCCTTTAAGAAATGTATTTTATATCATGTTTCTGGTGAAGGTTGTGTTTCTACTTCAAGTCTCATTTCAGTGCCAATTATCTACAGCTGGCAGCTCACATGCTGAGCATGCAGAAGGTTAATTTCTCCTAATTATTGTAGTGTTTGTTTTAATCTGGGTCAATGCAGTTTTGTTAGGGTTGCACCCTGGAGTTTTCAGAGTACGGTTTGATTAGCTTGACTGACAAGAAAATCAGGTGTGTGGGTGGAGCTAGACTTTAGAGGAAAAAAAACAGGCAGTTGCAGTTTGAATTTGACAAGGTGCAGGAGCTTTTTTTCTTTCCATTTTTGGAAATTGAAGTCTGGAACCTGCTAGAAAATAGGTATCTTTCTCCAAAGGTCAGCAAAAAGCCAAGAGGTATGTTCTTCCTCTCTCACTGGAGTTCTGCTCTATGAAGACAGGCTTTCCTTTGGAGGCTGCTGTCTGAGAGTCAGAAGAAGGGTGTCTCTTTGTATCTCTGTCCAGAGGGATTAAAAGGCTGGAGGACTGGGAATTCACGTAAGTCTATGTGTCTTACTTACTGATTCTGAAGACGAATTTACATCTGCAGGCATATTGCTTAAATTGGAACTAGTATAAATAGCTAGCAGTTAAGAATTATACCTGTCATGTTTAAGTATTTCAAGTGGTAAAAATTGTGCTATTTCTTTTTGTTATATTTTAACAGTGTTGTTAAATAAAGTTTGTTTTAATAAAAGATTCCTAGTGGATCAATAAAATCAGACCTAGAGCGAAACACCTTATGCTCAAACTGATGCCAAAATCAAGAAAAGTTGGGGTCCAGGCTAATATACCTTGGAGTTTCTGATCTGGTTCCTGACAAATTGGGGGTGCTTGCGGGATTACAATCTGATGCCTTGTTTGGGTTAGGATTATTGAACTCAAAGACAGTGGGCAGGATTTTACAGTCTCGCTCGACCTGAGACCAGAAAATTCGCCTGAGGTCAACAGACATTTTCATTGTCCACCCCTCTACCGCCATGGAATCGGAGCGGGCGGGACGGTAGATTTCCGGCGAGTGAGTGTTGAGTATTTGTGTTTTCTTTTCAGGGGTTGCATTCGATTAGTTTAAATTGGGAGTGCCTTTGTGGAATAAAGACTCTTTCAGTGGCTAACTTTTTTCTGAGTGTGGAAGAAGTCAGTCGATGGTTTACAAAAGATGGTTAAAGCAAAGCTTTTGAAATTGGTAGACAAGCTGCAGTTGATACCTGAAGGGGCAAGGAAAGAGGAGATAATTGGAGTGAGAGCTCAGCATTTAAAATTGTCAAACACAGTCAGAATCATTGGAAATGGCTAGAATTCAATTACAAATGAAACAGCTTGAATTAGAAGCAAAAGAGTGAGTAGCAAAAGTGAAAGCGAGAGAGGCAATTGCAGCGGAACAAAGAGCAAAAGAATTGAAACAGTTTGAATTGCAACAAGAAAAAAAATGAAACTGCTTGTATGAGAAGCAATGACAAGGGAAATGGAAATGAAGCAGTTTGAATTGTGATTAAAAGCAGAGGGAAGGGAAAAAGAAAGAATAGCATTGGCAGAACAAAACGAAAACAAAAGAATATTTGAACTTCGGAAACTGGAAGTGAAAAGTGAACGTCTGGTGGAGTAAAGGTAAAAGTTGGGAGTAGTGATGAAGAAGAGCGAACTCCTTGAAATTAAAGGCCTTGTGAGGATCTGTTTAAATGTGTCCAAGCGCTGCCAAGGTTTGATGAAAAGGATGTAGAAGCTTTTTTTTGTTTGATTTGAGAAAGTAGCTAAACAAATGAAATGGCCACAAATCATGTAGGTATTGCTGATTCAAACAAAGCTGGTAGGTTGAGCTAGTGAGATGTTTGCATCACTATCAGAGGAGGTATCTGGGGATTATGATTATCTGAGGATAAGCCGCTGTTTAAGAAGGGAGGGAGGCAGCAGATGGGAAATTATAGGCCAGTTAGCCTGACGTCGGTCATTGGCAAGATTTTAGAGTCCATTATTAAAGATGAAATCGCGGAGTACTTGGAAGTGCATGATAAAATAGGACTGAGTCAGCATGGCTTTGTCAAGGGGAGGTCATGTCTGACAAAGCTGTTAGAGTTCTTTGAGGAGGTAACAAGGAAGTTACATAAAGGAGAACCAGTGGACGTGATTTATTTAGATTTCCAAAGGCCTTTGACAAGGTGCTGCTTAGGAGACTGTTAAATAAGTTAAGAGCCCATGGTGTTAAGGGTAAGATCCTGGCATGGATAGAGGATTGGCTGACTGGCAGAGGCAGAGAGTGGAGATTAAGGTGTCTTTTTCAGGATGGCAGCCGGTGACTAGTGGTGTGCCTCAGGGGTCAGTGCTGGGACCACAACTTTTCACAATATACATTAACGATTTGGAGGAAGGAACTGAAGGCACTAAGTTTGCAGATGATACAAAGATATGTAGAGGGCAGATAGTATTGAGGAAGCAGGGGGGCTGCAGAAGGACTTGGCAAGGTTAGGAGAGTGGACAAAGAAGTGGCAGATGGAATACAATGTGGAAAAGTGTGAGGTTATGCACTTTGGAAGGAGGAATGGAGGCATAGAATATTTTCTAAATGGGGAAACGCCTAGGAAATCAGAAGCACAGAGGGACTTCGGAGTCCTTGTTCAAGGTTCTCTTAAGGTTAATGTGCAGGTTCAGTCGGCAGTTAGGAAGGCAAATGCAATGTTAGCATTCATGTTGAGAAGGCTAGAATATAAGAGCAGGGATGTACTTCTGAGGCTGTATAAGGCTCTGGTCAGACCCCATTTGGAGTATTGTGAGCAGTTTTGGGCACCGTATCTAAGGAAGGATGTGCTGGCCTTGGAAAGGGTCCAAAGGAGGTTCACAAGAATGATCCCGTGAATGAAGAGCTTGTCATATGAGGAACAGTTGAGGACTCTGGGTCTGTACTCGTTGGAGTTTAGAAGGATGAGGGGGGATCTTATTGAAACTTATAGGGTAGAGTGGACGTGGAGAGGATGTTTCCACCAGTAGGAAAAACTAGAACCAGAGGGCACAACCTCAGGCGAAAGGGATGAGGAGGAATTTCTTCAGCCAGAGATTGATGAATCTGTGGAGCTCTTTGCCGCAGAAGGCTATGGAGGCCAGGTCATTGAGTGCCTTTAAGACGGAGATAGATAGGTTCTTGATTAATAAGGGGATCAGAGATTATGGGGAAAAGGCAGGAGACTGGGGATGAGAAAAATATCAGCCATGATTGAATGGTGGAGCAGACTCGATGAGCTGAGTGGCCTAATTCTGCTCCTATGTCTTATGGTCTTATAGGTGAAAAAAGCCATTCTTAACTGCATGTGAACTAGTGTCAGAAGCCTACACACAACGGTTTAGAAATCTAAGGAAGGAACCAGGTCAAATGTACATAGAACTTGAAAGGATCAAAGAAAGTCATTTTGATAGGTGGATAAGGGCTTTGAAAATAGACCAGACATATGATGCTCTTAGGGAAATGGTTATTTTGGAGGAGTTTAAAAATTCACTTCCCAAAGTAGTGAGAATTCATGTGGAAGAGCAAAGGGTTAAAACCGTGAGATTCCCTATTTTCCAATAAAAAACATACATTTTGCAATTGACCAATAACCAATTGCAGCATATAACAATGTTGCTGACTTGAGTTGGGCATACTGGGAGGAACCAGCCTCACCAGCAATGTATTCAACTTAACAATGTATTGTGCAGAGGACCATATTTCATTATCTATTTACTGAACAAAAATAAACTAGGTGAGTTATTTTGGTTCTTAGTCTTTTGAAGAAAAAAAGACCTGGGTAGCTCAAAGAATCATAGAATCCCTACAGTGCAAAAGGAGGCCATTCGGCCCATCGAATTGGCACTGACCACAATCCCACCCAGGCCCTATTCCCATAACCTCCCATATTTACCCTGCTAATCCCCCAGCACCAGGGTTAATTTAGCATGGCCAATCAACCTAACTCGCACATCTTTGGACTGTGGGAGGAAACTGGAGCACCCGGAGGAAACCCATGCAGACACGAGGAGAATGCGCAAACTCCACACAGACAGCGACCTGAGGCCGGAATTGAACCCAGGTCCCTGGCACTGTGAGGCAGCAGTGCTAACCACTGTGCCACCATGCTACAGTAAGGAGTCTAACAACACCAGGTTAAAGTCCAACAGGTTTATTTGGTAGCAAACACCACTAGCTTTCGGAGCGCTGCTCCTTTGTCAGATGGAGTGGAAATCTGCTCTCAAACAGGGCATACAGAGACACAAAATTAAGTTACAGAATACTGATTAGAATGCAAATTTCTACAGCCAACCAGGTCTTAAAGATACAGACAATGTGAGTGGAGGGAGCATTAAGCACAGGTTAAAGAGATGTGTATTGTCTCCAGACAGAACAGCCAGTGAGATTCTGCAAGTCCAGCAGGCAAGCTGTGGGGGTTACTGATAGTGTGACATAAACCCAACATCCCGGTTTAGGCTGTCCTCATGTGTGCGGAACTTGGCTATCAGTTTCTGCTCAGCAACTTTGCGCTGTCGTGTGTCGTGAAGGCCGCCTTGGAGAACGCTTACCCGAAGATCAGAGACTGAATGCCCGTGACCGCTGAAGTGCTCCCCCACAGGAAGAGAACAGTCTTGCCTGGTGATTGTCGAGCGGTGTTCATTCATCCGCTGTCGTAGCGTCTGCATGGTTTCCCCAATGTACCATGCCTCGGGACATCCTTTCCTGCAGCGTATCAGGTGGACAACATTGACGGAGTTGCAAGAGTATGTACCGTGTACCTGGTGGATGGTGTTCTCACGTGAGATGATGGCATCCGTGCCGATGATCCGGCACGTCTTGCAGAGGTTGCTGTGGCAGGGTTGTGTGGTGTTGTGGTCACTGTTCTCCTGAAGACTGGGTAGTTTGCTGCGGACAATGAGTCGCTGAGCAGAAACTGATAGCCAAGTTCCGCAACCAGACAGTTTAAAGTATAACCATTTATAAAACCTAAATTCATAGCACCTCCCTATGAGACTTGGAGACAAACGGTCTGCCTGCAGTCAGATGCTGTCACCATTGTCTCTATAGGTATGAGCATCTAGTACTTTCTCAGCAAATATTTTGACTTGGGCCCCTCTTGTCCCCTTAGCAATCAATCCACTCAGGTTTGATGTTGGGCAGAATTCAGAATGACCCCCTTTTAATTTCTCCATTTTACCTTGAGTTAAAGTGATAGACCCAAAACACAGCAATCTTTATAAACTTTGTATTTGTAACACAGAGCATATAGATATTCTGGTCTAAAAACTCAAGTGTACAGCACTTAAGTATAATTGTGGATATGCTAAGAATCATTTATGGTTACATCTCTAACAGCATTCATTACGGGGATTTCCTTGAAGCAAACTTAAGTTACACAAGGCAAGGACAGGGGAGGGGCAGGAAGTTTTAAACTTTAATTATTAAGAAGTTTGTAACAGGACATTTGGAAAATCATAATGCAATCGGGCAGAGTCAACTTAGTTTTGATAAAGGAAAAAGTGTACTTGATTAATTTATTAGAGTTTGTGAGGATGTAACAAGCTGGATGAATGAAGAGGAACCAGTCAAGATGGTGTATTTGGATTTCCAAAAGACATTCGATAAGGTGTCACAGCTTATGATGTTGGAAGTGATAATTAGCATTGGTTTACTAACAGGAAACAGATTCTGGATAAATGAATCATTTTCAGGTTTGCAAACTAACAAGTGGAGTGTGGCGGAGTCAATGCTGGGGCTTCAATAATTTACAATATAAATGACTCACGTGAAAGGACCGACTGTATTGTAATCAAATTTGCTGATTTTACAAAGATAGGTCGGAAAACAAGTTGAGGAGGATTAAAACATGCCTACAAAGGGATATAGAGAGTTAAGTGAGTGGACAAAAATTTGGCAGATGGAGTATGAGGTGAGAAAATATGAAATTGTGAGGGCAGGAAGAATAAAAAAGCAGAATATTATTTAAATGGAGAGAGATTGAAGAATGCTCCAGTACAGAGGGATTTGGATGTCTTTGTATATGAATCACAAAAAGTTAGCATGCAAGTACAGCAAATAATTAGGAAGTGAAATGGAATGTTGACCTTTATGACAAAGGGAAGTGCAAAAGTTGTAACAACTACACAGAACATTGGTGAGACCGCACCTGGAGTACTGTGTTCAAGTTTGGTGTTTTTAAGGAAGGATGTATTTGCATTGGATACATTTTGGAGAAGGTTCCATAGGCTGTTTCTGTGAATGTAAAAGTTGCCTTATGACAAAAGGTTGAGCAGGTTGGGCTTATAAACATTAGACTTAGAAAAATGAGCAGTGATCTTGTTGAGGGGACTTAAAAGGGTATTGCTGAGAGAATGTTTCCCATTGTGCGGCAGTCTAAAAGCTAGGAGCTACTGGGCCCGATTTACCATTGCGTTGTGCCTGTTTTCGAGCGTGAAAACTTGGTAAAGTCAGGCATGAGGCGATTAGTCCGATCCGTGTCGTGCAGATTCCCATTTTACGAAGGCCGAAAGTGGCTGCGTTCGGAACCGCACCCGAAACGGGCATGATGTCAATTTAAATGCATTTGCATGCATTTAAATTAACTTAATGAGCTAGACGCCCAATCTTACCTGCACTTCCCCCTTTACCATCGCGTTCACCCGTCCAGATTCAGCACGAAACAGACATGCTCAGCAAAGGTCTGTTTCGAGCGCTCCAGCTTCTGAAGACGTAAGTTCAGAGCTTCCAATGGCTCTCTAACACAGATCGGTGGTGGTGGTGGGGGGGAGAGGCGGGTAAGATGTATCTCGGGTTGGGGGGGGAAGGGGTGGGGAGGAGGGAGGCCAAATCATTCTCTGGTTGGGGTGGGGGGGGGGGGGTGGAGGAGGAGGGAGGCCCGATCATTCTCTGGTTGGGGTGGGGAGGAAGGAGGCCAGATGGTTCTCTGGTGGGGGGGTCAGGGAGGGTCTGCTGCCATTCTGCGGGCGGTCGGTGGGGACTGCTGCAACTCTGCGGGCAATCAGTGTGGGGGAAAGGGGGCAGGGGGTCACAATCGGTCTGGGTAGCAGGGGGGTTGGGTGGATAAGTTCTTTTTGATTTTAAAAGAAGTGGAATGTGGGTTGAGGTGGACAGAGTCATGTGGTGATAATGGGAGCAGCTAGGATTGTAGCAGAGAAACAGCTTTTCAGTTCTGGCTCGGATTTCTGTGAAGACAGGTTTTCTACAAGCTGCCCTCTCCACAAAGTCTCTCTGAAAGCTTTAAGTCTGTTTACACTCAGTATAGCAAGGATATTTATAGTTGCTAACTGTATTTAGAGGGGCTTTTAAGTCTGGAAGAGGAGTGTTGCTTATTTAGAACTGAAACAGACATAAGCTTGAAGTTAAAGTTGTTTCCTTTCATTTTTAAATATTGCTCAATGTTGATAGTTAAACTGTTATCAAATTAAGTTTGTTTTACTATAAAAGATCCCTAATTTGTCAGTAGAATCACTCTTGGAGTGAAGCATCCCAGGCTCACATTTATGCAAAAATAGAAAAATTGTTGGGGTCTAGTGTGGCCAATACCAGAACCTTGAGGTTCTGGTCCAGGACCCTAACAATTTGCAAGCAAAGCCCTTGTCATCCATTACATGATTATCACGAATAGCCTTGGCTGAAACTTGGGCTTATGAATGACAACATCTTTTCCCAAACTGAAGCCTTCAGTCAAGCAATATGCATCTCTTGCCCAACTCAAACTGCTCTGGTGGGGGTTTGGCCTTTATTATGAAATATTATCTTGGTTTGTACACACATTTCTCTGGCTTGACTTCCTTCTTTTGAGCATTTTGCTTTCTTCCCATCTCTCTGGACACCCATATGTATTGTGCTGATCTGTCTGCCAGAGATTGCTTATGTAAACAAATGTACCGACATCATCTTCATTTAGTGATCATATTAAAGAAACATATATTTTCTGTAAACTTGTTTGTGCTTATGATGTGGAAGAAAACGTCACTGAGAAAAAAGACAGTTGGACATTTTAAAAGTATCCTCTTGATTCCATGTAGCATTGCTTTCAACAACAGAAGCACTTGAGCGTGCTTCATGAAGTGCAGTTGATGCTTCTTGACTGGATGTTTTGGTATTCTAGTATTTGGTATTCTACTCCTTCGTAAAGTAACTAGTGTTTTTCTTATAGCACTTGCATTCCTTAACTATGATGCTCATGAAATGTAATTTTCATATATTGCACTGAAATATCTCTCCATACCTGCCAATTTTACTTTTTTTTCTGAGGACATTGAATCCTTGTTCTGGTTTTACTGTGTAAGGTAGCTTGTGTCAAAATGATCTTTATTAGACAGTGGACATTAGTGACACTATCACTGCCGATCCTTGTGCTCACAAGGGGGCATCGAGTCTGCACCAACAACAATCCCATTCAGACTCAATCCCCATAATCCCAAATATTTACCCTGCTAGCTTCCACCCCCCTCCCCCCCCTCCCTCCCAGTGCTAACCACTGTGCCACCATGCTGCCCCTCAAAGCTTATTATCTTTCCCTGAGATCAGCTACCAAAGCAAAGCCAAAGCATTTCTTGTCTGTATGGCTTAATTATTCACTCCATTTTTAGTTAAATTATTTAAAGCAGTAGTTAAGAGTTGTAAATCATTTTATGAAAGGTAAGATTATGTTCTCATTTAAGACGCATTTGTTGCAAATGGGTTTAGATGTTTCCACTTAAATATTTGTTTCAAATTTGCTGATTTTATAAAAATAAGTGTATTAGTGCATCTGCAGTTGAATCTTGTTATCCAAGTAAAATACTGAAAAGTAGAATCGCAATTTAAAAAAATACAGTGGAGTCTGGAATTTTCAAACTTTGATGTATCAAGTAGCTTTGAAGTCTCAGTCTTGAGGGAGCAAGTTTATGGAAATTAACTGACTTATTGATGTATCAAAGCCTCTGTGCCAAGCAGCAGCAGCACAAGTGCAAAGCTGCACTTGGGAGAATGGGACTCTAAAGTTAGAAGTAGAGCAGATGTATTAAAACCAGCTCCCTGCAGTAACTGCAGGGCGGCTCCCCAGAGTCTGGGAATTTTATAAATGTATTTCAACCTCCCTGCACAGCTGCTCATAACTCCTCTTACAAAGTAGTTTTCTTATTATTGGCAGCAATGTGTTTATTGAAATCAAGTGAACATTTCTGGAGCCCCAGGACATTTTTTTCTTTATTTCCACCCCCCCCCCCCCCCCCCACCAAACACAAAGCAGGATTCTTCTTTTAGCAACAGATTATCCGTAAAATCAACTGTTTGAAATTTCACTACAATTGACAGTAGTTTTGATGCAATAAGAAGTTGATTTTTTAAAATTTTCCAGGTTGTAGGGAGCTGCAATACTGGTCACAGTAACTTCCAACTTGGAAATTAGACTCTTATCAGTTTTAATGCAGAGTTCTGCTCTGGAAGAACACTCAGAAATTCCATGCAGCTGATTTTAATGTGAACAGCTCTTTCCGCTCACCTGTTTCTTGTGTCTCTTTTGGGACACCCCCGTGAACAACCTGCACTCCAGTCAACCTTAGCTGGGCTTCCTCACATTTCTGCTTCTTTCGGTCCAAAGCCTGCAGTCCGACGTCTGTGGAGAATCCTACCTATAGCTTTTTGGCACATTGAAGGTACAGAATAGGGTCAATATATATTGATTTTAGTACATATTAAAATTGGTTTGCTTCAAACAAATACTGCAATTCATTGGGTCCTGCATTTTACAGAAATAGGGCCGCTTTCTGAACACTGAACCAAATTGAAATTATCAAGCTTTGTTATATTTTTGGTCAGTCCACCCAACTTCGCTATCTGAAGACTCTACTATCCTCTGGAACCCATGGTTTTTTGATCCCAAGTTTTTCTTTGTAATGATTCCACAATACAGGTACATCAAATAAGATAGAAACGCTTTAGGCTAGAAATACTGTTACAAAGCAGGATCAGTTAGCATTGGTTGGAACATTTGATTAGAAGCTCAAAAGTGCCACCAGCAGGCGAAATGGAGTACAGCTGTTTTGAACATGTAAATTTAAATATAGGGAATGTAACTGTGATTTTGTTGTATTATAAATGTGAAGCCCCCCCCAGAAAGCTCCAGAAAGCGTTGAGCTTTCTGGAGCTCGTTCCAGTTGCCCTTCCATCCCATGGAGTAACCCAGGGGCCCGCAAGCACTCAGAGGGAGGAGGATCTGCTGGAGCACATCCCAGGCCTTCCACCCAGGAGTGCACGGCCAATCTGAATCCCCCTTTCCTGAGGCCGAATCAACACAGGCACAGTGGGCGAACGAGTGACACGACCAATGTCACCCGAAAGTAGACCTCCAAGTCCCGGCCCTCCAGAGGATGCCCACCAAGGACATCTCAGGCAATAGGGTGTGAAAGGCAGCAGGCTGCTTCCACCTCTGATGTGTATTCTGGGAATACACCGAGACATAATGGGAGACGCAAGTGTATGTAATTGTAGGGGCACGGCATGGGTGAGGTCAGGCACAGGTAGTTGGAGGGCATTCACGTTTGTTAAATCTGAACACGTCACTGAATTAACTATTATGTTTCATTTGCAGTGATAGAACTCTGGCATGAGTCCGTGAATCCAAGATCCTCATTCCTAATCCCCTTTTGTCCCTTTGCTCTAAAGAATATAGGACAGAACCTCAGTCAGACGTGAGCCCGGGAGTCAACCCGCTGGCAGCAGACAGGCGGCACGGTAGCGCAGTGGTTAGCACTGCTGCTTCACAGCTCCAGGGACCTGGGTTCGATTCCCGGCTTAGGTCACTGTCTGTGTGGAGTTTGCACATTCTCCTCGTGTCTGCGTGGGTTTCCTCCGGGTGCTCCGGTTTCCTCCCACAGTCCAAAGATGTGCGGGTTAGGTTGATTGGCCATGCTAAAATTGCCCCTTAGTGTCCTGAGATGCGTAGGTTAGAGGGATTAGTGGGTAAATATGTAGGGATATGGGGGTAGGGCCTGGGTGGGGTTGTGGTCGGTGCAGACTCGATGGGCCAAATGGCCTCTTTCTGTACTGTAGGGTTTCTATGATTCTAAGACAGGAATTAAACACCAGTAGCTGAGGAGCATCACAGTGTTCCTCACTGCGAGTCATCCTCGCCCTCCTGCGTTGACCAAACAGCAGGCAGCCTGATGATTAAGAACTGAGCCACCTTAATCTCCTGATTGTAGAGCGGTCACAACATTCTGGGGGTCAGGAAGGGGGCGTCAGGTATCACTCTATTGGATAATAAACTAGTCCTCCTCCATAGAGCCTCCCGCATTGAGGACATCGCTAGCCGCCTTGCCCATGCGCACTCTCACCCTTGCCTGGTCTCTATCTTCTGAGTCCTCAGTGGGCTCTTCCTGACTGTCCTCCTTGTTCGAGGACACGTGCCGCTGAGGCTGCCCTCAGGAATGATATCACTCCGCTGCAGAGCCAGGTTGTATAAGGCACAGCAGACCACAACAATGTGGGAGACCCTCTGGGGGCTGTATTGGAGGGCTTTATTGGACCTGTCGAGTAGCAGGACCTCTTTAAGAGGTTGATGCACCGCTCGATTACAGATCGGGTGGCACTGTAAGCATGATTCTACCTGACCTCCACTGCAGTCTCTGCTCTCTGCACTGACATCATCAGCTAAGACCTGAGAGGATATTCCTTGTCCCCAACGAACCATTCCTGTAGCTTGTGGTGTCCCTCGAAAATGCCAGGCTGAGGGGTGACCTAATGGAGGTATTTAAAGTTATGGAATTTTGATATAGAGCATAGAAAGAAAGACAGAGTTTTGAGTCACAGGGAATAGCAAAACTAGAGGCCATCAATGCAACACTGGTACCAAAAAAAGTCAAATACGAAGTAGAACTCAGAGGCCTGAATTTTACTTTCCAGGGTCAGGAATGCACATAGAGCTCTGTCAGGTGTGCATCTTCGTATCATTACGCACGTATGATATGAAGTCCAGAGCATGATGCGCATCCGTAACCTCATGGATGCACTTGTGGGCGGAGGATGCCTGTGATATTCCATGCCGGCCATCCATATAGTCTTGGAAGGACCCCGTTGCATAGAGGTTCATGGCTGTTGTGACCTTCATGGCTACAGGGAGCGGGTATCCTCCGCTGCCATGTGGCACCAAGTCCGCAAGGACATTGCGCAGGTACCACAAAGTCTCCCTCGTGAGGCTGAGTCTTCTATGACACATCTTGTCTCCACTCCTATAGACCCTTGGTCTCCTTCTGCACCTTTGTGCCCCCTGCACAGCTGGTGCGGCTTCCCATAGCAGTTGTAGTACATGTTGTAGTAGCTAGATCACTGCTTGGAGACACTGGCAGCAGGATAGTGGGGTCTTCTGCGGCTTCTTCTACCTTGCACTCCTTGCTGGCCATATGCCTGTGTCTCTTCTCCCACAGGTTGCTCCCTTGGATGCTGCTTGCAGGCACCTGGCCTCCTCTATTTTCTGCCCCTGTCTTCCTCCTCAGAGGAGCTCCCACTCATGGATTAGATAATCCCCATTACCAGAGAAGCAGAAAGCTGTCTGGTGACTGGAAGGCTCCACACCCCTAAATCTTTGCCTTGGAGACCCTAATAAGCCTGAAATTAAGGCAATGCAAAGACTGAAGCTAAAAACAGAGATAAAGCATAGAATCCCTACAGTGCAGAAGGAGGCCATTCGGCCCATCGAGCCTGCACCGACAACAATCCCACCCAGGCCCTATCCCTGTAGCCCCATGTATTTACCCTGCTAATCCTCCATAAAGCTGTCAAGTTTCACTAAGCAACCATCAGCAAACTATCTCCTAAACTACTCTCAATTTCGCTGGTCTTTATCCTGCCCTTGGATGACATCATGAAAAAACAGATTGTCTGCCTGCCCGTTTTGCCTATGCAGTGAGTGTGAAATCGCATGGGTAATGTAAAATCTCGATCAATAGGGTTTTCAATGCCTTAATTGACCCTCTAATTGTTAGCGGGCACAGCTCCAATTCCAGTGCGTGCCCCCCAACCTTAATATTGCACACGTGCATAATGATACCAGGATGCACACCTGACACAGTTCTATGTGCATTCCTGACTGTGGAATGTAAAATTCAGGCCTCTGAGTCCTACTTTGTATTTGATTTTTTTTTTGGTACCAGTGTTGCACTGATGGCCTTTAGTTTTCCCTGTGACTCAAAACTCTCTCTGTCCTTCTCTGCGTGTACTATATCAAAATTCCATAACGTTAAAGACCTCTATTCAGTCACCTCTCAGCCTTCTCTTTTCAAGAGAAAAGAGAACCACTTTGTTTGTCTTTTCCTGATGGGTATAATCTTTTGGTATTGTCCATGTATATCTTTCTTGAACCTTCTCCAGTGACTCTATATATACTTTCTTATAATTTTTAAAGCTGGCACTGTGCAAAGTATACTAGGTGTAACTAGCCAAGGTTTGACACAAGTTTATCATTTCTCAACTTTTCAATTCTATCACTCTTGGTTTCTTTCTCTTCTGGCCAATAAAGCAGTAATGATAATTGAAAATGACATTTACAAAATCATTTGATAGTTATATTGGTATTAGTTTCTTAGTGAATTTGAAACAGAACATTGAGGTGTGCTGAGAGATCACGATTGTGGCTGGAGGCGGCTGAAGGCTTCAGTTTCAGTTCTGGGTGAAGCACTCCTGTTTCTCGTAGCCCACAAGTGGATCTGATACTTGCCTTAGGGAATCGCACCTCAGACCACTGCTGAACATCCCCTTGCATGCAATTCGGTTTACTTTTGAATGTTGATTGGGCCTCCTGTCTACATTTTGCCGAGTCTTGCCGATGGCCCGAGTTTCTTTTAAACTATCAAAATTGTTCTTGCAGAGAACTGACACAGATTCGATGGGCTGACCATCCTCCTTCTGCAATGCAACAATTAAATGATTATATTCTATAAATTGCCGGGCATATGTTAAGTTTGCCTGGAGTTGTTTTTTTGCCCTTTGCCGGGTGGCTATAATTTCTAGAAAAGCAAAATACTGTGGATGCTAGAAATCATAGAAGCATAGAAACCCTACAGTGCAGAAGGAGGCCATTCGGCCCATCGAGTCTGCACCGACCACAATCCCACCCAGGCCCTACCCGCTAATCCCTTTTTTTTACCCGCGAATTTACCCGCTAATCCCTCTAACCTACGCATCCCAGGACTCTAAGGGGCAATTTTTAACCTGGCCAATCAACCTAACCCGCACATCTTTGGACTGTGGGAGGAAACCGGAGCACCCGGAGGAAACCCACACAGACACGAGGAGAATGTGCAAACTCCACACAGACAGTGACCCGAGCCGGGAATCGAACCCGGGACCCTGGAGCTGTGAAGCAGCAGTGCTAACCACTGTGCTACCGTGCCGCCCTAAATCTCAAATAAAAACAGAAAATGCTGAAAATACTCACCAGATCAGGCAGCATCTGTGGAGAGAGAAAAATATAGGGCAGGATTTTCTGGTTGCACTCGCCCTGAAACCGGAAAATCCTGCCCAAGGTCAACAGACCTTTCCCTCATCCACCTCTCACCCGCTCCGATTACTGTGGTGGGCGGAACAGGAAAATTCACCCCAGAGTTTCAGGTCAATAACCTTTCATTTCTGATGAAAGGTCATCAACATGAACCTACAACTTGTTTTTCTCTCTCCACCAATGCTGCCTGACCTGTTATATATTTCTAACATTTACCGTTAGTATTTCCATACTGTTGTATGTATTAAGATTATTGTCATCTTGCAGAGATTTGAAATTTGATCGAAAACATGCGAAACCAAGAATGCTTATACAATTCAGCACTTAGATGCACAGTTCTCTTGGGGCTGATCTCGCATTAGTGTATTCAACCTGAAAAATGGCAACATTTCATGCTATCTCCAGTCAATATGAATTAAATCAGCTTTTACAAGGCCAAATATAACACCAACTTCATCATAAACATCCAAAATGTGCTGTACTTAAAATGATAAATGTAGACCATATTATAAATGTTCATTCCCAAAAACAGCAAGGGTGAATTTTGCATTGATGAATTGTACTATGATATTTCTAATCGACACTTTAGACATTTCCACAAACAAATGCTAATATTCAGATTTTGGCAGATGACTTTTAGAAGCTGCTGCTATATTTTCAGTTTAGGAAGGTTCAACTCCTTTAGCATTTTTATTATGGAATTGGAGCGATTCAAGCTAGCTTATATCAAAGCAAGTGGAATACAAGTTTTGTACATTAGTACGTGCTCTCTGTGTGACTTTCAGTGTATGCAATTATCCGGTCCCACCTCTTCACACATTTTAGAACTTCACCTGATCTGTACAACTGACTTTCTGTTCTATTCGGTTTTACACTAACCAAACTTATTATTGGGGAAGTACTGAGTTTCTACCCCTGCGATTTGTAAATGCTCTGATCTATCTAGCTTAATATTCACGGATCACTTTTCATTCAAATAAAATATTAGTGTTTTGAGAATGATGCTTCTAAAATCTGAAATCTTGATCTGATTTAATTTCCTTGCAGATTGCATTGCTAATGCATGTTAAGTGGAGTGCTGGGGATGGATGTGCTTAGCTTGCCAGAATCTTTTGGCTAAGATCAAGTGTAGTTATGCGGATGCTGCACTTGGTAGTGGCCATTGGGTTGCATTTAAGCTTCATTTTCATATGAAGCAATTTTTAAAAGCGGTATCTCGGCCTTTTGGCTAAGATGCAAATGAGATCAAGCCTGGGGGGGTGGAGACGTCTGCCTACTCCAATCAGCTTGGCTCATGTAGATCAGGCCCAAGACAGGGTAGAGGATTGCATGCCCTGTCTTGTCAGCCTGGATCGGAAATGTCTCAACTTGTTGAGACTCTGAATTGGACTTGATTTAATTGAATTGGAAAAGTATATAAAAAAAACAGACCTACTTTCTGATTAGGACAAATGTTCCTGGTTGTTTTATATGTGGTCACATGGTGGCGCTAAATCTCAGTTTACTGATTTGCCATTGTTCAGAGCGTCTGATCATTTTTATGCTCAGACTAAAATAATATCTCTTCCATTCGGACAAGACTTAATTAAATGTTTAAACCGTTTAAGGTATATTTAAAACAATTGTCCATACTGAGTAAAATTGATCAGATGTGAGGTAAGGCTCATATTGTTGGTTAATATGTCGCAACAATCCCTGGTCGATTTCAATTTTATTCCATGTTCAGTAAGAGCATTCCCTGAATGTGGAATTGTTGATCTCAGCTGGATTGTTAACAGTTATGAATAGTGTTGCTGTTTTATATGGGTGGAGAATGCAGGTCCAAGTGGCCAATCAAGATCTACAGTGATGGCCAAAGTAAATGGCATCATTATTCATCAGGAAAAATAGCCTAATTGCAGGAACTATCAGAAACTTTGGGTGACAGGCCAATATTGATAGTGAAAGACAAAATAAGTGAAATAATGGGAATTTATCCAGCTTGTTTCAGAAACATATATATTTAAAGAAGGGAACTGGAAAATTCCATTGTTTTGAAGTCCTGAGAAAACAACATCCCAAGACATTTCACAAGAGAATTATAAAGCAAAATTTGATATTGAACCATTTAAGGCGTATTTGGGCTGATGGTCTAAAGCTTAGTAAAATAAGTAAGTTTTAAGGAGTGTCTTAAAGGAGGAAATATGAGGTAGAGAGATGGAAAGATTGAGAGGGAATTCAAGAGATTGGGGCTGAGGCAGCTGAAGGCACAACCACCAGTAATGGGGTGATTAAATTGGTATGCTCAAGGTCCAAATTTGAGCAGTGTGAATATCCTGGGAGAGTTGTGGAACGAGAGGAGATTGCATAGATGGGGTGACTAAACCCATGGGGTGATTTGAAAGCATGAGTGAGAATTTTAAAATTGTAGTGTTGCCCTCTTTTTAGGTAAAATTGTAGTGTTGCTTGACTGAGAGCCAACATAGGTGAGCGAGCCTAGGGGCGATAGGTGAAAGAGTGTGAGTAAGGATATAGGCAGTAATGTTCTGGATGACCAAGTTTATGGATGGTAGAATGTGGAAGGATGACCAAGGTGTGTTGGAATAGTCACCTCCTCTGTACTCTCTTTACTGCTAGCACATCCTTCCTATAGTGAAGTGACCAGAACTGCACACCGTACTCCAGCTGTGACCTAACCAATGCTCTATGCAACTCTAACATTACCTCTTGATAAAAGTAGTGTCCCATATGCTGCCTTCACTATCCGATTCACATGCTCTGTTGACTTCAGGGATCTGTGAATAAGTACCTCAAGATCCATCTGTTCCTCTGAGCTTTCCAGTGTCCTGCCATTCATTAAATACTCCCTTGCCATGTTTCTTCTTCCAAAGTGAATCACCTCACACTGGTCAGGGTTAAGTACCATCTGCCACTGCTCTGCCTATCTGACCAATCCATCTATGTCTGCCTGCAACCTACATCCATCTTCTTCACTAACCACCCTAACCATCTTGGTGTCGTCTGCAAATTTTCTTAACATTTCCCCCACATTTTAATCTATATATTTTGTGTATGTAACAAACAATAAAGGACCCACCACTGAACCTTGTGGCACACCACTGGACACCGGCCTCCAGTCGCTCGAACAGCCTTCTACCACTACCCTTTGAGTCCTATTACTGAGCCAGTTTCTGATCCATCGCGCCAAGTTTCCCTGAATTCCTTGTGCTTTAACCTTCTCAATCAGTCTCCCATGCGGGACCTTGTCAAAAGCTTTGCTAAAATCCGTATAAACTACATCAACAGAATTTCCCTCATCCACACACTTGATCACATTTTTGAAAAATTCTCAGCATGATGACCTCCCTCTGGCAAAGCCATGCTGACTATCGCTAATTAACCCATGCATTTCCTAAGTATGTTCGATGCGCAGCTGCTGCGTTAAAACAAAGAAATGTGACAGCTAATTTGTGCACAACAAGGTACCATAAATAATAGTGAAATAAATGGCCTGCTTTAGGTTGGTTGAGGGACAAATATTGGCCATGAGACCTCTCTTGGTCCTCTTTAATAATGCTCTGGGATTTTTGCCAACCTGAGAGGCAAGGTCTCCATTGTATATCTCACCCAAAATATTTCTGGCAAAATTTTAAACTGTTTTATTCCACAATAAAGTGAATTTATAGACTAATAGTTATGATCAGTTTCACTTGGTTCAGTTGGCACAACACATCTCGGTATAGTTATACAAAATAAAGAACACACCTTTTTTGTCCCTTGTTTTGTTTATCTTATTTAAACAAGAGGTCTCCTAACTATCCTGCAACATGGATAACATTTTTTTCTCCGTGCAGGCCATCAGCTTGTTCTTAATGAATCACATTGTCTCCCCCCTAAAGACCTGTCTCTCCACCTTTAAAAAAACCTGACTTGGTGTAAGTTGGGTATCATGGAGCTCATGGATGTTTTGTTTCATGATATTGGTGTTATTGGATTTGCCACCATCTGCATTCTGGATCAACTTTAAAACTCTTCTCTCTGCATTGTATGACATTCCCATGATTACATCGTATTTTAGGTAATTTTCACTCTTGCTTTTCCTTCAACATTGTAAGATTTAGTAAAAAGGTCCAATTCAGTCATGCTGTTCAGCTTATTGTTTGTTAATTTATTGGCACTGTTGGTTCAAGTCCAAGCCTCTTTAAGAATGCATTATGCTAAATTGTTGTAGCTCTTGTATATTAGCCATATTTCTTCAAGTTATTTTATACAAGTTTCAATACAGTAAAATTCCATCATTCACAACTTCCTCTTTCATGAACAAAAGGCCCAACTGGTGGCTTATCCATGGTTTTAAACATTAAAAAATAGAAGCCAATTTTAGGAAATGCTGAAAAATAAGTAAAATCGCCTAAATGAAGTACAAAAAAAAAGGTGTCCATGATGTATTTCCTGCAGTAGGAAATATGCACTGTGCATGCATCATCTGCATGTGGGTGTTCCTTGTTGCTGTGATTTATTTCCTGATCACAGTCCACCTGCATTCTCAAGTAAACTACTTAATTTTGCATTGTTCTTGTTTTATTAAACAATTTCCCCAGAACCATTTTCTTTTAACTTATTAGGTACATAATTTTTATTGCCTTTGATCCATTACACATGTCAAATTTTAGCTTGGCTAGAACCTATCTAATTGACTCCCTATGTAAAGTATGTTCGTCGTTCATGATTTGACTGATTGCAAGGTTTCACCGAATGTAATGCCCTGGCCTACGGCAGAACTTTACTGTAGTTAGCTTAATTGTTACTATATTTCCGTTTCATTTTTTATACAGATAATTGCAGGATGCAGATTTGCCGTATACCTCTCAAAATGCAATGACCCAAAAGCTACAAAATGCTCAATGTTGAACATTCAGCAAGGCTTGGTAGCCATTTTCACTCTTGATATCTGTCTTTGATTTGGCAAAGGTATTGTGGATCAAGAGTGAAATTACATTGGTGGCATTTTTGAAGATGTTTGTTGATTGGCTGCAGTCATTGGCAGTTGTGATAGAGGGTAAGATAGCTGAGAGAAATGTGTGGAAAATTCAAGTTATGCTATATAATAAAGTATCATTTCTCATCCAGTAATAATAATGAGAACTATAAATGAAATATCTTTAACAATATTGTAAATATCTAGTTGAAATATTTCAGGATGATCTAGTTCATTCCAATTTTTTTTACAAACACATGAGCATATACAATTAATCTAATAACCTTCCATAATCATGACAGATTAGAAAGACAATTTAACATAAATTTGGTCTGCAAGGAACATAAAATTTAAGAAATAGGAAATAGTTTTGTACCCAATAAGCTTTTACTTTTGGATAAATTTCAATCTCACCTACCCACCTTCTCAACATGTTACTCAATGCCTTCTGTTTCTACAGAAGCACACCTAGTTGCTTTTTGAATCCATTTATATAGTTGCTTCAATAAGATTGCCAAGAATCCCATATGTCAATTTGTCTTGATGCTTATTCAAGAATTCTGCATGAGTTTCTTTCTTATTCCTAAACCCTGGATTTTTTAATAAGCATCTACAAGCATTTCTACACTGAAATAATTGGTAAGACATCAGAATTACCAGGAATTTCTGTAGGTGGACAGAATATAAAAAATCCTGAGATATGTAGATGACACACGGCAGACACAGAGGAAGATCTACAAAGAAACCAAGATGTCAGTTGAGGATTAGCCAGGCAATGCACACAACAAATGAAATTTTGAGGAATATAGACACACCAAGAGAACTTTTACAAATTATTACCAAGGTACGACTTCTGTGAGTATGTACTAGGAGAGAAAAGCTAGAACATCTGGCAGTGACTGGTGTAGTTGATGGCAGCAGAGCAAGAGGGAGACAAAGGAGGAATTACATTGATAGGTTAAGAAGAAGAACAGGTACAAGATTTGAGAACAACACCACGATGTTGGCAACTTGAGCAAGCTTTCTTGGTGATGGATGCCCATTGGTAACATACCTCCACATGATTCATTGCCTTCAAAATGGAAGGAAAGGGGAAGAATTGGAAAGTTGAATGAGAGGAGGCTGTTAGCCATTTACCGAAAACAACTTGGCTGAATGAAGGGAGGACTTAATTATGTGAGGTCGTAGCTTAATTATTCAAATTATGTGTGAAGAATACTTTTTTCTTCCCCAATTTTTCCTAATGTTTTTCTCCTTCATTACCTCAGATGGCAATTCATGCTTGGGGCAGCCCTCTGGTACCTTGCTGAAGTGGGCAAGTTGTGACTGGATGCAGTTGATATTATTTGCAACCCACACATAACTGTACTCTTCCCTCTTGGTAAGAAAATTACAAAATATTGCAGTACTGGTATATAATTTATCATTTGTACTAATGAAGCTTTTTAGAGATACTGTTATGATTTTTAATTGCTGAAGTTCTTGAATCACTTTGAATTATTTGCAATTATATTACAACTATGGAATCCAAGAGTCTTGGGACTATTTCCTTAAAATTGTCTTATGCTACTTCCCTAAGTTTGATTGCCAACTTTACACCAAATAGCACTGCAGTTTATAAACTATATAATGTCAAAATTTCTGCTGCATGGATTCAAGGTATGATATATTGCTGTCCTCCTGTACATGCTCTTGTACTCTCTCACTCTCAAAAGCCCCTGACATGCTTTCTCTTGCACATTCGATATGCCTTTTTATTCGTCAGGAGACTTGGATAAGAAGTTTCTTGAAATTAATCATGGCATGGCATTGCATTTGAATATCTTTAATAAGGTAGTTGGCTTGTCCTGTGCAATCTTTTCCACCATAACTATTAAAGTTTATATGAAATGGGTAATGAGAATGTGCACTTGTTTATCAAGGGGTCAGTCTCCATCCTGATACTATTGAAGCTCTTTGTATTTTCAACCATTGGAATAGCTATTCATTGTGATATCGTACAAATGCTGTAGTCAGGAGGAAGCTGGCAATGCAGTTACACTTTAATGGTAAGCTGTGCTGTCCCTGGAGTTCCTAGTATATGGTGTTAGTTGTCCTAGATAACCAACAGCAAACATTAGACTTAGTGATAATCTAGAAGTGAGGGTAGGATGGTCAAAGAGTGGAAAATGTACACGTCCCCTTTGCTGTAAATTGCATTGTTTTAGCTTGCTAAAAACCAGCAGTATTCAAGCACATATCGTCTATTGGTAGCAATGCGAACAAGACAGTTATTATATCAACTGGTTTAAATTATTTTCACTTATTAATGGTGGTTGAATCTTTCACAACAATATAAGTTGATAGAATCTGGGTGGGGGGGGCGGTGGGGAATGATCACATAACTTTTTTTCTTGGTTATGTAATTTTAGAATTGATCAGAAATATATTTCAGAGTTCAGTCAACTGCAGTGTTTTAAGATGGAATGTTTTAACCTCCCGTAGGGGTTATTTGGAAATGATTTGAAGGAGCTAGTTTATAACTGCTCTTGGGGAAGTGTGTATGCAGGAGCTTATAAAGAATTATAAGTTCTCTTGAAACTTCACCGTACATTTATTAAACATTATAGAAGTTCGTTTTTTTTCTGCACACATTGCAGAAGTTAGGTTAACTTTGAATCACTGCATAGTTTTAACAATGCCAAGGCAATTTTAAGAGCAGGTTTTTGCTTTCTGTGCAACAAGGACCTCTGTACACATAGGGTAATATCAAAAGCAGCAAGCCACTATTTTTACATTCTTGGGTTTGAACTATGTGACTTATATGCATTTATTCTTTCAAGGTTATGGGATCTGGGGAGCATTATTAAAATTAAATTTAATATATTTTTTAAAATCCTGAACTCAGTGGTGTCTCACCACATAGATTTGTGGTGCTACATGCAGTCCCTGATCAGTAGTCTTAACCTGGCAGTGATGGGAAGCCACTGATGACCGTAGTGTCCCTGGGCTGGGGATGAAAGTCAAAGGTCACTATTCTGGCCAAAATGTGAATGAGAGTTGCTCACACCAGGGGTGTATGGAATTGTATGAATTACTCCCTTCAGGAGAGGAGAGAATGGAAGCAAAAGGACTAGAGGTATAAAATCCCTGGTATGTTTTATGCCGCCGTTTTGCAAAGTATATGAATTGCTTATGTCAAATGTTGAAAAAAGCACCAACGGGTATAAATTTAATTTTAAAAAAGACTTTCGAGCAGGGTTTTGGCTGGGATGTGGGAAACCATTTAAGGTCCTGGTTATCATGTTCCTTCAAAGGCAGAGGGGTTTGCATACTGGTCGAATTGTCAGTTAGCTGTGGGAAGTTATTCTTTGTGGGTCTATGTTCAGTTTTGGGTGTTTTGTTTTGTTTAACAGTTATCTTTCTATTTCCAGCACTAGCTGCATTAAAATGTAGAAGTAACTTATGCATTTTAATGTGTAAATTTGTACAGAGTAATAATTTTATTCATATTACTGAATTTTGCTGCTATCCAGCAAAATTTGTATATCGTAACCTTGACAAAGCTTTCGGAGTGTTAAATCGGCCTTTATTCAAGTTATAGTGAGGAAGTCTTCCACAAGGTGGCGTACAGTCTTACTGAGTGATACTTGGCATGAACAATTATACCTTTGCTTATCTTGCATGTAATTTGCATATACTAATTACAAGTAAACATATGTTCTGAGGTCATTGATATCCAATTGCCACCCAATCCAATAATAATTCTGATTACTTCATTTATGTCAGGTGAATATAGTTAACCAGTTACAGCCTCTATATGCTTGAATAGTTATGATTAATTACTAATGAGGTATACCTACATGGCTACACAATCCTGCTGTTATGGCTACCATGTTGTGGTTATCAAAGTTCTCACTCTCTCTTGTCTCTTGGTTAACCTGTTTGCGCTGCCCATCTGCAAGTGTGGGAAGTGCACTGAAACCATCTTCACAGCAGCTTCCCAGGAAACTGCTGTACTTAATTCACAGGGGAACTCTACTGTATTCAAAGATTTTAACCCCTTCACATATATATTTGGTCTACTTTTTTTTAAAAGTATGGCATGTCAGGGAGAAAAACATTATTCCTAAATTGAGAGAATGAAAAGGTGACCAATTCCGTGGCCTTTGCTAAAGTTAATTTAGTGTGTGGATGAGCTGAAACACTGCCTTGAAGGCATGGCTGGCATTGAGAAGTTGCCAAATGGCAAATAGCAAAAAAAACCTGCATGTTAACTGTCTGGAGTATTATGTTGGAAGATCAGCTACACAATGTGTCTCACTTTTTGTGTGTTTAAAAACTAAATTTGGTCAAAATGCGGCAAAGTGTTCCTAGCTCATGTTCGGTTAATTAAATGTAAAAAGAAAATAATCCTGAATTTGGTCGGAGAGAATTCCTATTAGCTGCTATAACAGCAAAATATGCATTTCCTCAACAGCTGCTTTCTATTTAAACTGTCTAATCCCTTTTACTGTGATCTGGTTAGTGAACTTGTGCTGTGCAGTTATGTGTTAGCTAAAGTCAACTTCCGTGAAGGCAATTTGTATGAAAGTACTTCTGAGAAAGATGTTTTTAATCTCTCCGATGTGGCTCAACAGCAACATTTCAAGAAGAACAGTGATCGTACTGAGGCTTTGTTTCAAGGAACTGCGCCTCAGCAGCAGCAAATCTCTGTAAAACCACATGCAATGGGTGGAACCCCATAGAGCCAGCATTGACTGAACCCCGGGCCCTATTGAGAATTGTTGGAACTAAATGATTTACCATTTTATTTTTAGGTTTGCTGACATGGGTAATCTGATTAAGGTGCTAACCAGGGACATAGACCACAATGCTTCACATTTTTTCTTGGATTTTGAAAGTAAGTTTAATCCTTCACAGCTGGTGTATACAAAATATGTTCTGTCTCACCAGAGTGAAGGCCAGTACAGGTATTAGAAACGCACGCAACAGCAGGATACTGTCACTTAACAATGGTTGCATGACCTCTCCATTGTGGCTGCAAACTTCATCCCATGATTTAATTGTCTTTTTTTTTTGCTTTTATTTAAAAAGCTTTTTAATTTCCATTCACCGATTCTCAGGTCCTCCTTGTCAGGGTGGCTGTTATGCCTGCAAGCAGCTTTAACTACTTCAACACCTCTGTCTCCGGGGAAGGGGAGAAACGTTAGTGACATCTGGCACATGTTGCTGCTTACAGTGTAACCAAGAAAAACCACACAGCATTTCTAGTTTAAGCAGTTGGCACAGCTGGTAAAATGCTTTACCTGTAGATGATATAAGCCATGTGAGCTGATCGTGAATTTCTATCACATGCCTTGTAGTCTTTTAAAGACTTTTTTTTGCAGTGCTCCTCAGTTTGGGCTGTTCTACATTTAAGGGGAAAAAACGTTTTTTCTTCCTTCTTGTCTTGGCAGGTACCTTAACATGGGGAACCTTCTTAAAGTTTTGACATGCACAGATCTTGAGCAGGGGCCAAATTTTTTCCTTGACTTTGAAAGTGAGAATGCTCTTCATTTTATATTCTTTTCCTGCCTGCAGTAGACTGCATCTCTTACACTGCACTTGTATTTGATGCATGTTTAAATTGCTTTGCATGGTAAAGCTGAAAGGGTCAGCAATGTTTTTTGTTTTTAATTTCCTATCTGACCTAATCACTAAATTCTTGCAATTGTACGATGGGGACTGAAGGATGTTGCATAAGAGATGAGAATTCAGATGTGACTGACCGGTGAATATGGAGGGGTAAAATGATTTTTTAATTTAAAAAGCTCCATTCTGTGTGTTCACAATCAGATATGATGCCTGTACACAAAGTTAACTTTGCACCAACCTGTTAGGTCTGAAAGTCTTTAATTCTTGTAGATTTCTGTTTGCATTTATCTTTGTTTCATTTAACTGATAATATGTCTCTAATTTGTAATAGGTTTACATTTTTATTTGCTACACTATTTTGACTATTGTTGACCAATTTAAATAATTGGGCACCTTGTTCATAAGTGATTGCGAGACTTATACTTATGGGGGATGAAGTTGTGCAAATCTTTTATACACTCTTCTTGTTTCTGGATGGTTCAGTGTCCAGGTAAGAACTATTTGGGGGGGGGGGCTTAGGTCTTTAACATATTGCCCAGTCAGTCATATCTGCTCATCTCAATTTGCATTTAGCTGCCATCTTTATTGCTGTAGTTGCTTTGCTTGCAGTAATGTACAAAGCATGTTGTACAAGTGTCTGAAATAAAACAGTATTACATAATAGCTTTGGAGCTCTAGGCGTCCTTTTCCTGCTTTCTGCTGATGTTTCTGAAATTGAAATGTTCCTGAACATGGAGTGTAAATTAATGGCTGCATCTGCATGTTCATTGCAGCTGTGTCAGAATATCATTATTAAATCTATTGCAGAGCGTTACATCAGTACAGGCACCATGTAGTATACATCATAAAGTTCACCCAGCCATCCTTCCGCATCCCTAGTCTGTCAATGAGCTTGAGTGTTTAAGCAAAATACTTTTCCACTCTTCAGTGCCAACACAACTTTATTCAGTTGCTGAGAATTGTATTTGCTGGCAGGATCAGTTTTGTTTTTGACTACTGCCATAAGGTGTGCTACAACACTTTAAAACCTAGGCGACAATTTGTTAAAACTCATTGCAGTTGTAGCTGACAACACTGGTATGTAACCTTGTGCCTGCAGTTTATATGTATGAGCATGTAAAAATACAGTGGAGACGGCTGCTCTGAGATTATTTGGCTGATAGTATTTAATGGCTGAAGCACTGAAGTTTCATGAGGTATCAGCTCCCAATATATGTGCAGGCAAAGGGTTGGTTAGCTCAGTTGGCTGGACAGTTGGTTTGTGATGTGGAGCAACACCAACAGTGCAGGTTCAATTCCCATTCAGGTTGAGGTTATCCATGAATTAGATACTGTTTTGCCAGAGTGTATTGCCCTGTATTTAGTAAACAATAAGTAGTTTTCTGGAGGCCAACATGGGGACCCTACCGCCCAAGTCTTTTACTGCATGGTGCTTGTATTTCATCCTGGTACCTCTGTGATTCTCTAATAAAATCTGCAGTAATCTTGTGAATTGGAACCAACATTTTGCATGCTTTCTGTGCATTTATGTATATCACCTTTATTTGTTGCTGTGTTTAGGATTGGGATGAAGGAACTTCTCTGTGCTTAAAAAGTTATGAAAATAATTGTGTACTAATTGACATCACACTGAGCTGTATTTTCTATTCCGTGATTACTATTTTCTTCCCCCTAAAGCTAATAAAGTCATGTTCTTTGGTTTGTCCACACTGACAGCACCCATCAAATTTAAAAGCAGTTTGCTAGAGACCAATTATTTATCTGGAACCTGAAGTGCTTTGCCAGCTATTTAGTGCATTGTGTAGAAATCCATAAGATATTGTGGCTTTTCATTCTCTCTTCCCTGCCCTTTTTCTGTGGATCCTATTCACAGTTAATTCCCATTAAGATACACATCTGATGTTATCTCACTGAAGAACAAGCCCCCCCCCCCGGATAATATACTACCAGTGATAAACCTGGTCAAGTTTATCTCCTCTCTGTAAAAGAGTCTCTGAATTGCCTTCTTCCCTAACCTTCTTCTTAACAAGTAAAATCATATGTCATATTTATATTACAGGATTACTTCAGATAGAAGCATGGCTTGCCAGCACTGTGAAATCCAACCCACTAACATTGCAGGGCATGTTCTATAGCCATGATGGCAACAATGTGTAGTTGTTCAGAAACACCATTTCTGAACAGTCTTCAGTCCTCCTTTAATCGCCAGGGATGTTCCATGCTGCCAGGGACAGCATTTAAATTGTTTCTCTGGGTCTGTTGATATTGAAGGCGTAGGGAAATCTCTGGAGGCAGTAGTTTCCCCTCACTTGCCTTCAAGCACAACCCCTACCTGGGCTACTGCAGACAGGTATGCCCACAGAAAAAGCTTTTTACTGTAACCGGCAGGTAAACCAGCAATTAAGTCCCTCAATTAAATCAAAGATGCCATCAATTTGAAATTTGCACGGACTGAGTAACTTTAAAATGTTAATTTGATGCAAAAAGTTAAATACTGCTCTGGGAGACAAAATTGTCACTTCTATTTTTCACTGGTTTGAAAGATTATTTGTTTATTCTCATTGGAAAAGATTCATTTAAAATAAAGGCCCATCTTAAGCAGTTGACTATCTATTTGTCAAAAGTGGGAAATTGTGGTTGCTGCAAGATTAGGCTTTATTAGAAATTGGAGTTTGGAGATTCATCTCATCCCTAAGATCCATTTTAAACATATGTATATATGTGTGCGTATATACATATATATTTGCTTTACGTTTGTGAACAAATGCTTTAAAGTCATTGTTTTGTCATGCTGTGCTATTTGCTACAGTAGATGAGGCTGGCTCATTAATCTACTAAATTTGCATTGTTTGGTTAAGATTATTTCATGTCAACCAGTGAATAAGGAAGATTAGGTGATGCCTATAAATCTGATCTTTTTGCCCTTGTTCAGTGGAAATCAGAAGTTCTGATTACTAAATAATTTTGTGCTTATAGCAGATTGAAGCTTCACTGTTGTGGTCATAAGCGCATATGGTCCTTCTGCATGCTAAATGTAAACTTCAGGTGCTTTATGCAATGATTGTTCTTGCTTGTGGTAACCTAAAACCATTCATATTTACATTTTGTGCAACAAATGCGAACAGTGTACATGGTTGCTGTTTTTGTAGTAAAGTAAACTTTATGGGTCAATATTTGCTGCAATTAAGTGTTCTGTGTGCATCTATTCTACAGTCTTCTGCAGTGTTTCTGACCAAGCATTTTCGGTGAAAATGCCAAAGACTGTTGATTATACTTGTGTACTTTAGTGTTCACAAAGCCAAAACATTTTGGCACAACTTTTCATAACACTAAAAAACATGAAGCCTACTGTTCCAATGAAGCTAACGTTTTCCCCCATATTACTAAATATAAACCAGTTGTTACTAACCTCGGTCAACAGCCCTATTGATTGTCCATGTTTTTTTTGTCATTTATGTTACTTGTGTCCTTTCTGTCTGCAACTTTTAAAATTACAGGGCAGTGTTTTTGCATATTTCATTAACTGTGGGTTATAACTGATTCTTAATCCATATTGCTTTCTACATGTGTTTAAAATATTTGCAATAATTACAATTCTGTGTCAATAGGTTAACCATGTACCAGTTACAGTAATGCATCATTGACCTCTGATAAATGTTTGATTCTGGAGGCATTTTTATGGATGAAGTGATTTTTCAGTAACTGAAAAACCACAAGAATATTTATTTTTACAGGCTGACTGGTCAATGCTGGTGTAGGCTGAAGGAAGAAAAAATGTTTTAATACAATTGGTGTTGTAAGTTGACAGTAACTACCAATGGTCCAGTAGAATACTTCAGAATGAAAGTAAATTCACTACGTAGTGTCTGAGAGTTATGTTTGTGGTCATCACAAAATTTAACTCGAGTTAAGCCCCTGGAATATTGATATCAATTACTCAATTTAGTTTCCTCAGTCCTACAACAGTTACATTTGCTAAAAGTATACATTTTGAAAACGTGATTTAACCTTCTGTGAAGTTTCTTTATGCCAATTTATAAAGGGAAAGTAATATAAATGGTAAAATATAGCAGCTTTAATCTTAGATGTAGTAAATATTTAATTCAAGTAGTTCGGTAGGAGCATGGAAAGCTGGAAGATAGTATCATTAATATAGTCTTGTCTCATAACATTAATTTGCTAAAATTGGCAAGTTTATAAAAGTCATAGTAGTAAGCAAGTCACAGTGGTAAATAGTAGAAAGAGAGGGCTGAATTCTTGACTCCTAAAATAGGTAGGTTGGAGTTGAGTCAGGTCAAAATGTAAAAAATCTGAAACAAGAACCCATGATGCCTTGAAATCTTCCACTTCAGTTTAATGGAGGCAAGACAAGGGGTGGGCAACCTGTCAGTTCATGAGAAAAGGGCCGTTATTGGCCTCCACTTTAATGGCTATTCTATTTTAAATCCTTTCAATTGGTTTCCCAGGCCATGGGAGACCTGGCAAGGGTGAGAAGAGCCTAAACCATGAGATAATTGCCTTTGCAGAACTGTTTACAGGTCAGGAGCTGCAGTCTTTTTTCAAGCACCCTCAAAAAGCTACCCAGGAAACCCACCACTCTAACTACCATCAGATGTGCACCAACCATTTATTTTGGTTTCCCAACTTCACGGCAGCTCCACTGTATGGAACCTGTCTTCAGGCTAAAAGTTAGACCAAATTTATTTAACAGTAAATACATGAAGAGCCAAATGTATGGAGAGTCAACAATTAAACAGGAGGTCTCAAATCCCCTTGCATTAATCCTATAATGTTTGGATAAGAGATGAAGAAGAAACACAAACATTTTGAAGATTGATTCTTAGTCACACTTGTTTGAATGATATTGAAGTTTTGCAGCAATTAGATTTGACTTTGGTATAGAATAAAAATTCTGCCAAAAATGTTCTGGGTCAGGTGAACTGACCATTGTTGTCTACTGAAGCATTTTCTGCACACACTGGAGGACTGAAGCCTAGCTTAATTAGTTTGGGGAAAGCCATATGCTAGCATGTACAAAAACATTGTCATGTTTTCGTAGATGGGCAGTGCTGCCGTTGTTCTTACTTCTCCCTCCCCCACCACCACATCTTATAAAACCCCATGACCAACACCACTGCATTAGTTTGGTGTTCTCCCTCCCCCATGTTTCCAAAACTGCTCTGCTCTGAAAAGGGTATTATCCAGCATATCCACAGCAGTTGCCAATCACTAGAACAAATGCATGCACAAAAAGTATTACATCAATGCTCTTAGCAGTTTCAGCTACAAGCAGAGCTTTTTATGAGTTGTGTGATTGCTGATTTTATTGCAGGTGACTAGCAACAGAATGATATAAAATAAGCAATACAAATGCATACAAACAGGGTCACAATTGAAATTTTTATCTATGAATAAAATAACTGGGCTGCTATCTTTCTGATTAACTGCCTTCATTGATCCATGCAGCATACTATTGGTAAGAAAACTAACCAAATGCCTCTACTGTTAGGATAATGCTTCAGTGCCAAATTCTACAAAGAACAATATGGCACAAGAACCGGCCCTTTGGCCCACCAAGCCTGTGCCGATACGTGATTTCTATCCCTCTGTTCGCCTCCTGTTCATGTGTCTATCAAGACACTTTGACCATTTTGTTCATGTTTCCTGAATATCATTCAATCATATATTGATTAGATGTTATAGGATGCCTTGTGGAATAATTCTCACAGCTTTACCTAAATGTATTGTCAGTTGGACTAATACATGTGAGGCGATTCCTTCTCCAGTGTCCTCTCTGCTTATGAGCTGACACTGTGATAATATTAGAACATAGAACATAGAACAGTACAGCACAGAACAGGCCCTTCGGCCCACAATGTTGTGCCGAGCTTTATCTGAAACCAAGATCAAGCTATCCCACTCCCTATCATCCTGGTGTGCTCCATGTGCCTATCCAATAACCGCTTAAATGTTCCTAAAGTGTCTGACTCCACTATCACTACAGGCAGTCCATTCCACACCCCAACCACTCTCTGAGTAAAGAACCTACCTCGGACATCCTTCCTATATCTCCCACCATGAACCCTATAGTTATGCCCCCTTGTAATAGCTTCATCCACCCGAGGAAATAGTCTTTGAATGTTCACTCTATCCATCCCCTTCATCATTTTATAAACCTCTATTAAGTCTCCCCTCAACCTCCTCCACTCCAGAGAGAACAGCCCTAGCTCCCTCAACCTTTCCTCATAAGACCTACCCTCCAAACCAGGCAGCATCCTGGTAAATCTCCTCTGCACTCTTTCCAGCGCTTCCACATCCTTCTTATAGTGAGGTGACCAGAACTGCACGCAATATTCCAAATGTGGTCTCACCAAGGTCCTGTACAGTTGCAGCATAACCCCACGGCTCTTAAACTCCAACCCCCTGTTAATAAAAGCTAACACACTATAGGCCTTCTTCACAGCTCTATCCACTTGAGTGGCAACCTTTAGAGATCTGTGGGTATGGACCCCAAGATCTCTCTGTTCCTCCACAGTCTTCAGAACCCTACCTTTGACCCTGTATTCCACATTTAAATTTGTCCTACCAAAATGAATCACCTCACGTTTATCAGGGTTAAACTCCATCTGCCATTTTTCAGCCCAGCTTTGCATCCTATCTATGTCTCTTTGCAGTCTACAACAGCCTTCCACCTCATCCACTACTCCACCGATCTTGGTGTCATCAGCAAATTTACTGATCCACCCTTCAGCCCCCTCCTCTAAGTCATTAATAAAAATTGCAAATAGCAGAGGACCAAGCACTGAGCATATATTCATATGGTAAGATGATTATCCAAAGATAGGTTACTTAATTTGTGTAATAATTCTCATTATTTTAATGATGTGCATTCTCCTTACAGCGTGCTTCAACTTAACCATTCTCTTAGGCCGTACTGGATGTAGTCTTTTGAGAATCAGAATGTTGCTAGTCAGGTAGAAAATTAACTGCTGCTTATGGTACAGGTCTCAACATTTATGATAAAGAAGTGGAAGATTAGTGGGGATGTTGCTTGTTATGGTGACATTTTAATGTGCATGCTATAAGCCAACAGGTTTCCCAAAGCCAATCAGAATAGGTAGAAAATGTGACGATCCTATAAAGTAGCACCAATTTATTACCTTCCCCTAATGCTTGAGAATAACTTAAATAGGTTTGTTATTATTCAGGAAAGGAGGGTAAAAGAAATTGCTAAATCTCAAAACTTGCACTATTATTCTGATTCCTACATATAGTCCATTCCATTGGCAACTATGCAGAAATTCTCATGGCAGAAAATTAGCACTATTCATCCACTGGCCTTTTGTGCTTTCAAGTGAGGCTTTGCATGTCCAAATTTTCTCTTCTACCTCCCCAAAAAGAAAAAAAGGTTGCTCAGACCAATGGAATTTTGCACTTTGGCAGCTGTAGTGTTTCTACTGGACCATCTGGTGCTGCAGAAAATGAAAAATGGGATCAAATGTTGGGAGGAATTAACAAAAAAACTTAAATGTGGAATGCATTCCTTCTAACTTGTACTTGTAAAGAAAACTTTTACAATAATGTATTAGGCCTACTGAAGATAGAGGAAGACTTAATCAGCCTGTAAAATCTGTTAAAGACTAGATACATCAAACATTTATGACCTGGTAAAATAATCTTAAAGTCACATAAAAATGACTGCATGTTATTAGATATGTGTAATTGCATATACACCAGTCTTTTGAACATTGGTTACAGTATTTGAGGTTTGTATTTAAGCAACTTTTTTCAACACAGCAATATGCCAAAGGTTTATTCAAAGATCAATCATAATTATTTGGAAATTTATTTGCATTATACACACTCACTGTGGTTTATTGGCCCCTTCATTGAACCTGATTTTTAAAATCACTTCTTTAAGCTAATTAAATACTGGACATTGTATTTTTGACCCTCTGTTTAAAAGACTTTACAATAAATTGAAAAGTGCGTTGCTTTTAAAGTAAATGCTTTACTGTCTGAAGTGATGCTTTATTTTCCTCAAATTGAGTACATTCCCCACCTCCCTGCGATTCACTATGTTGGAGCTACAGGGTGTCAATGAACCATTTATCCTCTTTTTCAAACCCTAATATGATTTGAAATGATAGCCCTCATTGATGACAGTGGTTAAATTTTATTCAATATAAATAAGACTTGACACATGCGAATGTCTGAGCAATAATATCAAAGTGCAACAGCATTATCATTACACTCTAGGTAGAAGCATGATCTTCACAGAAATGCTCCCTTGTCTGCCCCAGTAGATGCCATGGTACCAGTCAATGCAATACATAAGACCTCTACAAATCTCTGCTCACGGAATCCCTTTTTTTTTTATACCCCAATGTCTACGGAGACAGATTTAAACCAATCATTGCCTAGCTGTCTTTTGAATGGATCAATTACAAAACTTGTCATTGAACCATCTGTGTCCACCCAAGCCATGTCAAACTTTCAAGATCTTGGCTCCCAATGCCAAGCAGAAAAGATGGTGACCTTGGAAGCCAGCTTTCTTGTTTAGGATTCAAGGCACTGCTATTTCTCTCCGTCCTCTGGGAGCTGCTTATCACTCTCTGATCCCTTTTAGAATGTTGTCTGTTTTCACAGATTGCTAGGTTACTGCTGTATCTGATGGATAAAAATATGAAAATTTTGAAATGCAGAGCTGGATTTTCCTCTTTGAGTTGGGAAGTAAGAGTCAGGCCACTTCCTGATAGATTCCCGACTTCTGAAAGTCAGTCCATTGGTATGGAATTTTCATCTTCTGAATTCAGGGCACACTGGAGTTGTGGCCAACAACCTCCCAAATCAGCCTGAGGCGGGAACATAGGTAGTCAGATGCCAAGGCTGGCAAATTAGAAGGCCTGTTGCTGACACATCAGCCCAATTATTTACATGCTTGTTAGGCTTACTAACCCTCAATCCCTATCCCCTTCCTCACCAAGCTCTCTCTGTACTGCCTCATATCCTCTGTTCTTCTCGTGCCAGCTTCATGACACTCTGCCTTCTCCATACCCTCCCCCCACCCACTCTGCAACCCCATGCTTTCTCCAAATCTCTCATGCATTCTCCATGCCTCCATTCCCCCACCAGTAACCCCCCCCCCCCCCCCCCGCAACTCATTCTCCATACCCACTCACCCAGTATCCACTGTATACAGAATTCATAGCCACATAATAACATTGGGAAGTTTCATTAGATAAAAAAAAGTATCATCCATTCAACTTCCAGTTGAAAATATAGTTCCTCTTAGAAGCTCATAAAACTGTCACTGAAACTTCTTCTTGAAGAGAAACTCTCTTGAAGTGCTCGCTAATCTGTCAATCTAATGAAACAGCCTTTCAAAAATCTCTTCAAAACATTAAATCCAATTATCTACTCATAAAACTGCCAATCAACCAAAGCATGCCATCCCCTTGATAGCCCTATCCACAACCCTGCTGAGCTAAATGTAATAGTGTGTTTGGGATCCAACCATGCATTTCTAATGCGATTCTGTTGCACAACTGAATAAACAAATCCTCCAGAGCTCAATAGTCTTTGAAGTTTCTGGAGCAGTTGTTCAGTCATCTGCTCCTTTTCTTTAAAGGCTCACCAGATGAAGTTTCAATCAAAGATGTTTGACATCTGCTTAGTTTTCAAAGTTTCTACAGATATTTCAAACCAATGCAAGAAATCGAAGCATGGTGTCCAGATGACATGTGAATCAGCTTCTCAAAGCTGTTGAATGCATAAACAGGTTTTATCCACTGACCCACTTTATCCATGGTTGGATTCCAAACACACTATTACATTTAGCTCAGCAGGGTTGTGGATAGGGCTTTCAAGGGGACTGCATACTTTGGTTGATTGGCAGTTTTATGAGTAGATAATTGGATTTAATGTTTTGAAGGGATTTGTGAAAGGTTGTTTCATTAGTTTGACAGATTAACGAGCACTTCAAGAGAGTCTTCAAGAAGTTTGTTATTGTGGGAAATCGGTGTTTGGGAACAGAATACTTCCCACTAGTTCATTCATTGCTGCTATGAGATACGCCCCAGGGCAGATTACACACCCATATGTCCTCTCCAAAAATGTGCCTTAGTTTCAAACCTGGTTCTACTACGTCATTGAGAATTGTTTTTCACTTCCATTCTTTGGACATTCTTACTACCTTTGTGAATGAAGCTGCTATTTGTACTGTATTATGAGCAATTTTGTGCTTAGGACCTGTTCCACCTGAGGCGCTGGATGGTGACTCATGAAGTGCATTCCATCTGGATCTCTATATCTATTGAATTGGCTATTGAATCGCACTTCTCAGGGTAAAAAGCTGCTATGTAAATCTGTTCTAACTGGCACCTTTTGAGATGTCTTTCATAGAATCCCTACAGTACAGAAGGAGTCATCATCCCGCCTAAAAAAAAAACCTTTGATCCTCTATCCTTGCAAACTACTGCCCTACATCCAAATTTCATTTGCTCTGCAAAGTTATTGAATATGCTGGTGCCTCCCACATCTGCCTATCTTTCCTGGACTCGATCGAACCAAAAACCATAGAATCCCTACAGTGCAGAAAGAGGCCAATTGGCCCATCAAGTCTGCACTGACTCTCCAAAAGAGCATCTTACCCAGGCCCACCCACACCCCGCCCTATCCCAGTAACCCCTGCACAGTTACCATGGCTAATCCACCTAATTTACACATCTTTGGACTATGGGAGGAAGCCAGAGCACCCGGAGGAAACCCACACAGACACTGGGAGGATGTGCAAGCTCCGCACAGCCACCGAAGGATTCAATGTTTGAATCCCATTAATTAAGTTTCTGCTTCTGCCACAGTACTAAAATGACTCTTTTCAAATTCATTAATGACATTCCATGTGACCATAATCTTGTTAAACTATCCATCCTTGTACGTCTCGACCTGACTGCAGCCTTTGACACAGTTGCACACGCCATCCTCCTTCAACATGAGTCCACTGTCATCCAGCTGCTATGGACTGCACTCAGCTGGCTCCATTTTTATCCATCCCGTTGTAGCCAGAGTAATGGCTTCTCTTTTCAATCCCGCACTGTTACTTCTCGTGTCCCTAAGATTCCATCCTTGGTTCCTTCCTATTTCTCTGCACAGTGACATAATCTGAAAACAGTTTCAGTTTCTACATGGACATTGAAAATGCCAAGCTTTACCTCACCGCCATCTCTTCTGACCTCTCCGCTATATCTAAGTTGCCTAACTCATTGTCTGAGACTCGCTGCTTGTTGAGCAAAAATTACCTCTAAAATAAATATTGGAAAGATTGATCCATTGTCTTACGATCCTGCTGCAAACTCTGTTCCTAAGCCATCAGCTCCATCAGTCTCCCTGGCAACTGTCTGAGGCTGAACCAGACTGTTTGCAACATTTGTGTGTTATTTTACCTCAAGATAAGCTTTCGACCACTTATCTGCGCCATTAGCAAGACCGCCAAATTCCACTTCCGTAACAGTACCTCACTCTGCTCCGGTCTTAGCTAAAATCCTCATCCATGTCTTTGTTAGAATTGATTGCTTCAATGCTTTCCTGACTGGTTTCGCATCTTCCATTCCCCCATAAATTGGATGTCATGCAAAACTCTACTACCTGTATGTTAACTCACACCAAGTTCCAAAACGCCCATTAGTCCTGTGCTCATTGGCCCCTGGTTAAGCAACGCTTCAATTTAAAAATTCTCATCTTCACATTCCTCCATAGCTTGTCCCTCCCTGTATCTGTAATCTCCTCCAGTCCTACAACTCTTTGAGATATGCGCTCCTTCAATTTTGGTCTCTTGAGCATCTAATCACTCCACAACTGGCAACCATACCTTCAGCTAGCTGCCTAGGCTAAGACTCTAAGATTTGGAATTCCTTCCCTTAAGCTTTCTGCCTCACCACTTTCCTCCTTTAAGACACTCCTTAAAAGCTACCTCTTTAACCAAGCCTTTGATCATCAGCCTTAATATCTCTTCCTGTGGCTCAGTGTCAAATCTAGTTTGTATTTGTTATGTTTTGCTATGTTAAAGGTGCTATATAAATGCAAATTGTTATTGCTACAAACAAAAATATAGTTCCAAATCAAAATAGCATAATACCCCTGTCAATACTTGTCAATATACCTTGATCTTTTCTACTGACAAGTTCCACATAATATATAAACACCGTAGTCCCTTTTAAGGGTAGTTTTTCTTAGAGTTAAGCCTGGATCAATGTAGGATAATTTCTTGGTTAGGTTAACTAGAATTATAATTTTAAATATCTTAAAATCTGATGTCTAAATCACACTTTTAGACATTAGTAATCTGTATAACAATTTTAGCATCAGATTTTGGCAATGATTTTTTTTAAAAGTTTGAAATTTGACATTTTCAACTGAAAAACAAAAGCTTCAAGAACTCAAGTGCAGAATGCATACATTTTTATGTGACCTTAACTTCTACTTGAATGTAGCAATCACGTGAATACCTAAAGTTCTTCAGTCAGCTTTTATATTGAATTACTATTTTGAATTTTGTTTATACTGAATACTTATGCACTACTGTTCAGACGCACAGCCTACAGACGCTGAAAGAGAAGTATTTAATCAGGTGAATGTAGTGTTAAAGGATGCAGAGGGAATCCTGGATGATCTACAATCGTACAGAGGGGCAGGACACGAAATAAGAGAGGTATTGTTTTTGCTTTGATCACTAAATGGATTACAGAATAAAACCAGTTAATTGTCTACATTGTAACACATCCATTAAACAGGATCTGTTCCCTAGTTCATTTCCCTTGGCAATGCCTTGACCAATCTGAGTCGACCTGCTTGGTTTGAATTTAAACAAAAGCTTGGCAGTTAACTGTTCCTGAGTGCATTCACCATGGCAACACCCCTACCAATTAGAGTCCACTTGCCAAACGATCAGTATCCTCTTTTCGTGCAGTATAAATTGTTGATCCCTTTACAATTGGTATTCTTGTGATTCTGTGCTGATGAGTGCAAGATGCTAGAGCCTTTAGCTTTCCGTGCAGTGCAGCATGCCAGCACAGTAGTCACCAAAACATTCTCCTTGGTATTAAATAGTGAGTTTTGATTGCCAAGCATACATAGCTTTCCTGGAAAATTCCCAGAGGCACCCTTTAAATGTGAATCTGATGCCAAATGCATCAGTTTTGTGGCTTTGAAGTCAAGTTGGTCCAGGTAGAAATTGATTTCAATATGAGTCTATTAAATTGAGCAGCTTTATGACATTTACAAAATTTGTAAATACAAATGTACCACATTAATAAAGTACATGAGTAAATAAGCTAAAATTTCCAAACATTATTGACAAACTTGTTGTCATCTGGCACAAGAACGAGGAGATCAAATTTTCAGTCTGGAAACCCTGTTAAAATGCAATGCAATCATAAAATTCCATTGAAACAAATCTGTCTTTTAGAAATGTAGAGATCCAGGATTAAATCCCTTTAAGGTGGTCCAGGATCTCATTTCAACTCTCATTATCCCATCTCGCCGCAATAGTTTTGTTCTGTTTTGAGGTGATCTGTGATGTTTAAAATTAATAACTCTTTTCAATTAAAGGCAATACAACATCCAAGTGATGAAAATTTGCAAGAGAAAGCATGGAGTGCAGTGTGTCCACTAGTAGGAAAACTAAAGAAGTTCTATGAATTCTCCCAGAGATTAGGTACACATTTTCCTTTGTTCATAAATGGAATGTATATGCCATGACGTCTTGTTAGTTTTCCTTTAATCTTTATATTTCCTTATGGAATGGGACTTAATTGTCACAGTTCATTGAAGATAATAGTTGGAAATCAGTATTATGAACCAAAAGATAGTTATGTAAATTAACAAAGTTGATGCATGGGCAAAATAATTTGCGAATATTGCCAAAAGAACAGTCTTTACGTTTTAAGGTATTACAGGTGTTGGCAACTTTTATCTTAACATGGCAACAGCCAAAGTTAAAAGAGTTTGCATTGAATCATTTGATTAGTATCCTTTTTGATCTTAAAACTGTTTTTCATTAGATTTGGTATTAATTTTTTAAAATGTTGAAATCTGAAATTGTCATTTTAAGGCTGTATTGAGAAATAATGGACCTAAAGTATAAACACTTAGTGAAATTTAATTTTTATCATGTTTAAGATGCTGAACTTTTATTCCTGACTGGATAATTTAAGGAATTTAATTTTTTAAATAATTTACAATTTGTGCTTCATAAGATGCCAGTAATTGCAATTATAATTTATAATTTGTCAGTTGTTATAACCAAATGAACTTGGTGGTAATTCAGGATTTTCACATTAAATGATGGTCTGTTGGTGGGAAAATAATATTTTAAATTCGCATATAAAATAGTTTTCAGTGAATGATCATTTAACCAATGGTTTAGGTCATCGCTATATTTATAGGAATGAGCTAACTCTTCATTGAGCAATTCCTAAATTTTCACTGATTTTAATTGATTGTGTCTATCTGGTGCTTTTTCAACCCCATGTCAACAAGTTGTACGGTTGCTCTTACGCATCCTTTTACGTTGTTTTGAATTCAGCATGTTAATCATACTGTAATGCTTGAACACAGGAGTACTTTGTAGTTCATCTATCTGAACTACTGATAACTTCTGTGACTTGGGGAAGTGCTCTTGGTTGGCTGAGAATTTTATAACCTCACGGTGCTTTTAAGGTTGTGCATGTTTAGTAGACTCTGGAAACCGGCACCAATTAGCCAGCGCCTCCCGTTTACATTGCCAAATTGAGCTCCTGTATCCCAGTGGCAAATGATATGATTCTGCTGCCAGGGTAAAGAAACCAGATTTGGCAGTCTAAATACAGGAGTTGGCGCTTTTCTGTGGTCTCCTACAGTCTGAACTAAAGAAACACCAGTGTTAAAACAGCTTGAAATAAATGAATAACTTTTATGCCTTGTTATAGACCTATTTTAATTACAGGTTTGCAGTGGTATCCTAAGGTGTTACATCATGTCATGATTAAATACAGAATCTGTTCGCTGATTTCTGCCAAAAGTCATTGTGGTCTCACAACTTTTAAGTTTCAAGTCGAGCATCTAGTATTGGCTTTGAGACTAAGTGGGTGAGGAGGTGGGAGTCAGATCAAGGGGTGGAGGGATGAGAATGTTGAATGTGTCAGGGTACAAGAAAGGGGAGCAGAAGCAGGCATTGGCGGTGGGGGAGCAGGAAGGACAGTAAATAATCTTAATGGGAGCAGAATAAGGAGTATTGATAAAATACATCTTGTATGGGAGAGGGTCAGTTTCTGTCTGTCGGAATTGGTAGGCACCCTTGCGTCTCTATTAAATGGGCTCCAGTGAGAGGCTGAACAACCAGAGATTGTGGTTCACGTTGGTACCAATGATATAAGTAGAGAGAGGAATGAGGTCCTGAAGGCAGATTGATCTATCCATAGCTTCTCATGTGAAGTTGAGACCAATTACAATATTCAGATCAAGAAGGGATGGAGAGTGGGGAATAAGTTGACCTAGTGAGTGAGTGGGTGAGAGTCAGATCAAGGGGTGGCAGGGGGGTTGACAATGTGGAAAGTGTCAGGTACAGGAAAGGGGAGCAGAAAGAAACAAGGAACGGTATTTTACGACGGGTGTGATGCGGTTGTAAAGTGGGGCGTAAAGCGAGTAGCGCGATTGGCGCCGGTTTTCCTGGCTGGTGTCATTTTACGACCTCAGGATTTCCGGCACGGTCAGCCTCTCGCCCATTTCCGAACAGTTTATTTAAAATTATGGAAATGCTGTTTTACATATGATTAGTGAGCCCGGCGCTCAATCGTCTGGGCTCGTCTGCCTTTATGGCCTTGCCGGGAGAGGTTCTCTACGGCGAGGGATAGACATACTTCCCGTGGACAGGGAGCAGTCGTGTTGGCCTCGCCAGTGGAACCAGAGGCCATTAAGGCCCCCCAGAGAGCCTGGGGGTAAGGCAGGGGTGCCCCATGGGCAATGCCAGACTGGCAATGCCAGACTGGCAATGCCATCCTGGCATCTTGCCACTGTCAGCCTGGCACTTGGGCAATGCCCATCGAACAGTGCCAGGGGGTGCGGACAGGGGTGGCTAATGGGGGGAGGGAGCCCTCTGCCTCTCTGCAGCGATTGGAAGGGGGCAGTGCAATAAGGCCGTGATTCTGGAGGGAGGCAACAGGGCTATGGTTGCTGGAGGGAGGCAGCGGGGCCACGATTGCTGGGGGAGGACAGCAGGACCGCGATTGCTGGGGGAGGACAGCGGGACCGTGATTGCGGGGTGGGGGGGGGTCCGCGATCGGTCTGGGGGGAGGGGAGCTGCATCTCGGGCTGAGGGCCCCCGCAATTGCAGGGAGGAGGTGGGGACTTGAGGCAGCCTGCAGTAGCTAACTGCTAATGCGCATGTGCAGCATCAGAGGTCTGCACATGCGCACAAACTCCCTCTGTAGGCTTTCGGGCATGTTAAGCCCCGCCCACCGGCTTTGTCGCTCAGAATGTTTCAGCCAGAGTGCATATGGGGTGCCTAAAAATGTGCCCGAAGAACGGATCTGGAACGTGCCCAGTTCCACACTGCCCGGCACTTGGACTAAAAGTGGTACAATTCCGGCCAAGGGATCGGATTAAATGGTGGGGGAGCAGGAAGGACCATGTGTAATCTGGAAGGGAGGACAATAAGGAGCATTGTACCCCAACCTCTTGAAAGAAGCCAAAAGAAAATAATAGATGGTCTGACCATCATTTTTCAATCCTCACTGGATGCCAGTGAGGTGCCAGGGCTTTGAAGATCTGCTAATGTTGTACCTTTGTTTAAAAGGAGAAGGAGAGGGAGACCGAATAATCACAGGCCAGTCAGTCTGACCTTGGTCATGGGCAAATCATTGGAATCATTTCTGAGGGCCAGGATAAACTGTTACTTAGAAATACTTGGGTTAATCAAGGACCAAATCAACATGGATTTGTTAGGGGAAGGTCAGTCATTTTGACAAATTTGATTGAATTCTTTTGAGAAAGTAAAGAGGATTGATGAGGGTAGTGTGATAATGTGGTACAAGAACAGCAGACACCTGAGAACACAACCACCTGCAGGCTCCCCTCAAGTCACTGACCTTCTTGACTTGGAAATATATCGGCAGTCCAAAGATGTGTGGGTTAGGTGGATTGGCCATGCTAAATTGCCCCATAGTGTCAGAGGGGCTAACTAGGGTAAATGCATGGGGTTATGAGGATAGGGCCAGGGTGGGATTATGGTCGGTGCAGACTCGATGGGCCGAATGGCCTCCTTCTGTATTGTAAGACTGTCACTCGGTCAAAATCCTGGAATTCCCTCCCCAACGGCATTGTGGGTGTCCCTGTACCACATGGACTGCAGCGATACAAGAAGGCAGCTCACCACCACCTTCTCGAGAGCAATTCCCTTCTCAAAGGATGGGCAATAAATGCTGGTCGAGCCAGTGATGCCCACATCCCATAAATGAATTTTTAAAAGTTGTAGCAAGCTGGGTACTGCTCTGACGGAGGGTTATCCAGACTCGGAACGTTGGCTCTATTCTCTCTCCACAGATGCTGTCAGACCTGCTGAGATTTTCCAGTATTTTCTGTTTTTGTTACAAAATTGGTCCAGTGACTGGAAACCTAGGGTAATTGTTGATGGATATTTTTGTGACAGGAAAGCTGTTTCCATTGGGGCTCCACAGGGCTCAGTATCAGGTCCCCTGCCTTTTCTGTTATATATTAATATTTTGGATGTAAATGTAGGGGGATTGATGAAGAATTTTTTAAAGCAGCACAAAATTTGGCTGCGCAGTTGGTAGGGAAGGAGGATTGCAGTAGACTGCAGGTAGATATCTATGGGCTGGTCAGATGGCAGACAAGTGACAAATAGAATTAAACCCAGGAAAGTGTAAGGTGATGCATTTGGGGAGATCAAAAAAGACACAGAATTATACAATGAACAGGAAGATACTGAGGTATAGAGAAAGTGAAGGACCTTGGAGTGAATGTCCACAGATCCCAGAAAATAACAGGACAGATCGATACAGTGGTTAAGAAGGCAGATGAAATCCATTCACTTATTAGCAGAGGCATTGAATATAAGAGCAGGGAGATTATGCTGGAACTATATAAAACATTAGGCTACAATTTGAGTACATGTGCAGTTCTGATCACCTCATTACAGAAAGGAGGTAATTAGAGGGAACAGAGGAGATTGTCAGGACTGGAAAATTGCAGCTATGAGGGAAGATTGAATAGGCTGGAGGAGTTTGCCTCCAAACAGAGGAGGCTGAGGGGAGATTTGATTGAGAAGTATAAAATTGTGAGGGGCTTGGATAGAGTGAATGGGAAGGGCCCATTTACTTTAGCAGAAAGGTCAGGAGACACAGATTTAGAGTGATTGGTAGAAAGATTAAAGGAGAGACAAGGAAAATCGTTTCACCCAGAGGATTGTGAGGGTTTGGAACTCTCTGTCTAAAACAGTAGTGGAGACAGAAGCCCTCAACTCATTGAGAAGGTGTCAGGATTTGCACCTTAGGTGCCGTAACCTGCTACACCCACAATGCTGGAAAGTGGGATTCAGCTGTATGGCTCATTTTTCGGCCAAGTTGCCTTTCTGTGTCATACAGTTTCTATGATTCTATGAGAGCCCTGAGAAAATACACAACCATCAGAAAGATGCTTTAATGGGATCCCAGGAAAACTACACTAGTTGACAACCTAACAACAAATGTATAACTACAGAATAGAATTATGATTTTTTTCAGTTTTCCTATTTGGGAACAAGCACCAAAACTAAATGTATTATACATAATAATTATAATTCTGAACCTAGTTTGTCCTCATACCATCTCCCACATTCTACCCTTTATAAGCCTGAAGTCATCCAAAACTCTGCTGCCCGTGTCTGAACTCGCACCAGGTTCTGTTTTCCTATCATCCCTACATTGCCTTCGAGTCGAGTGACGCCTTGAGTTTAAAATTATCATGTTTCCAAATCTTTCTGTGGCCTGGTCCCACCCTATCTCTGTAATCTCCTCCAACCACAACCCCCCTGAGATATATGCACTGCTCTAATTCTTCCCTCTTGTTCATCTCAAATTTTAATCACTTCACTATTGGGTGGTTGTGCTTTCAGTTGCTTGCCCTCCCTACACCATTCCACCTCTCTGGCTTGCCTTCACTTATTTGACCAAGTTTTTGGTCATCTGACCTAATAATTCCTTATCTGGATCAGTGTCACACTTAGTTTTATAAGGGTCCAGTGAAGTATCTTAGGACATTTCATTGTGTTAAAGGTGCTATATAAATGCAAGTTTTTTTTGTCCTAAAATTGAAAACACATTGCTTTCGAGACACCTGGTGGTCATAGTGGGAAATGACTTGCAGATTCAAATTAGCAGAATTCAAAATTGCTGTTTGTGTCAGATCTAATGTAACATGGCATTGAATATCGCAAATACCAATTTAAATGCTACTTACTAGCTTCACAAGTGTTACATGGAATTTATTGACTTGCCTACTGATTTTAATATTCAATAGGTTTTATATTTCGAGCACAAAATGTGTCTACATTAACATGGAATGCATATTAGTATTTAACATTTATCTTAAAATTCTCTGCAGTTTTAAGTATAAATATAATATTTTGTTTTGAATATTGTGAAATTAATTATCATATTTTAGTCAAGTCCCTCGCGACTGCAGCGAAAGCAGAAGGCCATCTTAACAGTTAATAAATAAATATTTATAAATAATAGTGGTTACTCTCTTTTTCAATACAGCTATTATAACAAGCCAATAGGTCTCAGAGTAACATTCTAGACATGCGTTCTTGAAGTCAAATTGCAATATAGGAAGTTAAACTAATTTAATTAAGATAACATTGTACCACTGTAAAAATAGAATTGAATACAATAAGATGCAAGAGCTGCAATGGACTATATGTAGACTCAAAGGATGATGTGTACCTAGTTTAAGTTGATTTTCTTCAATTACACACATAATTGGCAGAGCCGTGATTACACAGACAAACCTCAATATAGCACATTTCTCATCTTTTGATTAGTTCATTAACAAGTGCTTTTTTTTTTGCACCTACATTCCTTGAATCCCAAGTGTCAAGTTGTCTAATTGCATTAATGTGATGATGATCAGAACAATAAGGAAATAATGGCCAGGCATAGGAAGTGATTAGGCTGGAGGAATAACATTTACAGAATTTTTGCGCATTTTGATGAGCTGCTGTGCAACTTTTAATACCGAGAGATTTTGTTTATAAATGATGCAAGGTGAGTTGCTTAATTATTTTGCCCAGTTCTTTAAGGACATTTTCATCCTGCACCTTCAGCATCACTGCAAAGTCATTTGTACTTTGTAACAACAGTGCTAAATCTGATCAATACAGGGGCCGGAATTCTCCCAAACACATTCTAGTGTTGAATTTGTGGGAAAACTGGAGTAATTCACGCTGGCGTTTTCAGTGGGAGACTAGAATCTCCCACACCCTGTCTAATGCAGAGGCCACCAGCGGGAATATCATTAGATTTCAGGGGCAGGGCCTATTCCCACCTGGGAGGCTGAAACCAGCGGACCGCTGCACATGCGCAATGGCCCCAAACTGTCAGCCTCCTGTTTGCTGGCCAGCTCAATCGCCGGCCAGCCCGGGACCCCCGCAGTGCTGCCCCCCCCGCCCCATCAATTCCAATGGTAGAGAGACCTCCCATCCCCACCAATCATCCCTAGGCCCTGAACTCCACATGCCATGCCCCCCCATGGCATGTCCCATGCCCGATGAGCAGTGCCAAGGTACCCCCTGGGCATTGGCACTTTGCCCCTTGGGCAGTGCCAGGGGGCATAGGCTGGCACTGTCAGGGTGCCCATGCCCAGGGGCACCACCACCTGACCCCCCCCCCCCCACCCCACCCCACTGCCTGACCTTCTGGGGGGCCTCAATTGCGCCCCCCATCACTCAGCGGGGTCAGAATGCTAGCTCCCCATTAGTGGGGAGCTACTGTAAACCCCACTGGAGTGAAACACTCTGGCAGAGTGGGTGATGCTGGCGGGATGGGAGAATTCAGTCCTGGGCCTGCTAATAGCATTTAAATCATATGCTAAATATTATTTAAATGCTGACCCCACCTCCCAGCTGATTTCCAGCGTGGCGGAGACGCCGCTGGAAATCCGGCCTTGGGAGACGCAAGCGCGGCGCAGACACTCGCGGGAATCCCGCGATTTGGCTGACGTGCAATTCTCCCAGCCTGCTGCGCTAAAAAATTAGTGCAGCTGGATGGGAGAGTCGCAGCCAGGATGTTTGATAGGTCATTGTGCAATTTTAAACGTTAATCATTTAATATATGTAATCAAGGCGAACTGAACAGCATGTGAAAGCATAATTCATAAGTTTTTAGCTAATGCTATGTTCATAAAATCACTGAACGGCAATTGGGGAATGTTTTCGACAAGTTAGAAAATCGGATTGATCAATGTAACATTGCCATTATGTTAAAGCCTAGAAATTTGAACTGTATTGAGACATAGAAACATAGAAAATAGAAGCAGGAGTAGGCCATTCGGCTCTTCGAGCCTGCTTTGCCGTTCATTTTGATCATGGCTGATCATCAACTTGTTGGATTTTTATGAAGATGTGACTAGTGCGGTTGACAGAGGGGAACCGGTGGATGCGGTGTTTTTGGATTTCCAAAAGGCGTTTGATAAGGTGCCTCACAAAAAGTTGCTGAAGAAGATTGGGTCACACGGAGTTGGGGGTAGGGTGTTAGCGTGGATTGGGGATTGGCTATCCGACCGGAAGCAGAGAGTCGGAATAAATGGGTGCTTTTCTGGTTGGCAGATGGTAACTAGTGGCGTGCCGCAGGGATCGGTATTGGGGCCTCAACTATTTACCATTTATATAGACGATCTGGAGGAGGGGACTGAGTGTAGGGTAACAAAATTTGCAGACGACACAAAGATAAGTGGAAAAGTGAATCGTGTGGAGGGCGTAGAAGGTCTGCAGAGAGATTTGGACAGGCTGAGTGAGTGGGCGAGGATCTGGCAGATGGAGTATAACGTTGACAAATACGAGGTTATTCACTTTGGAAGAAATAATAGCAAATTGGATTATTATCTAAATGGAAAGAAATTACAACATGCTGCTGTGCAGAGGGACCTGGGGGTCCTTGTGCATGAGACGCAAAAACCCAGTCTGCAGGTGCAACAGGTGATCAAGAAGGCAAATGGGATCTTGGCCTATATCGCAAGGGGGATAGAATATAAAAGCCGAGATGTCTTGCTGCATCTGTACAGGGCATTGATGAGGCCGCAGCTGGAATACTGTGTGCAGTATTGGTCCCCTTATTTGCGGAAGGATATATTGGCCTTGGAGGGAGTGCAGAGAAGGTTCACCAGGTTGATACCAGAGATGAGGGGTGTTGACACGGTAGCACAGTGGTTCGCACTGCTGCTTCGCAGCTCCAGGGTCCTGGGTTCGATTCCCGGCTCAGGTCACTGTCTGTGTGGAGTTTGCACATTCTCCTTGTGTCTGCGTGGGTTTCCTCCCACAGTCCAAAGATGTGCGGGTTAGGTTGATTGGCCAGGTTAAAAATTGCCCCTTAGAGTCCTGAGATGCGTAGGTTAGAGGGATTAGTGGGTAAATATGCGGGGTAGGGCCTGGGTGGGATTGTGGTCGGTGCAGACTCGATGGGCCGAATGGCCTCCTTCTGCACTGTAGGGTTTCTATGATTTCTATGATTATGAGGAGAGACTGAGCAGATTGGGTTTGTACTCGTTGGAATTTAGAAGGCTGAGGGGGGATCTTATAGAGACCTATAAGATAATGAAGGGGCTGGATAGGGTAGAGGTGGAGAGATTCTTTCCACTTAGAAAGGAAACTAGAACTAGAGGGCACAGCCTCAAAATAAAGGGGGGTCGGTTTAGGACAGAGTTGAGGAGGAACTTCTTCTCTCAGAGGGTGGTGAATCTCTGGAATTCTCTGCCCACTGAAGTGGTGGAGGCTACCTCATTGAATATGTTAAAATCACGGATAGATGGATTCCTGATCGGTAAGGGAATTAGGGGTTATAGGGATCAGGCGGGTAAGTGGAACTGATCCACTTCAGATCAGCCATGATCTTATTGAATGGCGGGGCAGGCTCGAGGGGCTAGATGGCCTACTCCTGCTCCTATTTCTTATGTTCTTATCAAATTCAAAACCCTGATCCCACCTTCCCCCGATTTCCCGTGATTGCTTTAGCCCCGAGAGCTATATCTAATTTCTTCTTGAAATCACACAATGTTTTGGCCTCAACTACTTTCTGTGTTCGTGAATTCCCCACATTCACCACTCACTGGGTGAAGACATTTCTCCTCACCTCAGTATTGTACTCGAAAATTATGAATTATGCTTTCATATGCTGTTTACAGTTTTCTTCTATCATATGTACAGTCAAAATAATCAAAATTTAAAGTTACACAAGGACTTAATAATTATCCATAGAATCCCTACAGTACAGAACTATAGGTCTGCACCGACCACAATCCCACCCAAGCCCTATTCCCGTAACCCCGCACATTTACCCTGCTGAACCCCCTGACACTAGGGTCAACTTAGCATGGCCAATGAATCTAACCCACACATCTTTGGACTGTGGGAGGGAACCGGAGCACCCGGAGGAAACCCACGCAGACACGGGGAGAAAGTATGGGACTCCACACAGACAGTGACCCAAGCTGGGAATTGAACCCGGGTCCCTGGCACTGTGAGGCAGCAGTGCTAACCACTGTGCCACCATGCCGCCAGAGTGGGTGGCTGATCTGATTCTGGAGCCAGAGACCAGGGAAAAGTGTGCAGTGGTTAAAAGTTTGACTTTTAAAGTTGTTTAGGTTCTTTGAATCTCTCGGCCTGAATCTAGGAGCTGCAGTATTTGATTCCGCCAGATGGCACCTTGTTTGTACTGCTGAGCTCCAACAGGAATTCTGCACGGGAAAGAGCTTCCTGCATGCAGGTTTAGAAGTCTTCCTAGCTGCTAGTGTAAAATAATCCAGTGAGTCCGATAACTAAATTGGAGAGCTTCTATATGAATGTATTTTGAGATGCAATGAGTTAAGTAAAAATCTGGGATATTGCGTAAATAAGCAGTAGATTCCGCAGCAGTTATGGTTTTGGTGATTCTCCACATTATGACTATTGGAATGTCCTTGTAACAAAGCTTCACTGCACAGTGAGCATAAAGTGAAATATCCCTCCTTAAGTAATAAAACTTAACATGATTTTCATTTGTAAGTTGTATCAATTTGGATTTGAAGCATAATGCATATATTTAATATGCACCATATTGAAATGTGGCAATATTCTATTCATGCACACTGTAAACAAGTTGATGAAAGAATTAGATCTTTAACCCCAGGCTTTGATTAGTTTAAAAATTGCATCTTTCATAATTCAGCTATTGATAAGCGTGCATATTAATTCCTGCTCATTCAGCATGTCATTTAATATATTTAAGTAATCCATGTATTAGCATAAAATAATCCAAACTTTCTTGATGATAGAAGCAGCGTTGCATGGCTTGTTGGGAGCGCTGACGAGCACACCATATAGTCCCACACAACATCTTGAGCGAGAGCAGGCTCTTGCCAAGCAGTTTGCTGAGATCCTTCATTTCACTCTACGATTTGACGAACTGAAGGTAAGCAGAAGTCATTTTGTGATTTTGCAGTGGTATGCTGGCATTGCACATTGAAGCAATAGTGTGCCATGGAATAGATGGGCACATGCTTTGTTTCCTTTTACTACTCTCCTCCACTCCACTCCACATGATTTTTGAGCTATGTTATGCTGAGCATCGTAACTGTGCAGAAGCTGCATGGTTTCCCTGCAAAGCAAGTAGAGAAATTAGCAAATTCCAACACCGCTAAGTGGCTGGTCAAAGTAAATCCAAAGGCAGGAACTTTTCTGCTCATGTTGGCAGACATTTGGGATGTAGTAAAAGCAAAAATGGGGGTCTTGTGGTGCAGTGGGTAGCTTCATTGCCTTTGAGTCAGAAACTCTGGGTTTGAGTCCCACTCTAGGGTTTGATGGCCAACACACACCAATCACAAATGGTAAGAACAGGAAAGTGATGGAAAAAAAAGTTGGATCCCCCAACATCACAATCCAGAGCTCCTGACTACAGCATGTATGTAAAAGTGCATGTTTTGATATCCTGCGTGGTCTGTAACACACCACCACCAGAAGCTAAAATACATTGGGAAAGGAACAAATAGTATATGCCCTTAACTGGAGAGTCAATATTCTCAACTTTATGGCTGCATAAATTAACATTTTATTAACTTTCATCAGCTACTTAAATTCAACTTGGCCACTCTGAAATTAGCTTTTTTAACAGTAATTCTAAAGGAACAGAAAAACAATTTTATTTGCTTCGAATAATCCAAATTTTGTGTAACTCAACATTATTATTATTTTGAAATGTTTTGTGGTGGGTTACAGAAATGTATTATCCTAAGTATATCCAGGATAGCTGCTGTGTCCCATTTGCTATTGTGTGAAGCATCTGGATCAGATACAAACAAAGCATTGAATTCAGGCTTTGTCCTCTGTGTGGATGTGCACGCACCATCAAAATTGGAGAAATATAAATTTGTGAAGGGATTGACAAAGAAGGAAGAAGTCATTTAAATGCTATTTGTTAATGGAATATAGTAGTACAATGCAGATACTATAAATATATTATGGGAGGCACAGTGGCACAGTAGTTAGCACTGCTGCTTCACAGCGTCAGGGACCCGGGTTCAATCCGGCCTCGGGTCACTGTCTGTGTGAGTTTGCACGTTCTCCCCGTGTCTCCGTGCGTTTCCTCAGGGTGCTCCAGTTTCCTCCCACAGTCCAAAGGTTGATCGGCCATGATAAATTGCCACTTAGTGTCCCAGGATGTGCAGAATAGGGGGACTAGCAGGGTAAATATGTGGGGTTATGGGGATGGGGCCTGGGTGGGATTATTGTCAGTGCAGGCTCGATGGGCCAAATGGCTTTCATCTGCACTGTAGGGATTCTATGATAAAATACGTTTTTTTTTCCATAATTCAAGTCGTAGTTTGCAAAGCATTCGAGATATCAACACGATACTTTCTAATGATTTTTAAAACAAAAGCATAATATCATAAATGCCATAAATATGAAATAAAAACAGAAAATGCTGGAAATACTCTGGTGTACCAGCATCAGTGGAGTCAGAAGTAGAGTTAACGTTTCAGGTTGGCAACCTTTCATCAGAACATTCATGGACATCGTCACAGTTCATTGGAGACATTCAGTAATATCTTGTATTGCTGCTGCAGCTTACACTGTATTAAATTTAAATATTGCATTGTTAATTGCTTTTGTTCTCCAGATGACAAACCCTGCTATACAGAATGATTTCAGCTACTACAGGAGAACTTTAAGTCGCATGAGGATCAATAATGTTCCAGTAAGTCTGTTCTTTGTCCACTTTGCAGTTCACTCTTATTTGGTAATCGTTTTTAATTATTTGTACGTCATTTTGATGAATACAAATAGCTCAGAAGGGGCCTGAAAATGAACTCAGTATTTTGCGATCAAGTTATAATTTACTGAACAACATCATTGGCAAATTGACATTTTCTGCCAAGGCAAAGTGCAATTTTTTGGCAGATGTATGCATTCATTGACAGTTTTACAAATGGTGACATTACTTTCACTGCCAACTTGGTATCCAATTAAACTTAGTCACTTTGTTTAAAGGCTAGGTCAGGAACTGTGTGTGTTGATATTGCAACTTGAAATGCAAATTATGCTTCTCTATTGATAATCATTCCTTGAGCTGCCTCAGCCCCAAGTTCTGGAATTCCCTCCCTGTTGCTCTTGTAAAGCTCTCCACCTCTTCCTCCTTTTTAAGGATGTTACCATTTTGGTAAAAAGCCCAAACATTTCCATATGTTGTTCATAACAAATTTTTCTTTACTAACACTTCGAGGACTTTTTTTAGAGGCGCATATAAAAGTTATTGTAAACAAAATGTAAAAATTCTCTTGTTATTGTGTTGTACGATGGCACAGTATTGTGTCTCGTTCACAATATATGATTATTTAATCAGGCCATTATGGTCTTTTAACAGGGTTACCTACTATGGGTGAAAATAATAAAAGATACATGGTCATGGGGGTGTTGGTGAGACCATGGGGGGATTGGGAGGGGGGGGGAGCACGCACACCTACTGGATAGCCCCAAATTCAAACCACCAACTGCTGCAGCCAACGCTTGCATAGAAACCAAGCTTGCAGAGATCCAGGCCAAAATGGGTGGCACGGTGACACAGTGGTTCGCACTGCTGCCTCACAGCACCAGGGACCCGGGTTCAATTCTGGCCTCAGGTCACTGTCTGTGTGGAGTTTGCACATTCTTCCTGTGTCTGTGTGGGTTTCCTTCGGGTGCTCCAGTTTCCTCCCACAGTCCAAAGATGTGGGGGTTAGGTTGTTGGCCATGTTAAATTGACCCTTAGTGTCAGGGGGACTAGCAGGGTAAATGGGGTTATGGGGATAAGGCCTGGGTGGGATTGTGTTCAGTGCAGACTCGATGGGCCGAATGACCTCCTTCTGCACTGTAGGGATTCTATGAAAATACATCCTGGAAAGGCCTGACCCATGACGCAGGATGAAAATTCAAATTACGGGACGGTTCGCCAAAATCCAGGGTTTTTGGTCACCCTGTCTTTTAAATTGTTCATTAATGCCACCTTTCTGATGCTTTCTATGATTATGTTAAATGATGCAATCCTCTGTGGCAAAACTGCATCTCTAAGCATGTAGCTTTCATCCAGTTTGCTACTATGACCTGAGGGGTGTTCTTTCCAAGATAAATGTGGTTCTGTCCCTGTTCCATCTGAGGTGGTTTACAGCAACATTCCCAATTGTACTTGTTATTCTGACAGTTATAGGGCAAGCCCATCAAGCTCACTTTCACTTGGGTTGCCTGGATTTTATGGCCAAGAAACTGCGCTTACTTGCCCTAGCGTGCAAACTGTACATTTTTGGAGTCTAGTTTGAGATGTTATACAACTGGATAAAGATGGGTTTACTTGGAAATAATATGGTCAATGCGCCTGTGGAGTCATCACAGCTGCATTGTTGGTAGTACTGTATGTTGTCCTGTTCAAAGGAAAATGCATTTTCGTAACCGGGTGCATCGCATCAGAAGTATAACACATTGTCGGGTTGCTACTTGTATCTATTTCAAAGATATAGGTATGGTTATGATACAGAGGAGAAGTGTGACTTTAAAAAAAAATAAATGCAATAAATCTTTCACTTTTCTGTTTAGTGTCTGGGGGGAAAGCACCTTGGTAACTCTGTGAATCAAGTATAATGTGTCCATTTTTGCTGAAAATGTAAAGCTAGGTGAGAAGAAAACCGAAGACATAAAGAAGCTGCAAAGGGATATAAATCAGTTCAGTGATGGTCAAAAATTTGGCAGATGGAGTATAATGTGAGGAAGTATGAAATTATCCATTTTGGTAGGAAGAATGCAAAGCAGAATATTATTTAAAAGATGAAAAACTAAGGATTTGAGTGTCTTTGTACATGAATCACAGCAAATTAACATGCAGTATGTTAGCCTTTATTGCAAGTGGTTTGCAGTATAGAAGTAAGGAGGACTTGCTAAAATTATTGAGGGCTTTAGTGCGATGACACCTGGACTGCTGTATATTGTTTTGGTCTCCACACCTAAGCACGGATAAATACTTACCCTAGAAGGAGTGTGTCAAAGGTTTTCTAGATTGATTCCTAGGAAGAGATGGCTATCCGTTGAGGAGAGATTAGGTAGACTAGGTCTATATTCTCCAGGGTTTAGAAGAATGAGGTGATGTCATTGAAAACCATAATAGTCATGTTGGACTTACCATGTGATGACATGATATCTGTTCATTTGGGGTTGTGAATCTTTGGAATTCTCTACCCAAGGATCTGCGGATGCTCTGTTGATGAGTATCTTTGGGCACTAAGGTGATGGGGTAAGAAAGTGGAGTTGATGTAAAAGTTTAGCCATGATAATTATAAATGGCTTGAGGGGCTGGATGGCCTACTCCTATTTCTTATGTTCTTGTGTAACCTTTTACTAATGCTAATTTTCAATTGCTTTTCCATTACATGGTCCTTTTATGTGCAATTTATTAGTATAGTGTTTATTTTTGTTCAGCCTGTGCTCTCCTCCCTCTTTGTTTCACACCTCAATTGTTAGTTAAATTATAGTTTTCTCTGACAATTGTTGCATGCCTCAAGAGTTTCCACAATATGATTTATCTGCCTTCTTGAAAATAATTACAATTGCCACATTCCTGAAGTCAGGTTGGAATTATTTTTCCTCCCAAATCTGTAGGATGAGTGTATGGAGTCTTGATGTGAGCAAAAGCCCACCAACTTGTAAGACCTCAGCTGGAATTCCATCAGGGGCCACAGGCTTTGTTGTTTGTCCTAAGTTTGATTGCTTGTTGTAATTCTCCCATCAATGGTGGTTTCCTCATGGATTGTACCACCAGGAACTGGGGGATAGCTTGGAGAGTATAGGCTGTCACTGTGGATTTACAGTTGAGGAGGTGTTGAAAATATTCTCTCCAGTGTTGACAGATGGCGCAGTCATCCTGAAGAAGAGAAACACCATCCTGTGAGCTAAGGGAATTTTATCCATTTGACATTGGTCTATAGGTGGCCCTGGTGGCTTCAATAAAGCTTTGCATGTCATGATGGTTGGATTTCTTGGGCTTCCTCTTCCTTCTTGTACTTCCGTGTTGTCCATAGCAAGGAAAATGCTTTCTTCTGAATCACTTATTTTATGTAGCTGAGGATATCCTCTCAGGGACATCGTGTCGCTTTACATTTTCCAGAGGAACCTTTGGCATAGTCTTTGTTGTGAGACAAATCCAAGAAAAATATCGAGAACTCCAGGAACTTTTCATTGCGTTTATTGACGTGACCAAAGCATTTGACTCAGTAAATTGAGACTTTGTGAATTATGCTCCAAAGATTTGGATGTTTAAGAAACTTCTTCATCCTGCAATTGCTTCATGATGATGTGCCTGTGTCTTGAGTGGAAGATCTGAAACAGTCGCCTTCAAAATCCAGATCAGTGTCAAGTAAGGCTGTGTGATAGCCCTCATACTATTTACATTCTATCTGACAGTTGCTATTTGCCTTATCAAAGATCAACTGCCCTCTGATTTTACATCTGTATTTTGAATTGATTAGTCCTAGTGCTTTTAAGGAGAAATGCCTCTTAACAAAACCACATTTCAGAATTTATTTTTAGATTATTCGAGTAACCGCCAGTAGCACTGCCTTAAAGATGGTTCTCTTTAATTTGGAGCTAGATTTCTCTGAAATCTATAAATGGAGGTAGTTTAGAGGATAATAAATGTTCCTTAACAGATTTGCGATTCTTGTGTTTTAGAGCAAAACTTTTCAAGTGATTGACTCCTGTTCTTTATATATAGGCAGAAGGAGAAAATGAAGTAAATAATGAATTGGCCAATAGAATGTCCCTGTTTTATGCTGAAGCAACTCCAATGCTGAAAACCTTGAGTGATGCCACAACAAAGTTTGTTTCGGATGTAAGTATAACGTGCCCTGTTTTGCCCACAGTTCAAGTAGAGGCTAAGGCTTTCTGTTCTATATTCTAGACATTGGCTAAAAGACTGCAATTCATTAATTGAATTCCGTACTTGAGAGGATTCACAAATATTAGACCGAGTTCAATATACCATTGTATTAATTCAAATGACCAATAATGCTGTTTTCTTTATTTCTTGTAGAACAAGTCTCTACCCATAGAAAACACCACTGACTGCTTAAGCACTATGGCAAGTGTATGCAGAGTTATGCTGGAGACACCGTGAGTAGGACATAATGCTTCTTATTGATAGTTGTTTCAGAGGGGTAAAGTATTAAAGATATGTCACAAGTCTTACTGGAATAGGACATCTGTTCGAAAATTTCCTGCATCCTTCAACCTGAATGCACTTGCTTTATAACTTGCTGGAAATGCAAACTGTTAAGTGTGGCAAGACAATGGGCCATCTGGACAGTGGGACCAACAGTGCAACTCTTTAATCAACGATATTTAAGGATTGAGGCAAAATGAGGGGAAAGATGAGGAATGAATGTGTTGTGTATTGGAGACGTGATACACAAGACAGACTTTGGTTAAAAACGAACAGAGCTTTATTAATGGTGTGTGATCTCTTCCGTGGTTGCTTCTTCTCTCTCTCTTTCCTGCGCTAGGTCTATTACATAATTTCCAGTGCATACATTAATACAGCATAGCTCTGCGTAGCCAATAGGAATAATTACAAATACATAACATTTCCTTCCCCCTTAAATTGGATGGCCCCAAGCAAGTTCAAAATAAGTTCAACATGCACAGTAGTCAATAAGTCTGTCACTAATAATAAATCAGACGGTTTGGAGGTTGTTGCTCTCGGAATCGTTGACAGCGAACCTCTGGTGTCTTTGTCTTTGCACTGAAATCAACAGGGATTGGTTTAACCGGTATTGACGTAGGAACTGGAATTGTCTCTGCGTCTGAGCAGAGGGTGAGGTGTTGTTTTCCTCAGCGGTGCCTGATAGTATAGGGGCTGTAGGAAGGTTCAAGTCAGGACTTTGTAAGTCTGATCCTGAATTTTCATCAGGCTCCAGATTCGGCAGATCAGTTCTTTCAGTTTGGTCTGCATATCTTCTCCAGATAATGTCATCTCTGGTCTGGACTGTATAAGATTCAGGTCCAGTCTGTGCAAAGATGGTGGCAGGAACCCATTTCTCCCCTTTGGAGTAGCTCCATGTCAAAACTCCTTTTCCTTAGTGGAAAATTCTGTTTTGCCTTGCCTTCCCACTGTTCCACTTGTGCTTGTTGTTACTGTCACACAATCTCCTTGGAGGTTTTAAAAGGTCAAATGCAGAACGCAACTGCATTTTTTATCATGATTAAGGCAAGAGAGGTCTTGGTCATGGAAGGTGTGGTATTCCAGTAGAACCACGAGGAATTTGTTAAGGCATTTGAGAAGCGAACCTTGTTCCTTGGTTGCTTTCAAGGTATGTTTCGGGGTTTGGATGAAGCGTTCTGCTAGCCCATTAGTAGCGGGCTGATACAATGTGGAAGTAATGTGTTGAATACTGTTCTCTTGTAGGAAGTTCTCAAATTCCTGAGAGACAAATTAAGGTTTGTCATCGCTTACCAGTTGTTCAGGAAATCCAAAGTGACTAAATACTTCTCAACTTCTCAACAGTCTTCTCAGATGAGGTAGATGTTATCACAGTGATCTCTGGCCATGTGGTGTGAGCATCAACCATTCCTTTGAAAGGTCCTTCAAAATCCACATGTGCATGTTGCTAAGCCTCTTCAGGCTATTCCCATGGATGCAGCATTGCTAAGGATGGCAGGTTTCTTACCTTCGCCTAGGGAAAACATGTTCTAGCTTTCTCATCAATTTCCACATCCAGACCAGGCTACCAGAAATAATTTTTTGTTATTTCCTTCATGCATACGTCTCCGCAATGGCCCTTGTAGCTTCTCTAACACCAGCTTCCTCAATGGTGGTGGAATGATCACTCTGAGCCCCCATAGAAGACATCCTTTCTGTACTGAGCTCCATTCTCCCGGAGCAGTATGGTTTCAGGTTAGATTATAGTATCTCATAAAACCATGGGCCTGATTTTACCAATCGGAGCCTAAGGGCGGGATCCGGGCGTAATACAGATCCGAGCCCGGAATCCTCTTTCCAGCGCGCCCATACACGTTTTGTTGGCTCCGGTCCGATTCGCGCTGTGGGCGGGACTTAGTGCTGTCGGAACGATCGGAGCTCTGAACTGCGCATGCGCAGTTCGAAAAATATCTGAAGCAGTGCGCCCGGGCGGGGAGAAAAAAGCAGAGAGAGCGGCTCTCTGACACAGACCATCTGCGGGGTCAGAGAGCCATTGCAGTCTCTGACCCCGCTCTTCGGAGGCTGCATTCGGCAGGTCGATTAGAGCATGGATCCGCATCGGACCAGAAGACGGTAAAGTGGGATTTGGCGGTAGAGTTGGGCGCGCGGTTCATTAAGTCGATTTAAATGCATGCAAATGCATTTAAATCGTCGGGCCGCCCGATTCGGGCACGGGCTGGACCCGCGTCCGAATCGGGTGTTGGTAAAGCCGCGATCTGCTCGGAATCGGGTGCAGATCGCGGTATAGGCCCGACGCCCAACTTTACCGCGATTTCACGCCCGAAAACGGGCGCAAAGCTTTGGTAAAATTGGGCCCCATATCTATCACTTCGAAGAGCATTGAATCACTCTGAGTGTCTTTTTTCTCACTTGCCTAGAAGTGACAGGTGTGTTGTCTACTTGTTCAAAGTAGAAGATATTCCCCTTCAAACAGTCTGAAGAACTACCTGGCAGTGGCAATCTTAAAAGTCTATCCAAGTTACAATGTAGACTTGACTGTTGGTACTTAATGGTGTAAGTATATGCAAACCAAAGCAATGCCCTTCTTTGCATTCTACTTGCCGCATGTGATAGAATTCCTGTGTGTAATCCAGAAATGGTAGTGAGTGGACAATGGTCCGTCAGCAATGTAAACTCTCTTCCATACAGGAACTGATGGAATGTATTGGCTCCAAAAATGATCCCAGTGCTTCCCATCTAATCTGAACATAGTTACTTTCAGCTTTGCTTAAAGTTCGAGAAACAAAAGCATTAGGTCTTTCTTCACCTGATGGCATTATGTGGTAGACCACTGCTCCAACAGCATAAGGAGATGCATCAGAGGCTAATGCGGATCAGAATCATGCCAGCCATGATTGAATGGCGGAGCAGACTCGATGGGCCAAAAGGCCTAATTCTGCTCCTATATCTTTTGGGCTTATGGTCTAACTGTATGGGAAAAGTAGGATCAAAGTGTGTGAGAACATCAGATTGAAGTAACACTTCTTTGGCTTGCCTGAAGGCATTATTGCATTGATCTGACCCCTTCCACATCTGGTTCTGGCACAAGTGGTTATGTAATGGTTTCAGAATGGTTGCCACGTTTGGAACAAATTTTCCATAATAATTCAACAATCCCAGGCAGGAATGTAACTGGTTAATATTCTGAGGTTCAGGCACCTCTGTAATGGCCTTAACCTTGGAAGGAGATTTGTGAAAGCCAGTGTCATCAATCAAGTGTCCCAAATACTCAATGGAGGATCGGAAGAACTCATACTTGTCCTTACGAACTCTCAGACCATAGTTTTCCAATTTCTGGAGAGTGACATCCAAGTTTCAACGGTGTTCCTCTTCCTCTCTTCCAGTGACTAGGATGTCATCCAGATAGCACTGGACTCTGCTCATTCTACTCAGGATCTGACCCATTGCCCTTCGAAATAATGCAGGAGCAGATGATCAAACTGCAATCTTTGGCACCGGAACAATCCTTAAGTGTCATGACTGTTAGAAGTTCCTGTGAATGCTTGTCCACATTCATCTGCAATTGGGCCTGGCTTAGTCAATCTCGCTGAAAGTTTAACCTCGTGCTGATCCCACAAACAGGTCTCCAATGTAAGGTAATGGGTACTGTTCAGCACATAATACTGGATTTATGGTGACCTTGAAGTCTCCGCCAGTCTTTCCAGATTCATCTTTCTTGATCACTGAAACAATAGATGTGGCCCATTCACTGATGCTAACAGGTTCCAGAACTCCAATCTTCACCAGTTGCTCCAAGTCAGCTTCCACCTTCGGCCTAGTAGCATACGGTACAAACCTTAACTTCAAGCATTTCACCTGGCTTGTCTTTAATTTTAAGTTTGACTGTAAAATCTTTCATGCTCACTAATTCTCCATCAAAAACAACAGTTGGGCTTCTTTAAAATGTTTGAGGCCTGATTCGCCATTGGTCATCACATTGACTTCAGCCCAGTTCAGTCGAATCTTTTCCAGCCCTGTATGACCCATCAACACTGGATAGTTTCCCTTTACTACATCTAGCGACAAACCTCCTGTTTGCCCATTGAGTTGCACAGCAACTTCAGTTTGGCCCTTCAGAGGAACCACTTCACCTGTGTATGGCTTCAGCACTATGCTTGATGGCCTTAGGGGAGTTTCTCATTGTAGATAGTCTCTGGCACCAGTGAGACTACTGCTGCAATATTACTTCCAGTCTTACTGGCTATCCATCCAGCAGTGGAGTGACCCAGTATCTACATGTAGTGCCAGGGATGGCTAGCACATTTAGTGATAACTCCTCCTCTGTGAATCTCTTTGCTCTTTTTGACCCTGTTGTACAGCATTGACATTTCTCCTATTTTGTTTAAATGCTGTCTTGCGATGTTCTGGCTTCTCACATTTATTCATAACTCGCTTTTTCTTCCAGCGGGCTTGCTTTGTGTCCTTTTTTTCCACAGCTTGGACATTCCATGTCTTTATACCAGCATTCACAGCAGAATGCCCTGGATTTGCATTCTAGTAACATGTATGTGTCTCGATGGCTTTGGGTGTCGATTCAGCAGACATTTTGTTTATTCAAGTATGCAAAATCAATGGCTAGGCTTCCTTTGCAGCCAGTTCCATCGAAATAATGATTTCAGTGGCCTTCTGTAGTTTACAATTACTGAGTTAACAGACGTTTTTGCGTCGCTTCATTGCATAGATCACGAACAAATCTGTCCAGAAAGGTGTCATTCAGCACATCTCCAAACACTCAATATTCTGCAAGCTTTTAAACACTGCCACGAATTGCACGATTGACTCTCCCTCCTCTTGGTTTCCTCCATGGAATCTAAAGCGCTCTGCAATCAACACATGATAAATATGCTTGCAGAATGCACACAATTTGTTTGTACGTTTTACTGCTGAGTTTGTCAGGTTGCACTAAACTACAGTGGCAGTTAAAAGCTTTTCCCCCATCACGCTCGGGAAAGTGGACACGATAATTTCCACAGCTCTTTTGTTTGCCTGCACAAAATAGTCAAAACGCTTGCCATTAGAGTTCCATTGCGACACATTTTCATCAAAGGATCCCATGTTGTCTAAAACTCTCACCATTTTTTCACTTAAGCAGGTTTCCCCACATGCACACTTTGCACCCAGGTTTCCAGCAGTTACCTCAATTTTCTTACATACAAGGTATCTAATCGAGCTTCAGCCTCTTATTTATCATAGCCAGCTCTATATTCAGCTTGTAGAGTATCTTTACTCAAGTCCACCTAACCCGTTAATCTCCGTAACACATGTGGAAGTTTTCTTTTTTTTAAATTCGACTTTCCCTCGGTTAATTTCTTCTTTCCGGGTGGCCAGCAAGTACATGTCCGTAGTCCTTGTCGCCAGTTTTTGTTGTGTATTGGAAATGTGATACACGGGACAGACTTTGGTTAAAGACAAATGGAACTTTATTAATGGTGTGTGATCGCTTCCATGGCTGCTCCTCTCTCTGTTTCCCGCTAGGCCTATTACATCATTTCCATTGCATACATTAATACAGCATTGCTCTGCATGAGCCAGTAAGAATAAATACAAATACATCAGAGGGTAAATTAATAGAATCAGGAAGGTAAAGAAACAGAAAGGAAAATCGGATTGAGAGACAGAGAGAAAATGGAAGAAAACTAAATGTGAAAATTTCAGAGCCTGTTGATTTGCAACATGCAGGATTGAGACTGAACAGTTTAAATTTCTCCCTCTGAGTTGGAGAGATTGATGCAATCATTAGTAATTATCATTTAATTTAAAGGATAAATACAATGTTAATAAGGAGTCTCAACTTTCTGTAGAGAGCATAATGGACAATTGATGTGAAAATCCAGAAAACTATTAAAAATAGAAGTGGGTAAAGGCAAGATGCCATTTGTACAAGGGACATGATGAAGTGACAGAAATCACCCAGCAAGTTTGAGATTCGCAATTCATGGCATATCTTTTATTTCCCTGCATTAGCTGGCTGATTTGCACAGTAATAAAGGTGTGTGTCATTAACACACTCTTGTTTTTCCAAGAATATTTAATCTATTTTGGCATTTGAGGGATTCTGGGTAGGAATGTTCCATATTGGCTGTTGAAGGAAATAACTGATGCGTGTAAAAATGGTGTGGCAATTAATCTACATGTCGATTGGTCAAACCAGGTCGGTCAAGGCAGCCTTGAGAAGTTTATAGAATGTATCCGTGATAATTTCCTTGAACAGTATGTAATGGAACCTACGATGGAGCAAGCTATCCTAGATCTGTTCCTGTGTAATGAGACGGGAATAATTAATGATCTCACCGAGATCCTCGCGGAAGGAGCGACCACGGTATGGTTGAATTTAAAATACAGATGGAGCGTGAGAAGGTAAAATCCAATACCAGTGTCTTGTGCTTAAACAAAGGACACTACAATAGGATGAGGAAGAGGTTGGGACCAAAGACTTTATGATGGGACAATTGAGGCCAGTGGAGGATTTTCAAAGCAATTTTTCACACTGCTCAGCAAAAGTACATACCAGTGATAAGGAAGGATTAGAACAAAAGGGATAATCAGCCATGGCTATCTAAGGAAATAAAGGAGGGTATCAAATTGAAAGAAAATGCATATAAAGTGGCAAAGATTAGTGCCAATGATTAATGAGAAACTAGAGGATTGGCAAATCTTTAAGGGTCAACAGAAAGCCATGAAAAAAGCTATAAAGAAAGTAAGACAGATTGATCTAGCTCAGAATATAAAAACAGATTGCAAAAATCTATAAAACAAAAAAGAGCAGCTATGGTAAACATTGATCCTTCAGTGGATGAGAAGGGGGATTTAATAACGGGAAATGAGGAAATGGCTGAGGCATTGAACAGGTATTTTGTGTCGGTCTTCATAGTAGAAGACAAATAACATGCCACAAATTGATGACAAGAAGGCTATGGAAGGTGAGGACCTAGCAACTATCATTATCACTCAAGAAGCAGCGTTGAGCAAGCTAATGGGGCTAAAGGTAGACAAGTCTCCTGGCATCCCAGAGTACTGAAAGAGACGGCGGGGGAAATAGCAAATGCGCTCGTGGTAATTTACCAAAATTTGCTGGACCTTGGGGCGGTTCCGGCAGATTGGAAAACAGCAAATGTGACGCCATGGTTTAAAAATGGAGGTAGACGAAAGTCGGGGTAACTATAGGCCAATTAGCTTAACTTCTGTAGTGGGGAAAATGCTTTGATCTATCATCAAGGAAGAAATAGTGAGACATCTGGATAGAAATTGTCCCATTGGGGTCATGAAAGGCAGATCTTGTTTAACTAATTTAGTGGAATCCTTTGAGAATATTACGAGCATGATGGATGACGGGGAACCGGTGGATGTGGTGTATCTGGATTTCCAGAAGGCATTCGACAAGATGCCACACAAAAGGCTGCTGCATAAGATAAAGGTGCACAGCGCCAGGGGTAATGTATTAGCATGGGTAGAGGATTGGTTAACTAACAAATCAAAGAGTGGGGATAAATGGGTGTTTTTCTGGTTGGCGATCAGTGACTAGTGGTGTGCTTCAGGGATCAGTGTTGGGACTGCAATTGTTTACAATTTTCATAGATGATTTGGAGTTGGGGACCAAGTGTAGTGTGTTAAAGTTTGCAGATGACACTAACATGAGTGGTAGAGCAAAGTGTGCAGAGGACACTGAATGTCTGCAGAGGGATATAGATAGTCTAAGTGAGTGGGGAAGGGTCTGGCAGATGGAGTACAATGTTGGTAAATGTGAGATCATCCATTTTAGTAGGAAGAACAGCAAAATGGACTATCATTTGAATGGTAAAAAATTGCAGCATGCTGCTGTGCAGAGGGACCTGGGTGTCCTTGTGCATGAATTACAAAAACTTGGTTTGCAGGTGCAGCAGGTAATTAAGAAGGCAAATGGAATTTTGTCCTTCTTTGCTAGAGGGATGGAGTTTAAAAACAGGGAGCTTAAGTTGCAGCTGTATAAGTTGCTGGTGAGGCCACACCTGTAGTACTGTGTACAGTTTTGGTCTCCTTACTTGAGAAAGGATATACTGGCACTGGAGGGGGTGCAGAGGAGATTCACTAGGTTGATTCCGGAGTTGAGGGGTTTGGCTTATGAGGAGAGACTGAGTAGACTGGGGCTATACTGATTGGAATTTAGAAGAATGAGGGGCGGATCTTATAGAAACATATAAGATTATGAAGGGAATAGATAAGATAGAAGCAGGGAGGTTGTTTGCACTGGTGGGTGAAACTAGAACTATGGAACATAGCCTCAAAATAAGGGGGAGCAGATTTAAGACTGAGTTGAGGAGAAACTTCTTCACCCAAAGATAGACAGATTTTTGATCAATAAAGGAATTGAGGGTTATGGTGAGTGGGCGGGTAAGTGGAGATGAGTCCACAAAAAGATCAGCCATGATCGTATTGAATGGCGGAGCAGGCTCGAGGGGCCAAATGGCCAACACCTTCCCCCAGTTCTTATGTTCTTATTAGGTTCCTACACCACAATAGTGTCTACACTTCAAAAATACTTAACTGTGTCCTGTTGTTTTGAAAAACACTATGTAAATACAATGCATGTAAATTTTTGGAGCCTGATTCATGCAAGTAAAAATCCAAATTAAATCAAAACATCGAAAGTATGACATTAGTGTATACAGGGCAGGACTCCAGGAAGAAGCATATTCTTAATTAGGGAGATTTAATATCAGGTAATCATTCACTGATGGGCTATTTGTCTCAAAGCTGTCTACTCAGTATTTCCCATTTCAGATAAAAAGACACAGCAGAAAAATAAATATTTAAATTGCTACTCGGAGCAGAGGGGAGATAGAAGCTCATTTGTCAGTGATGAGTCCTACTGGCCTCCAGCCAAAAAATAGATTTCCTCATACATTTTAGCTTCCAGTATTGACCCACAAATTAGAAGTTTCTGTTTCGCAAGTTGGTACTGTTCAAAGGAAAGTGTTTATCTTTTCAACCATTTTACCTTTGAAAGCTGCTTTTGGTGTACTTGGTAGACTCGGTGAATAAATCTAAGCAAATTCTTGATGCAGTCAAACTTTACTCTGTGTTTGCATGATGAAAATTATAATGCTTCAGCAATTCTTGAGCGACTCTTTAATGTTTGATTTGGTACCTTAGCCAGCCTGATCCAGTCCAGGTCAGCCCAACCTTGTGAGATTAGATAATTGGATAAGAAAGACAATTAGCTGAAATTATTTCCATAATTACTGATAGGTTGATTGTGGTAGCTTGCCAAGGTGAAGTTAATGTCTGGTTTATTTTTTCAATGTGCAGGGAATACCGAAGCAGATTTGCAAGTGAAGAAACGGTATCATTTTGTCTGAGGGTGATGGTGGGTGTCATCATTCTTTATGACCATGTGCATCCAGTTGGGGCATTTGCTAAAACGTCCAAAATTGATGTGAGTTTATTCTGCATTCTATCTGACTTTGCTGCCATCATATTTTGAAACTGTTATTTTCAAGCAGTAATAAAGTTTAAAGTTTATTTATCAGTGTCACAATTAGGCTTATGTTAACTTTGCGAGAAATTACTGTGACAATCCTCTAGTTGCCACACTCTGGTGCCTGTTCAGGTACACTGAGGGAGAATTTAGCATGGTCGATGCACCTAACTAGCACGTGTTTCAGACTGTGGGAGGAAACCGGAGCACCCGGAGGAAACCCACGCAGACACGGGGAGAACAACATGCAAACTCCGCACAGACAGCGACCCAAGCCGGGAATCAAACCCGGGTCCCTGGCGCTGTGAGGCAGCAGTGCTAACCACTGTGCCACCAAAGCATTTGTGTTTGGTAATTTCTCTATAATGTGGGTGCCACCTTGGCAGACAAATTATTCCTTTTTAGCTATACTTTCCAAGACATAGTTATATTCCAAATAAGTTGCTTTAACAAAACTAAACTTAAGTATTTGTAAATATATGTATGTATATCTACTCCAAACTACTTGAAAATAGACTACTTGTGAATCTGGGCAAATTGATATTATACCTATTCACTTTTTCCTACAGATGAAAGGGTGCATAAAAGTCCTAAAGGATCAGCCTCCAAATAGTGTAGAAGGCCTTCTGAATGCTCTCAGGTAATTGAAAACATTTGTGAAACCTGCTAGAACTTACATGTTCACAGATAGATGCTGTGATCTGCATACTGACTTACTTCGTAAAGGCTTTGAGTATCTACTAATGGAAGTGGGATTCTGGCTGCCAAATTCAATTTATTCATGTTAAAAGACTTAGGGCGATCCTCCCAAAAAAATTCTAAGTGTCAAATTCATGTGAAAACTGGAGTAAATCCTGCTGGTTTTTTCAGCAGGAGTTTTAAAAATGAATCTCCCACACTGTGCACTGCAGAGTTCATTGGCATAAGTCACATTGAAAATCAGTGGTGGGCCTATTCCCACTGAAGAGACTGGCAGCCTAGCACAGAGCGGGCCACTGCGCATGTGCCGATCGGCGCATGAGCAATGGCCCCTGTCTGCCGGTCTCCTGGTTGCTGGCCAGCTTGCAGCTCGATCGCCGGCCGTGCGACACACCCCCGGTACAGACAGCCCTCATCACTCCCTTAAGTAGAGACAACTTGAAGGGATTTGGCGGACAACTGGTTTGACCATACATTGCCACATCTGCCTGAACAACGTTAAGCACCATCTAGTCCTGCACTTGTCTATGAACTATTCCAGGATGATCATGGAATACAAAAATAATTCCATTTTTTTTTTTACTACAAACTGTTAAACCCTTTTATCCTGTCTTCTTCGCCCTCACTTCCAACAAGTATGAGGAGCAAATGCACTTATTTGCCACTAAGATTCTGAGCATTTGACCACGTCTGCCACTTCTTTCCCTTTCCCATTGAGAGTTGTCACCTGCCCTAACCCGAGCTCACATCTTTCTCTTTGTCCCCTATCTCCCCTGTGCCCTCTGGCCTCACAGACAAGGTGATTTCAATCTTCCACTGCCTCAACCCTCTTACCACTAAACTGCTGACCACCTAATTTCCCTTCCTGGCTCCTATGTTAACTGACCTGAATCTGCCACCATTATCCCTGCCTCAGAAACCACCCCTTAATTTCTCCATCAATGAAACTGCTGTCCCATCTCAAACATTCTTATACTCTCAAGTCAAAGAAGGTGCTGTCACCTCCACATCAGTGCCCACCTTTCTCAAAACTCCATGTTTAAACCCATTCAATCAGATTTCTGCCACAGTATCAAAAATGCACTTCACAAGGTCACCGGTGGATGACATCCCAGGCGGGATTTTGCGGCCTCGCTCATCCCAAAACCGTAAAATCCCGCCCGAGTTCAACAGACCTTCCCATGCTCCACTCTTCGCCCGCTCCGATTCCCGTGGCGGCGGGACGGTAAAATTCCGGCCCCGATGTGGATGAAAAAGGTAAACTGTCCCTCCTCATGTTTCCCAACCGAGCACAAGAAGCAGGTAAGCTGCCCGGAGAGGAATGGAGTTGGTAACCAGGGAACAGAGCTGGTGGCAGAAACTGGATTTGGCCTTCCCAATTTTTAGTTGGAGGGCATTTCTGCTCACCCAGTACAGGATGTCAGACAAGTAGTTTGATAATTTAGAGACAATGGAGGGGTCTAGAGTGATGATGAGGTAGAACTGGGTGTCACCCGAGTACATGTAGGAACCCATGCTGTGGTTTTGACTAACGTCAGCAAGGCTAAATGATTAGAAGACTCTGGAGCTAATGATGCTTCGTTGGGAAGAGGAGTCATTACTGGAGATGCTGTCGCTGCAATTGGGAAGGCAAGAACAGAACCAGACAAGGGCAGCCATGGTGAGTTGAACAGTGGAGAAGTGTCCGAAGCAGATTGCATTATTGATTATGTGAAAGAGGTTGATATGGGCACAGAGGAAAAATGCACTATTTCACAGTCACAGAAACAGGAGCAGAGCAATGAGTAGAGAGATTTAAATAGGCTGGTAAGCCTGGATTTGGTAGGACCTTTGTAGGTCCAGGTAGGCTGAAGATGGAGTAAGTAGTTTGCAACATCCAAGATTAAGGGTAGGATTTTTTTAAGGATTACATGATGACAACATTTTAATCAAACCTTGAATGTCCTGCTCCTTGAGACACAAGTTGATAGCCTGAATGCACCTTTACAGCACAGAGACAGGCCATTTGCCCAATTGGTCTGTGCTGGTGATTATGCTCCACAGAAGCCTTCTTCCATCCAATTTCATCTAACCCTTTCTGTAAATCATTCTATTCCTTCCTGTGGCATGTATTTAACCAGCTTCCCCTTAAAGGCAACTGTTATTCACGTCAACTACCTCTTGTGGCAGCAAGTTCCACATTCTAACAGGTCCCTTAGTAAATAAGTTCCTCCTAAATTCTTTATCGAATCTATTATATTTATGACGCCTAAACATTAGACTTCTCCACAAGCGGAAGTATTTTCTCTATATCTACCCTATCAAACCTGTATATATTAACAGTCACCTCACTTTTCTGGATAGTATTTTATTAAACCAAGTTTATTTTGCCCATGTATGATTGTTTCTGAAAGCCACCATAGTCCCAGAGGACCATAGGCTGCTCTCCCCTTTGAGTGTGAAAGAGCTGACTGGTGGTGATTTTAACCTGAGGGTCACCACACCTCCGGCGAGTGGCAAGTGTGTGATGGCGGGGTCTTCTTGGATAACGTCAGCCGGTACGGGAATTGAACCCGTGCTGTTGGCGCGCTCTGCATCACGAACCAACCGTCCAACCATCTGAGCGAGCCAGCCCCCATGGGATTGTACAATACCTCCATACAAAATATTATGTTCTTATTTCTGGGATAGGTTCATTGAATATGAAGCATTGTCTGAGAGATGTAGCATTCTGCTTTTCAGGTACACCACCAAACATTTGAATGATGAGACTACCTCCAAGCAAATTAAGACAATGTTGCAGTAAAGCATAGCAACAGAGCTGGCTACAGAACAGTATTCTGCAATGTTTGAGATGCACAAATATGTTTTTAATGTTTAAAGAATGCAACTGCTTTTTTCTTTGTTTTTTAAAATGTGTTCCTGCTCTTTAAAATTCGCTAAACTTATTTTCTGTGCCAAATTCTCTAAAAAAAAGACAAACTGTGCAAAAAGTGTTCACTTTGTTTTGCGTTTGAATGAATGGATGATCATGGAGCACATTGGCAGCTACTATTCTAAGTTGGGTGTCTTTGTATGTGTAAGGAAATTCAGTAACTTGGCCTAAAAGACAAAGAAAATTTTTTCTGTTTCTATTGATTAATATTTAATACAGCTTCTGCATGACAAAGTCTTTTCATGCTGTGTACAACTTAAAAAAAAAAGTCATTTTCTATCGCAGCTTCATCGTGTGCAGCCATTAAAAAAATTGAACAGATGTTAAATTAACTATATATGTTTTATTGTACAAAAAGGTACCTAGCACAACAGACTACAAATTATAGTATTGTCTGTTTTGTTAATACTTCAGTTTGCATTGACTCATTTTGTACGAGTGTATGTAAGTTTAACATTCATTAAACTAACGTTAAACTGTGATGTGTGCGTAACAGATGCGTATGCATGTACATGTAAAATGGACAGCTGTTAGTCAAATAAAATGAGCTTTTGTTTTTCTAAAACTTGACTGTTGAGATTTATGTTTTTTTCTGATCATCACTGCACACTTTATTAACTAGACAACTACAAATCTACACTTTTAAATTCTAAATTTGACTATCTACCATATCCATCATATTATCCTTCACAGATTTTATGCTATTCAGCAAGAGGGGAGGTGGCAGTGTAGTGTGTTGTCGCTAGACTAGTAATCCAGAGACCCAGGGTAATGCTCTGGGGACTCGAGTTCGAATCCCACCATGGCAGACGGTGAAATTTGAATTCAATTAAAATCTGGAATTAAAGGTCTAAGGATGACCATGAAACCACTGTCGTAAAAACCCATCTGGTTCACTAATCTCCTTTTTAGGGAAGGAAATCTGTCGTCCTTATCTGGTCTGGCCTTTACAAGGGGTAAGCCAATCAGGACTGAGATGAGGAAGAACCTTTTCACTCAGAGTTGTGAACCTGTGGAATTCTCTACCACAGAAGGTTGTTGGGGCCAGTTCATTAGATATGTTCAAGAGGGAGCTGGACGTGGCCCTTCCGGCTAAAGGGATCAAGGGGTATGGAGAGAAAGCGGGGGTGGGATACTGAAAGTGCATGATCAGCCATGATCATATTGAATGGTGGTTTAGGCTCGAAGGGCTGATAGGCCTACTCCTGCACCTATTTTCTATGTTTTCATGCGATTCCAGATCCACGGCAATGTGGTTGACTCTTAAATACCCTCAGGGATGGGCAATAAATGCCGGCCCAGCCAGCGACGCCGACACCCATGAATGAATTAAAAAAACATTATTTTCTCATTAAAGAATAGGTTTAAAATTTGAACTTGTCAACAAGACCCAGGTAAAAAAGTATTTAAAACATTCGGCAAAATCCACTCAACAGAAGGATTATGGAAATGTGTTTACTTTGATCAACTGCAAGCAACCTAACAATATAGTGGATATTGTACTTTACTGCTCATTGTAAAAGCAGTTTATACAAAATTCCAGCTGAACAGATTTAGGCTGTAACTTGATAATATGCTACTGCTCTACATGCTGATCTATTGCTCTCACTTGGGGATTCGATAATCAATAAAGAAGTTGAGGATATTAAATATGGAAAAAGGGAAATTCATTAAGTCTATTCCTCCCATGATCCATATTAAATTTGTGTTAAGGAGTCTATTCATTCAGCCGACTTGGGAGATGCCAGGGGTGGGATTCTCCCCCCCAAAAAAGTGTCAGATTTGCGTGAAAACTGGAGTAAATCCCGCTGGTGTTTTCAGGATCATTGAGTGAAAAGCCATCCACCACCAGTGTTGTGATGTGGAGAATATGGCCAAGCATATGAACAATGTTTATGAACAACCCTCAATTTCATTCCTAGTTACTGAACCAAGAAGAGAACATTGTGTTAATTGCTTCTGATGCATCATTTGTTATTCACAGGAAGCTTTTTCAGAAGATTATCCAGTGCTGCAGTAGAGTTCAAGGGTTGATGCAGATATATAAAGGAACAGGAAAACTCGAGGCTTTGGGTTTGTTTGCAGCGTGTAGACTCTGTGTAGTGCTAGCAAAGCAAGCTTGCGAGTGTTTCTAATGCCGCAACGCAACTCACAATATGGAGAAAAGGATTTCTCCTCCTCTTTAGCATTCTGCAGAACCATATCCACTGATATACGGAGTGATTAATAAGTTGACAGTAAGATTGTCAAATTGTGGCAAAGTGGAAAGAATTATTATGCATGACTTAATAAAGTAAGCAGTAATTAACACAGCTTATCCTTCCCATTCTGGCTATGGGCAGTGTAGTGCATAAAAACCTGGACTGGGTTTGTGTTGTAGACTTCTTAAACTCTGTCTTTGTCTTACACTTGTCTCTTTGGTTAATGTTCGCTTTTTGGGCTTTTTGTACTTTAGATCCTGAGTAGAGGGTGGCACAGTGGTTAGCACTGCTGCCTCACAGCACCAGGGACCCGGGTTTAATTCCCGGCTTGGGTCACTGTGCGGAGTTTGCATGTTCTCCCCATGTCTGTGTGGGTTTCCTCTGGGGGCTCTGGTTTCCTCCCACAGTCCAAAAGGCATACTGGTTAGGCTCACTGGCCATGTTAAATTCTCCCTCAGTGTACCCAAACAGTGCTGAAGTGTGGTGACTAGGGGATTTTCACAGTAACTTCATTGCAGTGTTAATGTAAGCCTGCTTGTGACACTAATAAAGGAACTTTAAAGATAGTTCATTCTTTTTTGGAATCCGTTTTCTCTACAATTAACATGGTTTCAACCTCCTTTGTAGTACCCTAACAGTTAATTAGTCCCCTCCATTACAGACCATTTGAGCCAATTAACCAGTTAGCAGGATATACAATTGATTTTCAATTGTTTCCTGGCATTTGGCATTAGCTTCTAATCTACCAGATTTCTAAAGAGGACCCAGACACCTTATCCATTTGTATTAGTTCTAATTAGGCTGGTACAGTTCCATGCATTTAAAAGCGAGTATGCAAGCAAAGATGACAAAGGTGGACCTAGATTCTAAATTATAGTGTTTGAATGTATTGTTAAAGGTGCATAATTTGTGTACAAGATTATGAAGGGGATAGATAGGGTGAACGGTGGGAAGCTTTTTCCCAGATCAGAAGTGATGATCACGAGGGGTCACGGGCTCAAGGTGAGAGGGGCGAAGTATAACTCAGATATTAGAGGGATGTTTTTTACACAGAGTGTGGTGGGGGCCTGGAATGCGCTGCCAAGTAGAGTGGTGGAGGCAGGCACGCTGACATCGTTTAAGACTTACCTGGATAGTCACATGAGTAGCCTGGGAATGGAGGGATACAAACGATTGGTCTAGTTGGACCAAGGAGCGGCACAGGCTTAGAGGGCCGAAGGGCCTGTTTTCCTGTGCTGTACTGTTCTTTGTTCTTTGAATATATGGTTTAATTATTTTACAAAGTGTAGCTCTGAGGCATGATTTTCTCACAGAGAGCTATCTGTCAACAGAAGGTGGTGGCACAAAATGTAATTTTCACCTAATTTGCAATAGATTTTTAAACCTGAATAGCTAAAATAAATTGGTGAAGCAATACCTTCTATCAGGAAAGATATGATCACACTAAAAGAGGATACAGAGAAGATTTATATGGATGTTGCGTGGGATGGAAAGTTGTATCCATGAGGGAAGATTGGACAGGTTGGGATTGTTTTCTCTGGAACAGAGGAGGTTGCAGGGATATTTAATTGAGATGTATAAAATTAACGGGCCTGAATGCACTTCCCCTTAGCAGAGAAGTTAGTAACCAGGGGGGCATAGCTTTTAAAATATTTGGCAGAAGGATTAAAGGGGGAGTTGAGAATTATTTTTCATTTGAGGTAGTTGGGGGTCTGGAAGCAGAAGCCCTCATTACGATTTTTAAAAAAATATTTGGACATTATTATGACCAGGTAAGGAGGAATGAACCAGCTCCCTCAGGTTTTTAACTTTCTTTTCCCCCGAATCCTTTCCCAATCCAGAGATATTTACCAAAAGGCAGCACAGTGGTTAGCTCTGCTGCCTCACAGCGCCAGGGACCTGGGTTCAATTCCTGGCCTGGGTCACTGTCTGTGTGGAGTTTGCACATTCTCCCCATGCCTGTGTGGGTTTCCCCCCGGGTGCTCCGGTTTCCTCCCACAATCTGAAAGATGTGCTGGTTAGGTGGATTGGCCGTGCTAAATTGCCCCTTAGCTAGTCCCCCTGACACTAAGGTAAATTTATGGGGATAGGGCCTGGTTGGCATTGTGGCCGGTGCAGACTCGTTGGGCCGAATGGCCACCTTCTGCACTGTACGATTTGATGATTCTACTGTTTAATCAGAAGACAATCAAACCAGGTTTTTTTTGAGTTGAAGAAAGAGCAGGTTTATCAACTACAAAACCCAAGTAAAAATAACAAAAGACGTGACGACACATATAGTCACATCTCAAAAATAAGAAAAGCGAGTCCAAATAAAAGTTAAAAGAATACACGATCAAGTCCTCTGCTTGTCTTTGAGATATAGATTATTGAACACTGCGGCTATTTGGAGTTGGCTGGTTTCCTTTAGAAACTTGGAGTTGAATTGAAGTCCAGATAACTACTTTGCTGGAGATAATCTCCTTCTGTGATCTGTCTCCCACAAATTGCTGGGTCTCTCCTGATGTTGCTGCCGGTTTTGCACAGTAATAGCCACAAGAGCTGGCAACCTCGCCTTTATTATTTCTCCAAATTCTCTTTCTTGTTTCTGCCTACTTTTAAGAAAAAGTTGCTGTGTGAATTATTATCGATTTATGGAGTCATTTGAATGTGGCTAAGGAAAGGTCTGGTGTTGACTTACAGATAAGTCTACTGCAGTCATGTAGCAAGGATCATTAATGCTGCAGTACTAACTTTAAAGCTAACACCCACAGCACAGCCCTTGGTGCGAGTCTACCGGAGTATAATGAGAGTATCTCTTGAATTCCAAGTCTAATCTGTAAAGGTTGTCTTTTCTGACATTGACATACTGGTGAAGGCTATCATCTCGAGGAGCACAGACAGCTGATCACTTTGCTTTCAGTCGCAAAGCAAATTGATTAAGTAGAACAGGCAGCTATTGGAGCTGGTGAAATAGGTAAAACCCATAGCAGGACTTTCTCATAATCCAATGCAAAGATATAGAGGGCCTCATCTATCCCAAGAGGCAGATAATGTCTTTTTTATTGCATTGGGGAATTACATAGTGTTACCAGCAGAAGGCGGGTTCATTTAAACAACACAAATTTCTCCTCTTACTCCCTGTCCATAAACAGAAAGATATTTTGATTTGTTATCCTATTTATAAGTGGTGACGTACTTCCTAACCCCCCAGTTTTGGCGTGATCCAGTTTTCTATTAATAACCCCAGGACAAACCCAAGATAGGATGAACTCAAAGGGTTAGTTTATTTACATTCAAAACGCGGAAAGGAGGGTCACCCGGTATTCATACTGCAAAAAGAGGGATAGAGAAAATGGTTTTACCGTGCAGAAATGATTTACTAGGATGCTACCGGGACTTGATGGTTTGAGTTTTCAGGAGAGACTGGGGCTTTTTTTCCCTGGAGCGTAGGAGGCTTCGGGGTGAACAAAGAACAAAGAAAATTACAGCACAGGAACAGGTCCTTCGGCCCTCCAAGCCTGCACCGACCATGCTGCCTGACTGAACTAAAACCCCCTGCCCTTCTGGGGGCCATATCCCTCTATTCCCAACCTATTCATGTATTTGTCAAGACGCTCCTTAAAAGTCACTACCATATCCGCTTCCACTACCTCCCCCGGCAACAAGTTCCAGGCACCCACTACACTCTGTGTAAAAAATCTGCCTCGGACATCTCGTTTAAACCTTGCCCCTCGCACTTTAAACCTGTGCCCCCTAGTAATTGACTCTTCCACCCTGGGAAAAAGCTTCTGACTATCCACTCTGTCCATGCCTCTCATAATCTTGTAGACTATAGGTATAGATTATTGAACACTGTGGCCATTTGGAGTTGGCTGGTTTCCTTTAGAAACCTGGAGTTGAATTGAAGTCCAGATAACTACTTTGCTGGAGATAATTTCCTCCTGTGCTCTATCTCCCACAAATTGCTGGGCCTCTCCTGATGTTGCTGCCGGTTTTGCACAGTAATAGCCACAAGAGCTGGCAACCTCGCCTTTATTATTTCTCCAAAGTCTCTTTCTTGTTTCTGCCTACTTTTAAGAAAAAGTTGCTATGTGAATTATTATCGATTTATGGAGTCATTTGAATGTGGCTAAGGAAAGATCTGATGTTGATTTACGGATAAGTCTACTAACCTGCAGTCATGTAGCAAGGATTATTAATGCTGCAGTACTAACTTTAAAGCTAACACCCACAGCACAGCCCTCGGTGCGAGTCTACCGGAGCATAATGAGAGTATCTCTTGAATTCTAAGTCTAATCTGTAAAGGTTGCCTTTTTTGACATTGACACACTGGTGGAGGCTATCATCTCAAGGAGCACAGACAGCTGATCACTTTTGCTTTCAGTCGCAAAGGCAAATTGTTTAAGTAGAACAGGCAGGTCGCCCCTCAACCTCCGTCGTTCCAGTGAGAATAAACCAAGTTTCTCCAACCTCTCCTCATAGCTAATGCCCTCCATACCAGGCAACATCCTGGTAAATCTTTTCTGTACCCTCTCCAAAGCCTCCACATCTTTCTGGTAGGCGACCAGAATTGAACACTATATTCCAAGTGTGGCCTAACTAAGGTTCTATAAAGCTGCAACATGACTTGCCAATTTTTAAACTCAATGCCCGGCCGAAGAAGGCAAGCATGCCGTATGCCTTCTTGACTACCTTCTCCACTTTTCAGTGACCGGTGTACCTGTACACCAAGATCCCTCTGCCTATCAATACTCTTAAGGGTTCTGCCATTTACTGTATATTTCCTATCTGTATTAGACTTTCCAAAATGCATTACCTCACATTTGTCCGGATTAAACTCCATCTGCCATCTCTCCGCCCAAGTCTCCAACTGATCTATATCCTGCTATATCCTCTGATGGTCCTCATCGCTATCCGCAAATCCACCAATCTTTGTGTCGTCCGCAAACTTACTAATTAAACCAGTTACGTTTTCCTCCAAATCGTTTATGTATATTACAAACAGCAAAGGTCCCAGCACTGATCCTTGAGGAACGCCACTTGTCACAGCCCTCCATTCAGAAACGCACCCTTCCACTGCTACCCTCTTACAAAGGTGATCTTACAGAGGTCTATAAAATAATGAGGGATATAGATCAGCGAGATAGTCAACATCTTTTCCCAAAGGTAGGGGGGGTCTAAAGCTAGAGGGCAAAGATTTAAGGTGAGAGGGGGGAGATACAAAAGGGTCCAGAGGAGCAATTGTTTCACACACAGGGTGGTGAGTGTCTGGAACAAGCTGCCAGAGATAATAGTAGAGGCGGGTACAATTTTGTCTTTTAAAAAGCATTTCGACAGTTACATGGATAAGATGGGTATAGAGGGATATGGGCCAAACGTGGCCAATTGGGACTAGCTTAGTGGTAAAAACTGGGTGGCATGGACAAGTTCGACTGAAGGGCCTGTTGCCATACTGAAGCCTCTGTGAGTTTATGAAGAGGTCACAGAGAGACTAAATATTGTTTTGTGTGGGTTCCAGAGCTCATAATCAAAGTCCAATGAGGTGATCCTTCACAGAAGTCAGTGGGCTGAAAACCAATGTTGTGTAATTTACATTCCCAGTGGAGCTGATGAGATAGATAGACAGAGATGAATAGTCCTGCAGGCGATACAGAATTTCCAGCAAGAGCAGTATGGATACAGCCAGGTATTAGAGCTGGGCAGAGTTCCTTGTCTATGAGGCTGCAAATCAGATGATAAAGAGCAGATTGAGCTATTCAGCTCAGCAAGACAATATTAACGCGTTCATCAAACCAGTGGCCTACATCACATGCTCCCCCGCCCACCCCCCCACCCCCTCCCCTCACCTCTTCACCAGGATTCCAAAGAAGGAATGCGGCTGGGTTTGTATAGTTGCTAAATGTCTGTCATTACGAATTGAGTAAGAAGTCTCACAACGCCAGGTTAAAGTCCAACACCTTTATTTGGAATCACGGGCTTTCGGAGCGCTGCTCCTTCATCAGGTGAACCTCAAAAGCGCGTGATTCCAAATAAACCTGTTGGACTTTAATCTGGTGTTGTGAGACTTCTTACTGTGTCCACCCCAGTCCAACGCTGGCACCTCTACATCATTACGAATTGAAAAAGAGGTAGAATTGTTTATTTTGTCCTAGCATACCACCAGTCTTCTGGCCGGCTTGGGTTATTAAATGCAGGTGACCTCTGTATCATGTTTTTTTGGAAGTTGGGCTGTATAGTCCACAGGTGGTAGTGGCTCCTCAGAGATAGCGAGGTGAGAGTTTCCCTGAAACTGCAACATGGCTCCTTTGTTCAGGGGTCACAGACGACATAGGTTTGGGCATTTTAAGATTTTTTTGGTTTTAAAATTCATGAAATAGCGATGAGGGTACCTCCATATAGATCAGGTCGTAAAGGACACACGTCAAAATAACAAATAACACACATCAGGGAAATAACAGGCAAATGATTGACTGGACATTCTCTAATCCATGGTGGCACAATGGTTAGCACTGCTGCCTCACAGCGCCAGGGACCCGGGTTCAAATCCTCGCTCGGGTCACTGTCTGTGTGGAGTTTGCACATTCTCCCCATGTTTGCGTGGGTTTTCTCCGGGTGCTCCGGTTTCCTCCCACAGTCCGAAAGTTGTGCTGGTTAGGTACATTGGCTGTGCTAAATTCTCCCTTGGTGTACCTGAACAGGCGCTGGACTGTGGCGACTAGGAGATTTTCACAGTAACTTCATTGCAGTGTTAATGGAAGCCTACTTGTGATACTAATAAATAAACTTTAATAATTTTTAGGGAAATAAATGCACTTAATTTCAAGTTGTCTATGGGTGCAGAATAAGGAAGAATCAGCAGCAAGGAAAGTTTCCTCTGTTAGTTTGGGTAGTGAAGTGGATAATAAGGTCAGCGTTTTGGTTTCCTGCATGATGCAGAGATCTGTTACTTAATCGCTGAAAAGTTTTTCCTGCAGCAGCATCTGGTTGCTGTCAATGTTGTCCTCTGCTGTAGGTGGCCCTCTTGCTCCCGCCTACATGCAACATTTTGGAGCATAAAACAGTCAATAATAATTTTGGACAGCCCGTGATGGAGTTGTACTGTGAGGCATCCACGGGTTATTGAACCATTTGTAATGAATATGGCCAGTGCTGGCAGAGTGAACTTTGACCTGCATGATGACCCTATGATGTTGGTCAATGATCACCTGGACAATGGGGGTGGAATTTTCCCGTCCTGCCCGGCACGGGAATCATAGCGGCCGGACACGGACCATGCAAAGGTCCGTTGGCCTCGGCTGGGATTTTCCAGCCTTGGGGCGAGTGTGGCTGGAAAATCCCGCCCTGAGAGTTTGGGAATCTTTGTGATTAATGAATGCCATGACATCGGGTGGAGTAGTTCAGCTGGCCATACTGTGGCTAGCAATAAAGCGGAGGAAAGCTGCATTGTAAAAGAATTGCAGGATCATCTTACTGTCCCGTTACTTTCGCCTGGGGAAAATGATAAAAAGAGACACAAAAGTCTGAGGTCACATACCAATCGACTCAAGAACAGCTTCTTCCCTGCTGCCATCAGACTTTTGAATGGACCTACCTCGCATTAAGTTGATCTTTCTCTACACCCTAACTATGACTGTAACACTACATGCTGCACTCTCTCATTTCCTTCTCTGTGAACGGTATGCTTTGTCTGCATAGCACACAAGAAACAATACTTTTCACTGTATACCAATACATGTGACAATAATAAATCAAATCAAATAAAGATGTTTACTCAGGTGAACAAAGCATCGCAGAACTGTTTGAAATATCTGAGCACTGCGGATCGATATTGTAGATGTGTCCAATGGTAATGTGGACGGATCCAGAATGGCAGAGTGAGGACATTTTACTACCAGCAGGGTAGTCCCTGTGCTGTTGGACGTTGGGTTTTCAATAGTCTCTGCTTCCCTGCTGAAATCAAACCTGCTAAATGTTCTCTCCTGACTCCAGGACATGCTATGCAGCAGATAATGGTGGGTGCAACTGGACCTCTAAAGAGTGGGACCAACACCAACAGCAGCCTCTATTTTCCTCTAAATGTTCAACAAGAGGTTAGGTAAATTGGCCGTGCTAAATTGCCTCTTAGTGTCAGGGGGACTAACTAAGGCAAATGCCTGTGGTTATGGGGATAGGGCCTGGGTAGGATTGTGGTCGGTGCAGACTCGATGGGCCGAATGGCCTCCTTCAGCACTGTAGGATGCTATGACTCTATGAATACAGAAATCACCGAATGGTTACAGCACAAAAGGAGGCTATTCAGCCTCTCATGTCCTTACTGGCCCTCTGCAAAAGCAACTGAGTGGCCTGAATTTACGTTCCGGGATCCCTATCCCGGCGCTGGGCTGAATTCCAGGTTGGGAACCAGGAATTGGCCCATGGCAGGCCGCGAGAGGAACCTTTGAGGAGGTGGCCAATTAAGAAGCCACACCCAGAAGGTTAAGGTTGCTACGTTGGCAGCACACGCAGGAGGGCCAATGGGAGTGTGGGAAGATCCGGCAGTCCCACCGGGAGAAGTGGGCACTGTCACTGTAGGTGGCAAATCACAAAGACATGTCAAGGCGCAGGTGCCATCTGAAGACATATACAGTGTCTAAATCTGCTGTGTCCACAGCTGCCAGGCCATCACTGCAGGGGGGGCACCACAGGATGGCTTGTGGCTTCAGCTGTGACCATTATAGTTGATGCACTATCAATTACAACACGAAGACTCCTGTGAGTGAGGGAAACTAATAGGCTTTTATTCACAGAGAACAGGAGCACACCCTTGTAGCTGACCTGGTCTAGACTGAGGCAAGGAGGAGGGACCATCACCTTTATACCCCACTCTGGGTGGAAAGGGAGGAGTCTCAGGTGGAAAGGGAAGAGTCTCGGGCCAGGTGCAGCATGGGTGTGTCCAGGCACATACATGTAGTAACAGTGGTTCACCACAATAGTCCATGCTGGGCTGCTTTGCGGGATGAGCCTCTGGCCTTTCCTGACCGGCTGCCGTGCGTGGGGAGCCCTGCTGGCTATCTGGAAAATCCAGACAGTGTGTGAAGAACACTTTCAGCTGGCACTATAATGGGTTAACTGTTGTTGGTAGGTGGGTAGTCATTGCCTCTCTCACCCTCCACCCCTCTCACCCACCCAGCCATGAAAAGTGAAAGTTGGTTGGAAATGGGGCGAAGCTGGCAGGCTGACACGTTGGCCATGAACAAGACATTGCCGCCTCCAAACCTGCTTCTGCCTTGGAGTGAAAGTTCAGCCCAGCTCGATCCACTTCCCTGCCCTTTCCGGGTAACCCTGCAAATATTTTCTCTTCAAGCGATTATCCAATTTTCTTTTAGTGGATCATGATTGAATCTGTCTCCAGCACACTCTGACCACCCCACCTCATTCCTAACCACTCGCTGCTTTAACCATCCACCTTAAACCTGTCTCCGCTGCTTCTTACCCCTTATTCCAATGTGAACCGTTTCTTTCTATCTAATCTGCCGAGCCCACACCCCGACCCCCCTCTGCAACCTCTCCCCTGCGCAGCCCCCTCCCTCTGCTCCCCGCAATCTCCCCTCTGCGCACCGCCCTCCCTTTGCCCCTCCACAACCTTTCCCCTGCTCATCTCCCCTCTCACCATAACCCTCCCACAATCTCTCCCTGCACAACCCCCCCATTTCCCCCATCACCCCCCACCTCCCCCCCCCCCACCCCCCCCGCATGATTTTTGACACCTCCATCAAATTTCCAAATGTAGAACCTTTTTTACTTTGGAGATAGCAATCAAACTTCAAGCTGTGCATCTTTAAGAAACGTAAGAACAGAATCTTTGATAGGTATTTTAGATAGACCAGAAACGTGTGCAATGGAATTCCTCGGTAGAAATTGAGACTAAAGGTTCATCACACTGCATTCGGCAATGCAAATCCTGCATCATTGGTGTAGGAAAGCTGTCAGGAGAAGGCAGCGCTGCACAAGACCAAGGGGAGGTGGGAAAATGTGATAACACCACTGCTGCCAGTGCAAACCATCTCACAGCCCACACTGATTTTAATCACTATGATAAATGAAATGAGTATGCAGCAAGTAGCTTTCTTGTCATTATATTATTGGAATAAGAGTTTTTGGACCATTTCAGCCAGGGTAAGCGGTCAGCAAGATTTGAGTGAAGAGGATTGGGTGAGGCAGGCAGACCCGGAAGGCGGCATTGCATGCGACCACTGCAATATTATCACCGGAAAATGTATGGATCAATACATTTAAGCTTGATTGATCTTGCTGATTATTTTCCCTCCAATGTTAATCATTGTTGCAGAATTATATAAATCCAGCAGGTGGCGATGTTCTACCATGAACTGCTCCAGTTGTGTTAAGGTGGGAATGGACAGCTTTAGCACGATGTTAGGTTATCTGGGACATTGCAGAGGGTAATTGCATTTCAAACTCTCAGAAGAATGTGAATTTCTATCCTCTCTCTTCTGGCTAATAACTTCAGGGCTGCACGAAAAGAAATAGAAATAAAAGACACAGAAAGTCAGGTAAAATAATTTGCAGATCAGTTTACATGTTTAGTTCAGTTTAAGTTCAGTTCTAGCGAATCATTAATCATTGGACATCTGCAAATGAGGCTGTGGATTTAGAGGTATGAAGGTTTTTCTGCCAGTGCAAACTGGCTGATGTGTTTTCGCTCCCCTGTCCACGTGGAAAAGATCATTTTAAAACATATATTTTTAATTCTGCATTTATCCTTTCCTCTGTTTTAGGCACCAGGATTTTTCTATGTACTGGAGTCTCCTTCGATCAGTGGAGGGTAACCTGCAGCCCAGGGGCCACAAGCCACATCTGGGTTCTGAGTGCGGCCCGCAGGATGTTTATTTTGTTGACCAATGCCCACGTGCGAGGGTTGCCACATTTGACTAGTTTCATCCTCGGGGTCTTTTTCCTACCAGTATGACTAAAGTGATAGGGGCATAAAGCAAGGGCAAGTGAAGTGAGATGGGTTCTGATTGCTCACAACATTGTCTGTGAGAGCCGTGCGCTCCAATTAAAGTGTAAATATTTCCTTCGCTTTTACCATTTGAAGTTGACAGTTTTATTAATGTATGAATGATTAACCTGTTATGAAATATTTGACGTGTATTTTTAAAAATTAATTTTAGGGGGTGTGGGCGTCCCTGGCTGGGCCAGCCTTCATTGCCCCTCCCTAACTGCCCTCCATTCTAGAGGGCATTTGAGAGTCCCCAACATTGCTGTGGCTCTGGAGTCATGATGTGGAGATGCCGGCGTTGGACTGGGGTGAACACAGTAAGAGTTTTAACCAACACCAGGTTAAAGTCCAACAGGTTTATTTGGTAGCAAATACCATTAGCTTTCGGAGCGCTGCTCCTTCGTCAGATGGAGTGGAAATGTGCTCTCAAACAGTGCACAGAGACACAAAATCAAGTTACAGAATACTGATTAGGATGCGAATCTCTACAGCCAACCAGTTCTTAAAGATACAGACAATGTGAGTGGAGGAGGGAGCATTAAGCACAGGTTAAAGAGATGTGTATTGTCTCCAGACAGGACAGGAGGCAAGCTGTGGGGGTTACTGATAGTGTGACATAAAGCCAGGAGTCAGCCAGACCGGGTAAGGACGGCAGACTTCCTTCCCTAAAAGGACAGTAGTGAACCAGATGGGTTTTTATGACAATGGTTTCATTGTCATCATTAGACTTTTAATTCCAGTTTTTTATTGAATTCAAATTTCAATTTGAGCTCGAGTCCCCAGATTTTGCCCTGGGTCCAGTGACAATACCACCACGCCACTTCCATTCCGCTGTATGTAAAAGTATTCAATCATTTTCATGGGGTCATGGTTGGTGAGCAAGCCTGATTTCAATCTTGTGGCCCACTGAGATGAAGGAGGGTCACTCATGCAGCCCAGTCACCAGCCTAGGTTGCCCATCACTGATTTAGCTCAATCCTACCCTGGAGGGTGGAAAAGTACTTTGGTATCTTTTTAAAACATTTATGCTTTTGCTCTCCTCTCCAAACTGTTCCCTATCAGTGAAAAGGGTCTATTTCCTGTATTTTGTTTATGTCCCACTGTTTTAAAAGATGTCAGGTATTCACATAGATAACGTTAGTTTTATCTGTAAACACAGTGGGTGAACATGATGTGGAGATGCCGGCGTTGTACAGTAAGAAGTCTCACAACACCAGGTTAAAGTCCAACGGGTTTATTTGGAATCACGAGCTTTCGGAGCGCTGCTCCTTCATCAGGTGACTCACTTGATGAAGGAGCAACGCTCCGAAAGCTTGTGATCCGTCACCTGATGAAGGAGCAGCGCTCCGAAAGCCCGTGATTCCAAATAAACCTGTTGGACTTTAACCCGGTGTTGTGAGACCAGTTACAGTGGGTGAAAGTTAATGTGTTGCTCCATCCCTAGCAATAACCTATTCTGATGTTAAAATCTGCTGCAAGCCCCAAATACACAGCAGCTATTGTGATCCAAAATATATTTTAAAAAGGATTTAATGGTGGGCTCCAGGGATTAATATAACCTGGCAAGGACAGGGAGGGGGAGGTTCTTTGCTCCGATATAAAAGGTGCCAGTCTTCCTATGTGAAGGTATAAATCAGATTTTAGAAATAACTGCAGTGCGGTAGGACAGCTTTAAGTGGCCAATGCAGTGTA